>NC_062273.1:11649281-11977614 GCF_916048215.2 Malus sylvestris
AGCCCATTAACTTAAGTTGTATGACAATTTAATGAATGAAGATTCATTAAAGCCCAAAAGCCCAAAATCCCCTAAATGGCCAGCCATGATGAAATGAATTAGGGTTTTGGTTGTTTAGGTCACTTAAAGAAGTGACTATATAAATGATTTTATAGCCAAATATTCATTAAGTGAAAAATGGGTTTATTTTTGGGGAAAATAGGTGAGAATTGTCTCTCCATTTTCTCTCTAAAGAGGCCAACACCTTGGAGGGTACATCTAGCAATCCTACTACTCCAAGGTCACTCATTTCTTCTACAATCGAACCTTGGTGTCGAGAATTAGAGGTTCTCAATTTTGGGAACTTGGAGAACCTATTCTTCCATCCAAATCCATGGATCTAAGAAGCAAGGAATGAAGGCCCTTATCTCTTTGGGTGATTAGCCTTTGCTTATGCAAAGAGGAATCTACAAAGGTATTTTTCAACTCACTTTGTTTTTGAGTTGATTATTGGTTCACCAATCTACTAGGCTTTGAATTTCATGGGTAAATGTTTTGTTTTTGAGTGCATGTAAGCATGATTCCGCCTTTAATTGTTAATTGCATGCTATATGATGTTGCTCAAATGAACATGTTTTACAAAATAATTCCTTCAGTCTCGCCATTTGAAATTCGGATGATCACGCCAACCGGGATTGTAAGTATTGGAAAACGGATCACCACGTGATTGGTATTGGTTGCCATATCCCACGGCATTGAGTGTCTCCCACCCTCCATTCTCGATCAATTGTGGGCACTTGTCCGTATTGTGGTTTTGCATGGAGTATACGCCACAAGAAGCTACGGGTTTGACTTTTGGACCTTCCACCACCTGAGAAAGCAACGTAGTAAGGTTAGCCATTTGATTTTGAAGTTCGGTTATGGCACTTACCTCATTGACTTGATGTTGCCGTGGCATGCTCCTTTGTCCAACACCTTCGTAATGTTGAGCGTTCAACGCTCGATTAGTAATCAACATCTTTGCAGCCGTAGGGGTCTTGTCCACCAATGCTCCTCCCGCGGAGGCATCTAGCATTTGACGTTCAATTGGTAGAAGTCCCTCGTAGAAGTATTGTAGAAGTAGTTCCTCCTTCATTTGATGCTGTGGACATGAAGCAACAAGAGATTTAAAACGTTCATAATAAGTAGGAAAGGATTCACCTTCATCTTGTTGAATGCCATTTATCCTTTTACGTAGGAGGATGACTCGAGAAGTTGGGAAAAACTTCTCCAAGAAAGCTCGTTTCATGCTCTCCCATGATGTGACAGTTCCGGGAGCCAATTCGTACAACCAATCTTTCGCCTTCTCTAGGAGAGAAAAGGGAAAGGCCTTCATCTTCAAGATGCTCTCATCCACGTTCACCGGAGTCATGCTTGAGCAAACGACTTCAAACTCCTTCAAGTGCTTGTTCAGATCTTCCATGGACAGCCCATGGTACTTCGGAATGTGATGTAACAAGCTTGACTTCAATTCGAACTCTGCAGTTTTGTCCGGAGCCGCCCTAGGGTATTGGATACATAGAGGTGCTGCATTATCCAATCCCGAAGCGGAAAGCTCCTTGATCGTTCGGTTGTCCACTGCCATGTCTTCCACTTCCTCTTCAAATTCAGAAACGAACTCGGAACTTGCACTTGATTCACTAGGTTCCGGGTTCTTCCTCTTTCGTCTCAACTCACGCTCAAAATCGTCGTCAAAGTCTAAAATATGTTCGTGAACCGGATTAGAACTCCGAGTCATAAACAAGTACCTAAAACAAGAAACAAAATAACATAAGAATCTGATCCAATGGCTGTTTTGTGCTTTTTCAACACTCGAATCAACTTTTCTTCCTCTACTGCCGTGAGTGATGAAGAGACAATGACGGGCAACGTCTCTTCATCTCCCAAGAATACATACTTTAAATGATCCGGCAACGGTTTAAGCTCAAGAACGGGGGCTTGAATCACAGAAGATAACAACGTATTAGTGGAAACGGGAATTGGAATTGGGTTAGAAGGCTTACCCCGATGTTGGGGCAATGATTCCAAGGCAGCCACAAGCTCAGCATGCTCCTCCTTAGGTACGGCCAGATTGGGTTTCATGCCAAGTCCTTGTGCAATCGTCGTTTCAAGGGGATCGTCTTCCAACATATCAAGATAATCCTGCGCCAATTCATCCAATATATCAATAGAAAAGCAAGAATGATCATCTTTAGGAAATTTCATAGCTTCAGAAATGTTAAAATTAATAATCTCCCCATCAAATTCCATTGTTAACGTCCCCTTGAACACATCGATCTTGGTGCGTGCTGTTTTCATGAAGGGCCTCCCAAGTAGAATCGGCAATGGAGTGACATTTGGTGAGTCCTCCATCTCTAAAACATAGAAATCCGCTGGAAATATCAAGTTATCCACCTGCACCAACACATCTTCCAAAACTCCTTTCGGATATGCATTAGAACGATCAGTTAATTGAATTATAACACCATCGTTTTTAAGCTCTCCTAAGTTCATGGATGCATATATTGAGTATGGCATGACGTTAATTGAAGCTCCTAGATCTAACATAGCATGTTCAAATTTAGTATTGCCTATAACGCATGGAATTGTAAAACTACCCGGATCTTTGCATTTAGGGGGTAGTTTTCTTTGCAAAACAGCGGAAACATTCTCACTTACCTGGACCACCTCTTTGTTCGAAATTCTCCTTCTTGTTGTGCATAGTTCCTTCAAAAACTTGGCGTACCTTGGTACTTGCTTAATGGCGTCAAGAAGAGGTATATTGACTTGCACTTTCCGAAACGTCTCCAAAATGTCTTTCTCGGTCTCTTCCTTCTTGGATTGCTTCAACCTGCTAGGAAAAGGCACGTTTAGTGGAATAGAACTAGAAGAATTCGGTTTTGAGCTTACCTTGGCCGAATTATATGGGTTGGAAGTGCAAGATGGCTGCGGCAAAGGTGGTTCCCTCCTTGCCGTGGGTTTTGCTTGTGTGTTCTCCTCAAACTGCAACTTTTCATCCTCTTCATGACTTGCTTTGGATGCTTGGGGTTCAGTTCCAACTTGTTTCCCACTCCTCAATGTAATTGCTTTGGCGGTTTCGAATCCCCCTTTTGGATTTGCAACGGTTGAACTAGGGAGTCTTCCTTGGTCTCAAAACTGTCCCATAAACTCAGCAATTTGCCCACTTGCTTCTCCAACTCGTCCACCTTCTTGTCCCTAGTCTGCATGCCCTGCGCCATAGAAGTTAGTAAATTAAAAATTTGATCATTATCAATAAAAGAACCTGATTTTTGGGCGGGTTGTGCTTGGGTTTGATTTGGTGCAAACGGCTTTTGATAGAAACCCGGGGGTTGTCGCCTAAACGTGCTTTGTTGTTGGCCTTGTTGGGGTTCTCGCCATTTGAAATTTGGATGATCACGCCAACCGGGATTGTAGGTGTTAGAAAAGGGATCATTCCTTTGTTGGTATTGCTGCCCAAAGCCCACGGCATTTAGGGTCTCCCACCCTCCATTCTCAATCAATTGTGGGCACTTGTCCGTAGGGTGTCCTTGCATGGAACATACGCCACACGCACTTACATTTTGAACTTTTGGCCCTTCCACAACCTGAGAAAGCAAAGTAGTAAGGTTAGCCATTTGATTTTGAAGTTCGGTTATGGCACTTACCTCATTCACTTGGTGTTGCCGTGGGGTGCCTCTTTGTCCAACACCTTCGTATTGTTGAGCGTTCAACGCTCGATTGGCAATCAAAGTCTTTGCTGCCGTGGGGGTCTTGTCCACCAAAGCTCCTCCCGTCGAAGCATCTAGCATTTGTCGTTCGATTGGTAGAGGTCCCTCGTAGAAGTATTGTAGCAGAAGCTCCTCCTTCATTTGATGCTGTGGACAAGAAGCAACAAGAGATTTAAACCGTTCATAATATGTAGGAAAAGACTCACCTTCTTCTTGTTGAATTCCCCTTATCCTTTTTCGTAGGAGGATGACTCGAGAAGTTGGGAAAAACTTCTCCAAGAAAGCTCGTTTCATGCTCTCCCAAGATGTGACCGTTCCAGGAGCTAATTCATACAACCAATCTTTCGCCTTTTCCATGAGAGAAAAGGGAAAAGCCTTCATCTTCAATATACTCCCGTCGACATTGATTGGAGTCATGCTTGAACACACCACCTCGAATTCTTTTAAGTGCTTGTTAGGATCCTCCATGGACAACCCATGGTACTTCGGAATATGGTGGAGCAAACTTGACTTTAACTCGAATTCCTCGGTCTTTCCTTGGGCAGCCGCCGGATATTGAATACATAGAGGTGCGGCATTGTCCAATCCCGAGGCCGAGAGCTCCTTGATTGTACGATTGTCTTGTGCCATGACTGTCTCAACTTCACCCACTTGTGCCGTGGGTTCCTCTTGCTCAATCTCAACTTCGGCTTCCGGATTTGAACTTGATTCACTAGACTCTGGATTCTTCCTCTTTCGTCTCAACTCTCGTTCAAAATCGTCGTTAAAGTCCAAGATGTGTTCACGAACCGGATTAGAGCTCCGAGTCATAAACTAGTACCTAAAAACAAGAAACAAAAACAAAGTAAGAATCTGGACACAAATAAAACAAATTGAAATAAAACAAACCAAGGGATTAGCAACTTTACTAATCCCCGGCAACGGCGCCAAAATTTGATGTGAAAATTATGTTGACACACAAATTAACCATCGTTTTATCAATTGTAGCAAAGTATGTAAGTAGGGATCGTTCTAAACCGGGGATTAGGAGGGATTGCAAAATCACTTGAAAACTGACTCAAATACGTAAAAACAAGTTTAAAACACTAAACTAGACTCAAAGAATGCAAAACTAAACGTTAAAACACCAAAACAAACCAAAAGACTCAAAACAGCCCAAAAACACTCAAAACTGCCTTAAAACCACAATCTGGGCAGTTTTGAACACTAGACACAAACTTGGACGAAAATTGGTTTTAACTTAACCTAAGACACTTAAAAACACAAACTAAAGTGATTTCTAACTACTATGACTCAACTAAGTAAAGGGGGATTGATTTTGGACGAATTTAACTTTGAAAACAGAAACTTTGAAAACAAACTTTGACAAAAACGTTTTGATGAAAACTAAGATGGTGAAAGGCTAGTTAGAAGGTTCCTTCTCCACACATGAAACATATGCATACGACTCGATTTCCAACTACTCTTTCAATAAACCATGAATGACAATGCCCCAAATTAACTAGATTGACCAATTAATTCTCAGATTTCCCTAGATTCATTGAATTGAATGGGATACGCATTACAACCAAATTATTCTTATCAAGGACCCTAACTATGGAATACACATGATAGAGACACATATCAAAGATCATTAAGTTCAATGGAAATCATAAGCATTGACGAGGCATTCATAACTATGGGATACGCATGTTACTCTTGCCTAGGATTCACTTAACACAATCGTGACTAGCGACTTTTACTACTTATGAATATAAGTTAATAACGATTAGGTGAAATTGCCTTATACTCTAGCATCAAATTCATGCATGCAAACTAAGTGTCGACCCTCAATCAACATACATAAACATGTTATCAATCAAATAGATAAGTAAACCACATTCACGATTCATGAAATCATAATTGGAAGAAATCAAGTTATATAAAACATATGATCATGGCTTTGAATTCCCCTCTAACTATAAAGAAATTAGTTCCTCATGTTCGCAAATAAACAAAGATAAATAAATTTAATCATTGACATAAAGATAGAAAACACCTAGAAACGCTCCACAATCCAAGCTCCTTGAATGGCATGCACGGCTCCAAGTTGTCTTCCTTCTTCTCCTTGCAAACTCACGGCACAATGAGGGATGGTTGGGTGAATGGTGTAGTGAAAATCTGGTAGAGGGTGGTGAATGAAAGGGTGCGGCAAGGCCTTGTATTTATAGGTTGAAAATCCCATCTCCTAGGTAGCCAAGGACAAGGTTTTAAAAGCCTAAGTTGCATAGGATAATAACATACAATCCTATAAGGAAAACAAGTCAAAAACCCAAAGGGATTGGGAGATAAGGTGCGGCACAAAGAGTGTGAAAAGATAAGGCTTCTAGAAATCTGAAATTCCAAGGGAATTAAGGTATAGGGTGCGGCACTTATCTAGGAAGGGATAAGGCTTCTAGAAATCCCATTTTAAGCATCCTAATCTAATTAGAAACCCTCCTAAGTGGCTGAAATGTGGATAGTTTAGGATAAGGATAAGATAGGATAGGGTAAGATAGGATAAGGTTTGATTGGATAAGATAAGCTAAGATAACGTTATGGATGAGGTTTTGGATAAGATCCTTCTCTTGAGCTGATTCTTTGACTTTACTCTTCTTCTTCACATAGGAACCCTTGCTTGAGTCGGAAACTTCATTCGTCTAGGAATCCATTTTCAATTAGGACTCCTACATTGATTAGGAATCCTTCTTCATTTAGGAATCCTTCATGTAAGCTCTTTCCTACTTCAACTATGAAGCTTGGTATCTTCAATTCTTCAACTTTGAAACGCCTTCCAAGCTTCATCAATTCCTCAAATTCGTCCATCCCTTGTGCTTCATGTGCATGAACTCCATTCTAGCCCAATTTTGCTCCAAAATGCTCCAAATTGCATCCTTTTGCTCACTTTGTCTCTAAAACCTGAAAACACATGAAAATAGCTTAAAAGACTAACTTAACTAAGAAAACATAACATAAATGCATAAGAACTAGCTAACTAAGGCGCATAAATATGCTCCTATCAGGAGCCCTTCGTAGAAGTATTGCAAAAGCAACTCCTCCTTCATCTGATGTTGTGGACAAGAAGCAACAAGTGATTTAAATCGTTCATAATATGTAGGAAAAGACTCACCTTCATCTTGTTGAATTCCACTTATTTTTTTACGAAGAAGAATGATGCGAGAAGTTGGGAAAAACTTCTCCAGAAACGCCCTCTTCATACTCTCCTAAGACGTAACTGTTCCGGGAGCCGACTCGTATAACCAATCCTTAGCCTTGTCCATTAAAGAGAATGAAAAAGCCTTCATCTTTAAAATAGTTCCGTCAACGTTAACCGGAGTCATACTTGAGCACACCACTTCAAATTCTTTCAAATGTTTGTTCGGATCCTCCATGGACAGCTCATGGAACTTTGGAATGTGGTGGAGCAAACTTGACTTAAGCTCGAACTCTTCAGTTTTACCTTGGGCAGCCATGGGGTATTGGATACACAATGGTACGGCATTATCCAAACCCGAGGCGGAAAGCTCCTTGAGTGTACGGTTGTCCATGGCCATACCTTGCTCTTGTTCACCCTCTTGTGCCGTGGGATCCTCCTCTTCTTCTAGAACTTGTTCTTCAAGGTCAGGTTCCGGGCTAGGTGGGTTAGACTCTTGTTGGTTTTTCCTTCTTCTCAAAGTTCGCTCGAAATCGTCGTCGAAGTCCAAAATATGCTCACGAACCGGTTTGGAACTTCGAGTCATGCACTAGTACCTAAAAACAAAGAAACGAAACAAATTAGCAATCTGCAATAGAAAACAAACGAAAATAACAAATAAACAAAAAGAACGAGGGATTAGCAAAGTTGCTAATCCCCGGCAACGGCGCCAAAATTTAATGCGTAAAATAACTAAACACACAAATTAAACCCTCTTGTTGACAATTGTAGTATGGATAAGTAGGGATCGTTCTTAAACCGGGGATTAGGAGGGATTGCTAAAACACTCTAAACTGACTCAAATATGTAAAACAAGGTTTAAAACACTCGACTAGACTCAAAGAATGCAAAACTAAACTCTAAAACACTAAAACAAATCAAAAGACTCAAAACAGCACCAAAAACACTCAAAACTGCCTTAAACACTTAGACGAATTTTGGTTTTCTAATGACCTAAAACACTTAGAAACATAATCTAAGACAAGTTCTAACTAATATGACTCAAAGAAATAAAGTGGGGTTGATTTTGGACGAATTTAAATTAAATGGCAGATTGTAAAGAAAACAGATTGTAGACAAAATTGTGATGAATCAATGGATGATGGAATGGCTAAGGGGTTCTTCTCCACACATGAAATATATGCAACGTAAATCAATTTCCAGTTATCAATTCAATAAGTTATGAACCTCGATACTCCAAGTTAATTAGGTCCGCTTAAATTAACCTTCAGATTTCCCTAGAATCATTGAATTGGATGAATATGCATCACAAACAAATTATTCCTAACAAGTTCTCTATATGAACAGCATGATAAAGATACAAGTTAGAATCATTGCGTTCTTTGGAAATCATAAGCATCGACAAGGCAATTATAACTATGAAAAGCATGATACTCTTGCCAGGAATCTACTTAACACGATCGTGACTAGCGACCTTCACTACTTGCGAATATAAATTCATAACGATTAGGTGAAACAAACTTATATCCTAGCACCAAATTCAAGCATGCAAATTAAGCGTGCACTCTCAATCAACATACAAGAATAAGTTCTAAATCAAACGGTTAAGCAAATTGTATTCACGACTTATGTAACGATAACTGAAAGTAATCAACTTATTTCACATATATAATCATGGTTTTGAATACACCCTTAGCCAAAACGAATTTAGCCAATCATACTCAAAGCAAAACAAAGATTACATGAATTAGACATTGAAATATAAGATAGAATACACCTAAAATTGTTCAACAACTCAGAATGAAGAGCCAAACAATTGAGTGAATCTGTCCCCTTTCCTTGCTTGCGGCAGATTGGATGTTGGTGGTTTCTTGGGTTATTGAATGATGTAGAATGGATGGAAGACGTATGGAAGTGTTTAGGGTTGATGGGTGGTGCGGCTAGGGTGGTTTTGGGTCAGAAAATATGGTGAATGGTGAAGGAATGGGGCTGTTGAAGGTGGTGTTCAGTTTCTGGCGTGAATGGTTGTTTTCTGGGTGAATGGGTATGTTTGTGGCTGCATAAGGATGTTTATTTAAAGGGATTAGGAAATTAAAAACCCTAGACTATTTTGGTAAACAGAAATCAAGTCAAAAGCTTCTAGAAATAGGAAATTAAAAACCCTAGACTATTTTGGTAAACAGAAATCAAGTCAAAAGCTTCTAGAAATAGGAAATTAAAATCAGAAACTTAAGGGAATTAGGCTAGGAGGTGCGGCTACACCTTGAAACACATTAGGAATGTGTTGAAATACCTAAAATCAGGAAAGACTCCTCTCCCTTGCACGGCAAGGAAGAGGAAAGGGTAAGGAACCTTCACAAGGTGCGGCAAAGGTATAGGAAAGGTCTAAGGCCTTTGTTTTGTGTCCTCAAATGCATATGTGTCCTTAAAGTGGCTGGAACATGAGTACTTTTAGAATTAGGAAAGGTCAAACCAAAATAGGAAACCTTGGCTTAACTTTCCTACTTCAAGTAGGAATCCTTGTTGGAGTAGGAATCCTTGTTCTTCTAGGAATCCTCATGTGATTAGGAATCCATCTTCAATTAGGAATCCTTCGTCGATTAGGAATCCTTCGTCAATTAGGAATCCTTGGTTGATTAGGAATCTTAATTTCTTCAAGTCTTCAATTCATCCATTCCTTTTGCTCCAAGCATGTGATAATCATTCCAAGCTCCATTTTGCTCCAAAAGGCTCCAAAATGCATACTTTGCCTTTAGAATCTGAAAACACACAAAAGTAACTTTAAACACTAAAATAGCTAACGAAACATAACATAAATGCACGAGAACAAGCCAATTAAGTCGCATAATTATGCTCCTATCATCAAGTTATAACCTATTTTCGTCCAAATTTGTGTTTGATGTTCAAAACTGCCCAGATTGTGTTTTTAAGGCAGTTTTGAGTGTTTCTGTGCTGTTTTGAGTCTTTTGGTTTGTTTTAGTGTTTTAGAGTTTAGTTTTGCATTTTTTGAGTCTAGTTTAGTGTTTTAAACTTTGTTTTTACGTTTTGAGTCAGTTTTCAAGTGATTTAGCAATCCCTTCTAATCCCCGGCCTAGAACGATCCCTACAAACATACTTTGCTACAATTGATTAAAAAAAGGGTTTAATTTGTGTGCTTATATATTTCACATCACTAGGCACGGCAAGGTGTTCCTTGTTGTTGTTGTGGGCATGCCTAAGTGCTAACCCTTCGTTTTTTAGTCCAATGCCTTGTGTGAGAGTCTTTTCAAGTGCATCTTCACTCAAATCATCAAGGAATTCATGCGCCAAAGAGTCAATTACATCAATAGAGAAACAAGAGTGATCATCATGAGGATATCTCATAGCATCAGAAATATTGAAATCAATAACTTCCCCATCAAATTCCATGGTCAATGTTCCCTTGAATACGTCTATCTTTGTACGGGCAATCTTCATGAATGGTCGGCCAAGTAAGAGTGGTAATGGTGGGGAATGGGCCGAGTCTTCCATTTCAAGCACGCAGAAGTCCGTCGGAAAGACTGGATGATTTACCTACACTAAAACATCCTCCAAAACACCTTTTGGATACGCATTAGATCTATCGGCCAATTGAATAATCACTCCATCATTTTTTAATTCTCCCAAGTTCATAGATGCATAAATTGAATAAGGCATGATATTTATTGATGCACCTAAATCTAACATGGCAGATTCAAAGCGAGTATTGCCTAAAGCACAAGGAATTGTAAAACTGCTGGGATATTTGCACTTAGGAGGTAATTTTCGTTGCAACACGGCTGAGACATTCTCACTTACCCTTACAACCTCTTTGTTTGAAGTCCTCTTCCTTGTAGTGCACAGCTCCTTGAGAAACTTAGCATACTTGGGGACTTGTTTAATTACATCTAGAAGTGGAATGTTGACTTGCACCTTTCTGAATGTGTCAAGGATGTCTTTATCACTCTCATCCTTCTTTGATTGCACAAACCTGCGAGGGAAGGGTGCATTGGGTGGAATGAAGTTAGAATTCATGGAATTTAAACCCAACTTACCTTTGGTGGGCGAATTAGGATGTGTAGGTGGCTGCGGCAAGGATTGCTCAATTCGTCCAAAGTTTTGTTAGAGTCAGAATCTGCCCAGTTTGTGTTTTTAGGCAGTTTTGAGTGTTTTTAAGTTATTTTGAGTCTTTTGAATGTGTTTTAAGTCCTTTGAGTCTATTCAAACGTTTTTAACTTTGTTTTTATGTTTTTGAGTCAGTTTAGAGGTTTTAGCAAGCCCTCCTAATCCCCAGTTTAGAACGATCCCTACTTGCATTTACACTATGATTTGACAACAAGAGGGTTTAATTTGAGTGCTTAACTTTTATCACATGAAAAACCCTTTGCCGCACATAAGGGGAATCATTCATCGTTATTCACTTCCATACACACATCCAGCCGCACCCATACACTCTCATCAGCCATCAGTCATCATTCATAAACTATCATACATCATCCATCACCCCCAAAACCTTCACCCAACCCTTGTGCCTTGCAAATATGTTAGTTTTAATGAAATCTGCAACCACTTCTGACACACCCCGATCCTAGAATCAAGGCGTGAAGCTAATGCGAATTTTACTTAACACACAAATTAAACCCTCTTTATTCTCCACACATGACACACTTGCACATAAACCAATTTTCAGTTGTTCTTTCAATAAATCATGAAACTCAACACCCCAAGTTAATTAAGTCCGCTTAAATTAATCTTCAAGTTCTCCTTAAGTTATTGAATTGGATAGGAAAACGCATACAACAACTCAAGCATTCTTCAAAAGTCCTTTTCGTGAACAACACAATAAAGATACAATCAAAGATCATTAAGCATTATGAAAACTATAAGTATTGACGAGGCATTCGTTACTATGATGAGCATGAAACTCCTGCCAAGAACTCATTTAACGCGATCGTTTATAAGCGACCTCCACTACTTGTGAATATAAGCTTGTAACTATTAGGTGAAACTCCCTTATACTCTAGCATCATATTCATGCATGAAAACTAAGTGTGCACTCTTAATAAACATACACGCATAAGTTATCAATCAAACAGTTAAACAAGTTGAATTCACAACTTATGAAATCACAACTGAAGGTAATCAATTCATATTGCAAGTATGTTCATGGCTTTAAATTCCCCCCTAGCTAAGGGGGGTTTAGTTCCTCATACTCACAAAGCAAAGATAAACAAATTTAGACATTGAAAATAAAAGAATGAAAACACCTAAAAACGCTCCAACAATCCAACTTGAATGGCAAACACGTCCAAGGGTCCTCCTTCTTCTCTTTGTTGCGGCACAAGGTGTGGTTTGATGGATGCATATGGATATATGGAAGGGAATGGCTGAATGTGTTTAGGTTGGATGGAAGTCACGGCAAGGAAAGGGAAATGAAAGTGCATGGAATTGTGTTTTTGTTGTGGGAATGTGTAGAATGGTTAAGAAGAAAAGACTCTGCCTTGCGGCAGAATGTGTTTTCCTCCCTTCTCCCTAAACTGTCCCCTCTGGATGTGTCTTTGGATGGATATATTTATAGGCTCGGGAGAGGATGTAGTTGGTGGTGGTAATGAGTGGATGTAGTGGTAGGTGAATGTGTTAGGTGGTTGAAATGAGTGGATGTAGTGGTAGGTGAATGGATGTGTTGGGTGAAATGAGTGGATGTAGTAGTAGGTGAATGTGTTGGGTGGTTGTAATGAGTGGATGTGTTGGGTGAAATGAGTGGAAGTGTTGGGTGAGATGAGTGGATGTAGTGGTAGGTGAATGGATGTCTTGGGTGAAATGAGTGGATGTAGTGGTAGGTGAATGTGTTGGGTGGTTGTAATAAGTGGATGTGTTGGGTGAAATGAGTGGAAGTGTTGGGTGAAATGAGTGGATGCAGTGGTAGGTGAATGGATGTCTTGGGTGAAATGAGTGGATGTAGTGGTAGGTGAATGTGTTGGGTGGTTGTAATTAGTGGATGTAGTGGTAGGTGAATGTGTTGGGTGGTTGTAATGAGTGGATGTGTTGGGTGAAATGAGTGTGCTAAAATGGTTATTTATAAAGAGAGGATGATGCACAAACTTCAAATTTCGTCCATTCCTTTTGCTCCAAGCATATGTTATCCATTCCATGCCCAAAAATGCTCCAAAATGCTCCAAAATGAACTTCTTTGCCCAAAAATTCACTTAATTGTTATGAACTTATATTCACGAGTAGTGGAGGTTGCTGGTCACGATCGTGTTAAGTAAATTCTTGGCATAAGTATCATGCAATTCATAGTTACAAGTACCTTGTCAATGCTTATGATTTTCATAGAACTTAGTGATCTTTGCTTATATCTCTATTATGCAATTCATGTAGGGAACTTGTGAGGAATAATTTGGTTGTCGATGCAGAGTCCAATTCAATGAAACTAGGAAAATCTGAAGGTTCATTAGTGCAATTCACAGTTAATCTGGGGCATTGAGGTTTATGGTTTATTGAAAGAACAACTGAACATCAATTTCTATGCAAATGTGTCATGTGTGGAGAAGGAACTCTAGCTAACCAATCATCCATATTTTTCCCCAATTTCGTGCAGATTGTCTTTTTTGAGTCAATTAGCTTGTTTTGTGCTGTTTTGAGTTATTTGAGTTGTTCTAGTGTATTAGAGTCTAGTTTTGCATTCTTTGAGTCTAGTTTAGTGTTTCAAACTTAGTTTTACGTTTTCCAGTCAGTTTCAAGTGTTTTACCAATCCCTCCTAATCCCCGATCTAGAACGATCCCTACTTATACATATACTACAATTGTCAAAAGAGGGTTTAATTTGTGTGCTTATATATTTCGCATCACCAGTGTATTACGAGCATTTCAAGACTTTAGTTGCATCCTATCCACAACATCAAATGAAGGAAGAGCTCTTAATTCAATATTTCTTTGAAGGACTACTTCTAATTGAGAGACAAATGTCTGATAGGAGCATATTTATGCGACTTAGTTACCTTGTTTCTTGGCATTTATGTTGTTAGTTCATAGTTATTTTAGTATTTTAAGCTATTTTCCTGTGTTGTAAGTCCAAAGGGTTAATGTGGCAAAGAAGTGCATTTTGGAGCATTTTTGGGCATGGAATGGATAGCATATGCTTGGAGCAAAAGGAATGGACGAAATTTGAAGTTTGTGCATCATCCTCTCCCTATAAATAACCATTTTAGCACACTCATTTCACCCAACACATCCACTCATTACAACCACCCAACACATTCACCTACCACTACATCCACTCATTTCACCCAACACATCCATTCACCTACCACTACATCCACTTATTTCACCCAACACATCCACTCATTACAACCACCCAACACATTCACCTACCACTAAATCCACTCATTTCACCCAACACATCCACTCATTGCAACCTCCCAACACATCCATGTTGGAAATGTGCCCTAAAACCAATCATATGATGATACTTTACGGACATTTCAAATGTTAAACTAATCTAGTTTAACATATAAAGGGCAAAGATTATTGTTTGAGCCGTCTCATATAAATGTTATATGCTTAAACGATAAAGTCCAAGGAATATGTGATTGGGAGAATGCAATCTAATGAAGTTAGATTAATGAGACCATTCTTTCGTAGACACATCCTAAATGTTCCTGATCATAGGATTACCAATTGGGCATTGACAGTCCGTTAAGATCAGTACGTACTGTGTCTTCTCTCAGGGAGAGTGACTAGTCTCGAGTCATTGGTGTGTGTGACATCAAGACAAGTACGTAGGTGCTCAATAAGAGAATGAGTTCACTGAACGTGATCAACGAAGAGTTCTTATATTCCATGTCACATGAGAACTCATGGTTGGGATAATGCAAAGTAGTCCTTTGACCTGAGGCATCACAGTTGTCTTGTGGTTAAGTCCTTAATCTTTGATTATGTCTAATTCACCCCCTAGGGGTGTCACGGCATCGTTGGGGTTAAGCCACTTAGCTATGGAGACAAGTAAATGCGCAACAAGGGATCTCTAACCTTCAAACAGTTGAGGGAGAATACTCTATGATATGATTTGGAATCTCTGGCCAGAGTATGAATGAGATTGGGGAATGCGTTCCAAATCACATTCAAGGAAATCATATAAGCAAACGATTCACATTGGATAGTAGACATGAGTAAATAAACTATCATACCAAACAATGTGGTCAAGAGTATTAGATTAGAGAAGGACCGTATTGCATTTGTAATCCCGAACTGAATAGGTTCTCTAACCTCTTCTGATTAGCTTGGGTAACCATGACATGCTGCTAGGCGTCAACCATGGTTTGTGGAAGCCCTATACGTGTATAACCACTAAAGGGAGAATTGAAAATTGTTTCAATTCACAATCGATGTAAAATGGTTTTAATCGCCCACTGCCTCGCTAAAAGGAACCTAATGGATCGCACACCATAAAAGGTGGAGATTGAAGATTAAACGGAAATGAGTAAGAATGATTAAATGGTTTAATCATTTATTTATGGCAAGGATTAATTAATATGTTAATTAATCAAACGAATTAGTTCGTTAAAGACTTCGGGATAGTTTTGGACCTTAAGGCCCAATGGGCTTCGAACGTCAAGCCCATTAACTTAAGTTGTATGACAATTTAATGAATAAAGATTCATTAAAGCCCAAAAGCCCATAAATCCCTATATGGCCGGCCATGAAGATGAATTAGGGTTGTTTGGTTATTTAGGTCACTTAAAGAAGTGACTATATAAATGACTTTATAACAAAATATTCATTAATGTGATTAAGGGTTTATTTTTTTGGGTGAAAATGGGTGAGAATTGTCTCTCCATTTTCTCTCTAAAGAAGCTAACACCTTGGAGGGTACATCTAGCAATACTACTACTCCAAGGTCACTCATTTCTTCTACAATCAAACCTTGGTGAAGAGACTTAGAGGTTCCCTATTTTGGGAACTTGGAGAAACCTATTCTTCCATCCAAATCCATGGATCTAAGAAGCAAGGAATGAAGGCCCCTATCTCTTTGGGTGATTAGCCTTTGCTTATGCAAAGATGAATCTACAAAGGTATTAATTTCAACTCACTTTGTTTTGAGTTGATTATTGGTTCACCAATCTACTAGGCTTTGAATTTCATGGGTAATGTTTTGTTTTTGAATGCATACAAGCATGATTCCGCCTTTAATTTGTTAATTGCATGCCATATGATGTTATTCAAATGAACATGTTTTTCAAAATAATTCCTTCAAGTGGTATCAGAGCCTAGGTCTAGTAGTTGGTGAATCCTTTTGGGTTTTGTAGTTCATAAGTTTATGATTTAAAAGTTGTAATTGTTACAAGCTTTATTCTTGCTTCTTTGAATGTAAATTTTGTTTGAAATTTGCCATCTCAAATGTTGTAGATGTAGTTCATATGAGGATGAATATTGGAGCTAAAATTTGGTGCCATGATTTTGGGAATTTTCGGCCAAATCCAAAGGGTGATTTTTTTGGTTCATGTTTGTCTTGTTAAAATGGTTTTAAGGTGACTTTTGGAACCCCTAAGTACCCTAGGATGTTAGCCTCATTTTGAATGGTGAAAATTTGAGTTTTATGGCTTGAAAACATTCATTGAGCTCTTATGGGTTTTCATGGATGTTCTTCATTGTTCTTGATGTTCTTGCCAAGAACAAAAAGGTTTTGTGTTTTGATTCAAAGTTTTGAATATTTCATAAAGTTTATGTTATATGTTTTTCAAATGATTTATCATGTATTTAAAGTGTTAAATATTTGAATAAATGATGATGGAAACATCAATCATCAAAACATATATTAATTTTATGAAAGTATTTAAAGTGTTAAATATTTGAATAAATGATGATGGAAACATCAATCATCAAAACATATATTAATTTTATGAAAGTATTTAAAGTGTTAAATATTTGTATAAATGATGATGGAAACATCAATCATCAAAACATATATTATTTTTATGAAAGGTGAAAGCACTACTTGATTGTTTTTTGACAAAACTAATAAATCAAAACACCCATCACTCATTTTTATCCCTAAAAACCGGCCACCCTAATAAAATAGGGTATTTTTGGGGCTTTTATGCAATTACATAAAGTTTTGATACTTTTGTGTATTTGTACTTTGACCCGAAAGTTTACGTTTTGACGTTAATGCCTAAAAACGCTAAAGGACAAATTGTTTTGCTCCTTTAATGAAGTTTTGAATTTATTTAAATTTTGGGTTCTAGTTGTATTTACATGAAGTAGTGACTTTTGTATTTTTACAAAGTGACCCCAAAAGTTTATGTTTTCGCAATATGGCCCAAAAAGTTGTGGTTATTGCATGATGGCCCAAATAGGATGAGAACAAAATTGTTTTGTCTCTTTAAATGAGAATTGGATTTTCATTTTGTTTAGCTCCACTTAAATCAATTTTATGGATACAAAAACCAAATGAAAATGTTGCATTCAATTAATTAGTTAAAGCGTTAATTAATTAAATGATGATTATGAACCTAAGCCTAATATAATTGAGCTATGTGAAAGGCGTTTCAAATTTGTTTGAACCATGGGAATGTGTAGATTAGATTTTGGTTGTAATTTGATTTGATCAAATGTTGTAAAAGGGCATAAGTCCTTCTTTACTTTAAGGTAATTTGTTTTATGCAAATGTTGTAATGAGCATAAGCTCATCCTTTACTTTGAAGTATTTCTTTCTTGCTTTATATGATATGCATGAAAATGAAGTAATTGGGTCCAACGCCCCTAAGACAACACGCCTTAATGTGATTAAACGCGTAACTAAAATCAATCTCCATCCCTAGACCGAGATTCAACACAAGGCTCGTGTTGAATCTAAACAAAGGTTCATAGTCATCCTAAGGCCCTAAGGCAACTATATAGTCCATCAAATGAATGCAAACCTTATGTTAGTAGTAACATATACTCTTGCTTTAAAAACCGTTTTAAAAGCATAGTGGGAGTATTATGTACAACTAAAACAATCATATGGACCAATAGTTGTAATAGGACCAAAATAGTTTTAATAGAGATTAAAATGTATGTTTATATGAGATGAGACCTAAAACCCTCAACCAAACCATTATTAAGTTGATAAGCGTGAGAGTGCTTAGAACACTCTTTCGTGGCCTTCCACCGTGGTGGGCTTCAATCGTTTGTGACTCGTACAATGTATTCGTCCAGTTCTGGGGTTGCAAAGTATGTGCTTACATTCAGGAGAAGCCTATAAACATATGATGAAGTGAAAGGTAGGCAACGAGTGTGGCCAATATGGAGTTCTTCTGAGGCCATTCTTGAACCCCTACTTGAACTAGCATGGTGGGAATGACTTAACTAAGTGCAATGGTGCCAATATGGAGTTCTTCTGAGGCATCATTCTCTAGAGGCCAAACGAGATGGGTACTTGCATTAGTTGCAAATGAGTAAGCGTACTCTCTCATTATTATTGTTGCTAGCCAATATGGAGTTCTTCTGAGGTGGGCTTGGTAATAGTGAGCCTCCCATAACCTACTAAGAGTTTCATCCAAAACTCTCGAATTCCAATGAGGGATATGGAATTTGCCAAAAATAGTGGGTGGTGCTATTTTGATTTAAAGACCCGAATCAAATGGCTTAAATTCAATCAATTTATATTCGTTATGTATTTGTTTACCAATATATTTGCAAACGCTATCCAACACTTGACAAATAAAAGCCGAACGTTTAGTTTACGGACTTGGTACTACAAAACCATAGATTGTCTTTAATGGCTTGTAAAAGTACCTAAGTAGTCTCATCCTCACAATCTTCCTATTGATAATGTATCATTAGAAGAATATGTTAGAAAAGGTCTATCATAGAGAGGACAACACTTTTAATGTCATAATTCTTCAATTACAAATTGTTGTATGAAGAAATAAGAGTTGCTTTGAACAACCCTTAGTCAATACAAACACTTAGTGCTTATTTCTTTGTTAATTGAACAAAGAACTTGAGAAGTAAGCACAAGGGCATGGACACTTTATGTGCCATGATTCTTCACTTACAAATTGTTGTATGAAGAAATGAGAGTTGCCTTGTACAACTCTTGAAAGTTTGTAATTATGTTTAGAACATAATGGTTGGTTGACAAAAATAGTCCATTAACATGGACTTATGATGATTTTGAATCATTGAGTGTTGAAGTGTTAAACCACTTAACGAGACGGAAACTAGGCAAGGACTTCACCTTTGTTTCCCTATCCTAATGGTTCACTAAGTTTATGGTAAACTATGTAGTGAACAATAACCACATACTCTCCAAATTGTTTGATGTGTATAACACAATTGAAAAAGGTTTCAAGAGAGATAGTGGGAGTTTAGGGACCATGACTAATGTAGTCAAAGGTGAAAGTCAAATAAAGAAGATAAATAACTCCAAGGGAACAAACTTTCTTTATGAAAGGATGGACATTGGAAGGGGTATTTGCAAGAAATGTCTTGCAAGTGTCAAGAACACACCTTTCGAAGGTGTTGTAAATTGTTCTTGAATAGTTCAAAACAGTTGGTTCTTCTACTTGAATGTATGATTCCGTATTAGTAACTATGTTTTACAAATCGTTGTAAAAGTGTGACTAATAAGAAGTAGAAGATATATGAGAGAAGAAAAGGTGCTTCACATACGGAACGTGAATAAGATATAGATCTCTGCGAAAGCAGATAGTACTTACTTCCTCATATGAACTACCAAAGAAATTGGATTATAGTAATCTAATTGATTGTCTCTATAGTAGAGATGATATGGTAGTGTTAACTGTTTAGAATATAATGATGCTTAAAACCCAAAAGGTTGCAAGGTAGTGACTAATCCCAACTAAATTGTGATACCTCTAAAACATAAGTTACGAGTTGGTGAAACAATGATGCTTTGGATCGTTAGATCCGGATCCAATACCTTCTTGTTAAAATTGTATAGAGGCGAAATGTTCGAATCTTTATTCTTTTGGAAAGAAGAAAGAATCACAAAAGTTGTTGAGGTTAATTCACTTAGATGTTAGTGGCACTTGTCCACAACATAATACTACTCATGTTATATGACATTCACCGAAGATCACTCTCGGTTGGACTATAGTTTATTTTGAATAAACACAAGTCCGAATACTTTGCAAAAAGTTTCAAAGAATTCAAGAAATGTAAATAGATGAGTAAGATATCTAAAGTATTTACCTCTTTAGATTTGATCCAAGGAAAGGTAACACTTTAGATGAGTTTCCTTGAATGATATCAAGGAAAATAGCATCATAAGATAATGTATTTCTCCATTAGGAGAAGAACGAACTAAAATAAGATTTAGTTCGTTAGATGTTATCTATTACCCATATATAGGATATATACTTCTAAAACAATATGATTGTCAATTAGAAGATCTTCCAAAATTTTCATAACTCCATAAGATGTAGTTGGAAAGAAAGACAAATCTTAAGCATGTTAAGATTTGAGGTTGTGTGCTAATAAGCAATATTTGTTTGATAACAATCTTGTGGGATATCCTTAAATTAACTTTTGGATATCGCTTCTATAATCCAACTAACAAATGTTGTTTTGTTGGGAAGTTCATTGTAATCCTACAATGTGATTTGCCTAAGAGCAAATGAACGAGAGATAGAACTCAAAGAATGGGTTCTTTGAGAGACAAGGAAGTAATCAACAAATATAACAACCTAGTTCCTATACCACAAGCTCCAAGGTAGTCGATAAGAATGAAAATCCTTGTGACTACATTGAGTGCATATACGATATATACTCAAGGAAATGGTAAAGTACCATTTGATTCGAAATAATGAAACCTTCATAGCTAATTGGTAGCTTAAGGTAACTACAATCAAAGAGAATGGTTGACTTTGAAGAAACCATCTTTGAGATAGGCTTGGTTTCAATTAATTCGAAGATTGCTAGCTACAACTAAAATGGTGATTCAATGTTTTGACATAATATGGGTTTCCGAAACCATTATTAAGATAGTCTTGATAATATATGTCCAAAACTATAAATCACAAGACATGTAAGTTGTAGAGATCCATCCATCATGGATCTTAGCAAGTTAGTGGGAGCTATTTGCATTTTATGAGGAAAAAGGTTCAAATCGTTTGATTTCTCATCAAGATGTAAATAAATCTTTTGTTTACGAGTTTTACAAAAGATTAGTGGGAGTTAATCATGTTCCTAAAATTTAAGTATATATGATATATTAATTTTGGAAATGAAAAGAATACTTCTTCGTTAAAGTTATGACTTTAATACATTATATGAAGATAGAATGTATATGGGAGATATAGTCTATATACATGAGATGGAAATCTATAATGATATATTTCATGATATAATTGGATTATATCAATCCCTAATAATAGACAATGGATGCTAGGAAGTTTCTCATATGATGATAAACTTCAATAAGAAGGACGATTCTAGTGAGACTAGCAAGTTGCCCTTCTCAAAGGGAACGTACCCTTTGACTCCCATAGAAATAATGCGTAAATTGAATCCTTTATGCATAAGCAGAAAGGTGATTTATGTATTTCATATTGTATGAAAAACATTGATATGAGTTGTACCTAGAACGGTACAAGACGATATCAGTGCAAGCCCAGGATCAGAACCGTGGCAACTGTCAAGTGAGTCCTTAAGTATTTAAGAAATACTAAAGGATAGATTCCTCAAAGAATGAGGAAGAATTAGAGTAACGTAATGGAAGCGTAAATGTATTAGATTATGAATCTAATCCATCATTGGATGTTTCTTCATTATGAATGAAGAGATAAACAAATATCTCTTTATTATGACTAAAGAGATATTTGGATGGAAACATTAAAGTAATGACTTTAGTGTGTTCCATTATGAATGCAAGATATATTGCCATATAGAAGTTTATAACAATGTTGTTTGGATGGGAAAGTTCATTTATGAACTCTCTATTCGATTCCAACCAGAAAGTGTATGACACTAATGGGGCGATAGCTCAAGCCTGGGAATCAAGGTCTCATCAAGATCCGAACACAAATGAGAGACTGAACCACATGATTGAGAATCATGTATAATGGTGACGTCGTTATTCTCAAGGTTGCTTCTGTGGATAACACATATAGATATCCATTGTCTAGGCCTACTTTTCAGCCATTTATGAAATGACTACAGAAGAGGTATCATCACTGATGACCAATGCTGATTGGCTCTAGTGCAAGTGGGAGATTGTTGGAAATGTGCCCTAAAACCAATCATATGATGATACTTTACGGACATTTCAAATGTTAAACTAATCTAGTTTAACATATAAAGGGCAAAGATTATTGTTTGAGCCGTCTCATATAAATGTTATATGCTTAAACGATAAAGTCCAAGGAATATGTGATTGGGAGAATGCAATCTAATGAAGTTAGATTAATGAGACCATTCTTTCGTAGACACATCCTAAATGTTCCTGATCATAGGATTACCAATTGGGCATTGACAGTCCGTTAAGATCAGTACGTACTGTGTCTTCTCTCAGGGAGAGTGACTAGTCTTGAGTCATTGGTGTGTGTGACATCAAGACAAGTACGTAGGTGCTCAATAAGAGAATGAGTTCACTGAACGTGATCAACGAAGAGTTCTTATATTCCATGTCACATGAGAACTCATGGTTGGGATAATGCAAAGTAGTCCTTTGACCTGAGGCATCACAGTTGTCTTGTGGTTAAGTCCTTAATCTTTGATTATGTCTAATTCACCCCCTAGGGGTGTCACGGCATCGTTGGGGTTAAGCCACTTAGCTATGGAGACAAGTAAATGCGCAACAAGGGATCTCTAACCTTCAAACAGTTGAGGGAGAATACTCTATGATATGATTTGGAATCTCTGGCCAGAGTATGAATGAGATTGGGGAATGCGTTCCAAATCACATTCAAGGAAATCATATAAGCAAACGATTCACATTGGATAGTAGACATGAGTAAATAAACTATCATACCAAACAATGTGGTCAAGAGTATTAGATTAGAGAAGGACCGTATTGCATTTGTAATCCCGAACTGAATAGGTTCTCTAACCTCTTCTGATTAGCTTGGGTAACCATGACATGCTGCTAGGCGTCAACCATGGTTTGTGGAAGCCCTATACGTGTATAACCACTAAAGGGAGAATTGAAAATTGTTTCAATTCACAATCGATGTAAAATGGTTTTAATCGCCCACTGCCTCGCTAAAAGGAACCTAATGGATCGCACACCATAAAAGGTGGAGATTGAAGATTAAACGGAAATGAGTAAGAATGATTAAATGGTTTAATCATTTATTTATGGCAAGGATTAATTAATATGTTAATTAATCAAACGAATTAGTTCGTTAAAGACTTCGGGATAGTTTTGGACCTTAAGGCCCAATGGGCTTCGAACGTCAAGCCCATTAACTTAAGTTGTATGACAATTTAATGAATAAAGATTCATTAAAGCCCAAAAGCCCATAAATCCCTATATGGCCGGCCATGAAGATGAATTAGGGTTGTTTGGTTATTTAGGTCACTTAAAGAAGTGACTATATAAATGACTTTATAACAAAATATTCATTAATGTGATTAAGGGTTTATTTTTTTGGGTGAAAATGGGTGAGAATTGTCTCTCCATTTTCTCTCTAAAGAAGCTAACACCTTGGAGGGTACATCTAGCAATACTACTACTCCAAGGTCACTCATTTCTTCTACAATCAAACCTTGGTGAAGAGACTTAGAGGTTCCCTATTTTGGGAACTTGGAGAAACCTATTCTTCCATCCAAATCCATGGATCTAAGAAGCAAGGAATGAAGGCCCCTATCTCTTTGGGTGATTAGCCTTTGCTTATGCAAAGATGAATCTACAAAGGTATTAATTTCAACTCACTTTGTTTTGAGTTGATTATTGGTTCACCAATCTACTAGGCTTTGAATTTCATGGGTAATGTTTTGTTTTTGAATGCATACAAGCATGATTCCGCCTTTAATTTGTTAATTGCATGCCATATGATGTTATTCAAATGAACATGTTTTTCAAAATAATTCCTTCAATCCACTCATTGCAACCACCCAACACATTCACCTACCACTACATCCACTCATTTCACCTAACACATCCACTCATTTCAACCACCCAACACATTCACCTACCACTACATCCACTCATTACCACCACCCACTACATCCACTCATTACCACCACCCACTACATCCTCTCCCTAGCCTATAAATATATCCATCCAAAGACACATTCAAGGGAACAGTTTAGGGAGAGGGGTGGAAGACACATTCTGCCACAAGGCAGAGTCTTTTTTTCTTAACCATTCTACACATTCCCATAACAAAAACACAATTCCATGCACCTTCATTTCCCTTTCCTTGTCGTGACCTCCATCCAACCTAAACACATTCATCCATTCCCTTCCATATATCCATATGCATCCATCAAACCACACCTTGTGCCGCAACAAAGAGAAGAATGAGGACCCTTGGACGTGCTTGCCATTCAAGTTGGATTGTTGGAGCGTTTTTAGGTGTTTTCATTCTTTTGTTTTCAATGTCTAAATTTGTTTATCTTTGCTTTGTGAGTATGAGGAACTAAACCCCCCTTAGCTAGGGGGGAGTTCAAAGCCATGAACATACTTGCAATATGAATTGATTACCTTCAGTTATGATTTCATAAGTTGTGAATTCAATTTGTTTAACTTCTTGATTGATAACTTATTCGTGTATGTTTATTAAGAGTGCACACTTAGTTTGCATGCATGAATATGATGCTAGAGTATAAGGGAGTTTCACCTAATAGTTACAAACTTATATTCACAAGTAGTGGAGGTCGCTTATAAACGATCACATTAAATGAATTCTTGGCAGGAGTTTTTATGCTCATCATAGTAACGAATGCCTCGTCAATACTTATAGTTTTCATAATGCTTAATAATCTTTGATTGTATCTTTATTGTGCTGTTCACGAAAAGGA
Source organism: Malus sylvestris (assembly GCF_916048215.2). NCBI lineage: Eukaryota > Viridiplantae > Streptophyta > Magnoliopsida > Rosales > Rosaceae > Malus > Malus sylvestris. The sequence goes on from NC_062273.1 coordinate 11,674,152, forward strand.
CTTTTGAAGAATGCTTGAATTGTTGTATGCGTTTTCCCATCCAATTCAATAACTTAAGGAGAACTTGAAGGTTAATTTAAGCGGACTTAATTAACCTGGGGTGTTGAGTTTCATGATTTATCGAAAGAACAACTGAAAATTGGTTTATGTGCAAGTGTGTCATGTGTGGAGAAGAACCCTCTAGCTAGCCCATCATCCATAGTTTACCCAAATTCGTCCAAAATCTGTTTTAGTTTACAATCTGTTTGTTTTGTTTTCAAATTCGTCAAAATCAAATCCCCCTTTACTTTAAAGTGTTTTATTAGTCAAAATCTATTTTGATTTGTGTTTTTAAGTGTCTTGAGTCAAGTTAGAACCTAATTTCGTCCAAAACCATCCCTAGAGTCAGTTTAGAGTCTAATTCATTGTTTTAAGCTATTTTGAGTCTTTTAAACTAGTTTTGAGTCTTTTTAGTTTGTATTGCATCTTTTGAGTCTAGTTTGGTGTTTTAAACTTAATTTTATGTTTTTAAGTCAGTTTAGAGGTTATTAGCAAGCCCTCATAATCCCCGGTCCAGAACGATCCCTACTTACATTCTTTACTACAATTGATACAAGAGGGTTTAATTTGTGTGTTAAGTAATTTTCGCATCACTGTCGCCTTCCAGATGCACCAAGCTTTCTTCAGCCATGGAACAAGATTGGAGACGAAATTGGTAGAGACAAGTCAAGGATGACACTACTCTAATACCATGTGAAAATATAAGTTGATTTAAATGTATGTTTTCATAGATTGAATGAATGTACAAAAGGGCATATATAAAATGAGGGAGATGGTTACAAGCACCTTCCCTTGACAAACTCTACTTACCGGGTAAACCATAAATTTGTCACTCCTTAAATTAAGGGAGTGCGGCAAGCAACTAGCACACAAGTATCAACAAGTCAACTAGCTGTCAATATTCCTTAAATTAAGGGATTAGGCTTAATAATGAATCCCATGGAAAGAGGAAAACTAAAAAATTGACAACATGGGTATCTGATGTGAAAATTTAACTAGCACTCAAATTAACCCTTTTTTTATCAATTGTAGTAAGTATGTAAGTAGGGATCGTTCTAGGCCGGGGATTAGGAGGGATTGCAAAATCACTTGAAAACTGACTCAATTACGTAAAAACAAGTTTAAAACACTAAACTAGACTCAAAGAATGCAAAACTAAACTTTAAAATACCAAAACAAACCAAAAGACTCAAAACAGCACCAAAACACTCAAAACTGCCTTAAAACCACTTTCTGGGCAGTTTTGAACTCTAAACAAGATTTTGACGAAAATAGGTTTTAACTTGACTCAAAACACTTAAAAACACAAACTAACTTGACTTCTAACTAATATGACTCAACAAAGAAGAGGGGGATTGATTTTGGACGAATTTGAAAACAAAACAAAACTTTGTAAAACGAACAGATTTTAAAACGAATTTGGTTTAAATGAATGAATAGAAAGCTAGCTAAGGGGTTCATCTCCACACATGTTATACTTGCATTCAAAACGATTTCCAATTGCTTTTTAATAACCCAAGAATTCTCAACGCCCCAAGTTAATTAGGTCCGCTTAAATTAACCTTCCGATTTTCCTAACGTTATTGAATTGGATGATTGCATACGACAACCCAAAGCATTCCCCACAAGTCCCCTACATGATTGCATAATAGAGATACAAGCAAGAATCATTAAGTTCTATGAAAACCATAAGCATTGACGAAGCACTTGTTACTATGATTGCATGAAACTTATGCCAAGAATTTACTTAACGCGATTGAGATCATCAACCTTTACTACTTATGAATATAAGTCCATAACGATTAGGTGAAATTTCCTTATATCCTAGCATCAAATTTATGCATGCAAATTAAGTGTCGACCCTCAACCAACATACACAAATCAGTTTTAATTCTTGTAGATAAGTAAATTGAATTCACAACTTATGAAACGCAATTAGAAGTAATCAAATCATATAGCAAGCATAAACATGGTTTCGAATCCCCCCCTAGCCAAGGGGGGGTTTAGTTCCTCATACTCGCAAAGCAAAGATACATAAATTTAGAAATTAAAATCCAAAGAAAGAAAACACCTAGAACGCTCCAACTTGGCAGCAAGCGCATCCAACGAATTCTCCTTCCTCCTTGCTGCGGCAGAGAACTTTAGAACAGGTTTTTTGGGTTATTTGTGGTGTAGAATGGATGGGGAATGGTATGGAAAGGTTTAGGGTTGATGGGGGTACGGCTAGGGATGATTTTGGGCAGAAAATATGGAATATGGTGGTGGAAAGGTGCGGCAAAGAGAGCCTCTTTGTTTCTGACGTGAATGATGTATATGGGAGGTGATGATATGATCTAGGGGTTATAATGAGTATATATAGGCATCCAAAACCCTAGGGTAATCAGATTAGGGTTTCTAGAAGCCCAAATCCACCAGAAATTAGGTTAAAACAATCAGATTTTTAGTGGGAATAAGGCCTAAGGTGCGGCTAGGGTTAGGGTTTAGAGATGGGCCTTCTAGAATGCCTTGCAAGGCAAGGAAATCAGATATTCTAGAGGCCTAGGTGCGGCTAGGGTTAGGGTCCACAAGGAATTAGGGTTTGGGTCATCTAAAAGCCCAAAACCAAGAATAAAAACTCTCGAAAATGGAAACCTCCAAGAATAGAAACTTCCAACTTTAGAAACTTTGGTTTCCAAATCTGAATTCTTTGTTCTTCACTTTCATTTCTTCATTTCTTAAGCTCCTTTGACCTTCAAACTCGTCCATTCCTTGTGCTCCATTAGCATACACTCCATTCCAGCTCAATTTTGCTCTAAAATGCTCCATTTTGCACTTCTTTGCATACTTCGTCTCTAAACCTGAAATTGCACGAAAATGACTTTAAACACTAAAATAACTAAAGAAAAACAACATAAATGCTTAAGAACAAGCCAACTAAGTCGCATAAATATGCTCCTATCAGTATCAATTAGGGATGAGCAATGGTTATGGCGGACGGGTAACTGCAGTTATTTACCCATAACCGTTTATACTCATACCCGCATAACCGTTTACCCGTTGGGTAATTGCCTAAACGGTTATACCCATACCCATAACCGCTTATAAACGGTTAACCATACCCATAACCGCATATCCATTTAACTGTAACCGTTTAATACCCATTTACCCATTTACCCTTTTTAACCCGTTTATCTTTTTTTTTTTAACCATTACCCCATTTTCACCTCTACATGTTTTTTAACACCTTGAAAATTAAAAAAAAAAAATTGTCGTAATTTTCTTTTTTTTTTTTGACAATTAAACACTGTTATAGGTACATTCATCATACATTTCTGTATTTTAATTTTTTAAGTCCTTATATCATTCCAATAATTCAAATAATAGTTTACGGACGATATTTTTAACTGTTACCAATGAAGGTAAATATAATATTTGCAAAGTATTATTGGGTTACAAAAATTGTCTAGAAGACATTTCTGTCAATTTCACGGTTACACGCAAGGAATTTAAATTAATTTGGCGAATTCCTTGATGATGAGAATCATCATTCCTGTAGCAATGTTATTGAGAGAAGGACCAATGAATTCCTTGCTAATTTATTGGGTGCTAAGTATTATTGGATCGAGAACATGGTTTGTGTTAGTTTTTCATATATAAAATAAATGGGTAAACGGTTACCTGTTTATGACCGCAGTTAATACCCATAACCGTCCATTTAAATTTCACGGGGAAATGGTTATACCCATAACCATTTATTTATCTAAACAGTTACCCATAACCGTAACCGTTTAATTTAAATGGATGGGTAACCACAGTTACCCATAAGCAATGGGTATTTGCCCATCCCTAGTATCAATCACCCCATATCTTAGCCCATATCGTCCCATATCGTCCAATAACTTCCTCACAATCATTGTTGATTGCACAAGAATGTGTTGAATGTACTTTCTTAAATCACTACTACATTAAACACTTCGCTTGACCAGGGAGTATTTGTCGTGCAAAGCATTTTCAGGTCACACAAAACCTATGGCAACACAGAAATCCTTGCGCAAAATTTGTCATGCAAAGGTCCTGAAGAAAGATCTTGCATGATGAAGAGTGCAGTTTCGTTTCGCATCAAAACAATTGCACGACGCTTTACTACTTGTCGCAAGAAAGGTACACGGACAAAGGTTTTTATTGCATGATATAAGAGAGTACAAGTGTGCTTTGTGACGAGAAATTTTTGGGGACGTCTATGGTTCGTTTCAAAAATGTTTTCGCGATGAAATATGTAAGACACACGCGGTTTTGCACGACGACATATTTTTAATAAAAAAAAGAATTTAATAAATAGAATAAATATAATGTTATTAAAAAATATGTTTTGTACAATTGACAAAAAAAAAAGAAACAAATTAATGAATAGATAAACAATTTATTTTAAAAAAAGCGGGATAAAAAAAAACTATGAAAAAATAAGGCATAATGTATGGGCAAGTTGTTCGGAGGTGCTTGGTAATTTTGCTGCTGGAAAGGGGTGGGGTTGGGGACGGAATCGGAAGTCGACTGGTCTGATTGCTGTGTATGCTCGGGGTGGAAGGGCTCTGACGGCGATGGTTCAGAAAAATCGGGAAGACAGATCCTGGAGGAATTGAGGGCCTGTACAATCAATGACATTTGAGTCTTGTACGAAGCGAGCTCACTCCTCAGGCCAGCGACTTCCTGCGTCAAAGCCATAACCTCACCCTTCGACTACAAGGATGAAGAGGCTCCACTCTTTCGTCGTTTGGCATTTCCCATCCTTCGACAATATGTCTTTGGTATTCGACTGAAAGCCTAGTTCAACATCTCTCTAAGAATGTGAAACCCAACATCCTCAGGGGGATCCACAGACTCGATCGGCATGTTAGGAGGAAGCTAGAAGGTGGACTTCTACATGCCTGACTGACCCTTCTCCACCACAGTCGCCTGTGAAATAAAACATGGAATATTAATAGCAAACAATTTGAAATAATTAGTATAAATCTCTAATGCATAAGAAATTAATTACATGAACGGACTCGGTCAACTCATCCCCAGGTCGAACATAAATGTCAGCAAAGACGCCGATCTCCATGAATTTTGAACCCCCTTGGAATAGAAAAAGTTAAGGAAAATGTTAGTACGGAAACAAAAAACAGAAAAAAATTATTAGCGACATTTTAAAATTGAAAATGAAAGGTTTAATATATTGAAGGATGATTTTGTGAAAATATGTTCATTTGAATAACATCTATAGCATGCATTTAACAATTAAAAGGCGGAATCATGCTTGCATGCATTCAAAAACAAAACATTACCCATGAAATTCAAAGCCTAGTAGATTGGTGAACCAAGACTCAACTCAAATCAAAGTGAGTTGAGAAATTTATACCTTTGTAGATTCCTCTTTGCATAAGCAAAGGCTAATCACCCAAAGAGAGGGCCTTCATTCCTTGCTTCTTAGATCCATGGATTTGGATGGAAGAATATGGTTCTCCAAGTTCCCAAAATTGAGAACCTCTAAGTGTCTACACTAAGGTTAGATTGGAGAAGAAATGAGTGACCTTGGAGGAGTGGGATTGCTAGCTAATCCCTCCAAGGGGGCCGGCCTCTTTAGAGAGAAAGGAGAGCTTTGTGTTCTCTCCAATTTCCTAAAAGAAACCCTTTTTTGAATTTTAGGCTATAAAGTTCTTTATATAGTCACTTCTTTAAATGACCTAAAGAACCAAAAACCCTAATTCAACACACATGGCCGGCCATATAAGGGATTTGGGCTTTTGGGCCTTTGTGAATCTTTATTCATTAAATTGTCATGCAACTTAAGTCAATGGGCTTGACGCTCGAAGCCCATTGGGCCTTAAGGTCCACAACTATCCCGAGGTCTTTAACGAACTTATTCGTTTGATTAATTAACATATTAATTAATCCTTGCCATAAATAATTAAACCATTTAATTATTCTTACTCATCTCCATTGTTTCTTCAATCTCCACCTTACACGGTGTACGATCCATTAGGTTCCTTTTAGCGAGGCAGTGGGCGATTAGAACTCTTTCAAATCGATTGTGAATTCAAACTTACTTTCAATTCTCCCTTTAGTGATTATATACGTTTAGGGCTTCCACAAACCAAGAGTGACACCTAGCAGCATATCATGGTTACCCAAGCTAATCAGAAGAGGTAGAGAACCTATTCAGTTTAGGATTACAAATGCAATACGGTCTTTCTCTAATACAATACTCTTGACCACATTGTTTGGTTTGATAGTTTATTCATGTCTACTATCCAATGTAATTCGTGTGCTTATATGATTACCTTGAATGTGATTTGGAACGACTTTCCTAAATCTCATTCATACTCTGGCCAGAGATTCTTAATCATATCATAGAGTATTCTCCCTTAAACGGTTTGAAGGTTAGAGATCCCTTGTTGCGCATTCACTTGCCTCCATAGCTAAGTGGCTTAACCCCAACTATGTCGTGGACACCCTCCTGATGGAGTGACTTTGACATAATCAAAGATCAAGGACTTAACCACAAGACAACTATGATGCCTCAGGTCAAATGACTACTTTGCATTATCCCAACCATGAGTTCTCATGTGACATGAATATGAGAACTGTTCGTTGATCGTGTTCAGTGAACTCATTCTCTATTGAGCACCTACGTACTTGTCTTGATGTCACACACACCAATGACTCGAGACTAGTCACTCTCCCTGAGAGAAGACACAACACGTACTGATCTTAATGGACTGTCAATGCCCAATTGGCAATCCTATGATCAGGAACGTTTAGGATATGTCTACGAAAGAATGGTCTCATGAATCTAACTTCTTTAGATCGCATTCTCCCAATCAAGGAAGAAAAAATCGATAATATCGGCTAAATATCGCCGATATTATCGTTTTTTTAGAGGTCCGATATTTTTTTAACTATCCAAATGATTTTCGTTAAAATATCGCGATATTATCGATAATATCGTGATATTTTCGAAATTATCGATAATATCGCAACATAATACTAAAAAATACTTAAATATGTTGAGAAAACTCAACACATACTTCACTTGATCATAGCCCAAAGGCCGAACAAGCTATGCTTTTCTCAGCAGGGGAATGTGGGTTTTATAGGACAAATTGCTTGCTCACTGCCCTCGTATGGGCGATGTGGGACTCGCCCAATGGGAGAGAAAATCAGAATTTCGGCCGAAAATTTACACTCACTTTAAACCCTCGAAGAGACGAAGAGAATGGTACCTCACACGACATCTGAATCGTCGTGGTTTGGCTGGAAAATGCCTCGAAAGTCACCGAGGTCGCCGGAAACTGGGTAAGATTCAAATGAGTATAACTTTTTCAATACTCAACAAAATTGAGTGAAACAAAAAGGAAAGTTGTACTACTCGACGAGACGAAGAGATTGATACCTTGCACGCCGGACAAATCGCCGTGGTTTGGCCGGAAATTGCCTCGAAAACCACTGAGGTCGCCGGAAACTGGGTAAGATTCAAATGAGTATAACTTTTTCAATACGCAACGAAATTGAGTGAAACAAAAAGGAAAGTTATAGCCCTCAAAGAGACGAAGAGAATGGTACCTCACAAGATATCTGACTCATTGTAGTTTGGCCGGAAATTTCCTCGAAAGCCACTGAGGTCGCCGGAAACTGGGTAATATTCAAATGAGTATAACTTTTTCAATACTCAACAAAATTGAGTGAAACAAAAAGGAAAGTTGTACTACTCGACGAGACGAAGAGATTGATACCTTGCACGCCGGCCAAAATTCAATTGACACACTCCTAGCTTTCAAAATTCAATTCTTTTACTTTATATAAACTTGAAAAAACATAATCGGCATCCAAATTAAAGTTTAGTCTTATTCAATGTATTGATTTTCAATCGTTAATTGATATACTATAATTTGGAACTTCAACGCCTAGACGCATGCTTATGTGTAAGAAATTTAAAGTGTCAAATTCGGCACATTATTCTTCATCATTTTATTCACTTCCTAAATAAAACCTCCAAATATTGTACTAATTAATTATATATAAATGATTATGGTGTGTTTAAACTTCTTTCATTAATTACTACATATTTTCTACACTCACAATGTTTTCCAGCTCGCTATATAATCAACTTAAATCAGTTAAATCCATCATGCAATGCATTTCCTTCCAATTTTTTGTGATAAACTAATAGATAATTGACTAAATAAACATCCTACAAAGTTTCATTAAAAATTTCCAAGTTTTTTTTACAATTTCCGTGGTTTCCATGTAATTTTTATCGATATCGATATTATCCCGATATTTCCATTGATATTTCCGTGTTTTCGGACTACCGATATTTCCGATATTACCGATATTTTCTTCCTTGCTCCCAATCACATATTCCTTGGACTTATCGTTTAAGCATATAACATTTATATTGATGTGAAAATTAACTTGACACACAAATTAAACCCTATGGATGACAATTGTAGTATATGAGCAAATAGGGATCGTTCTAACCGGGGATTAACTAGGGATGCTAATCAATGTAAAACTGACTCAAGAACATAAAAATATAATGTAGAACACTAAACTAGACTCAATTAATGCAAAACTAGGGTTTAAAACACCTAAACAAACTAAAAACTCAAAACAGCAACTAGAAGGCTCAAAACTGCCTAAAAACCACTTTCTGGGCAGTTTTGAGCACCTACACTACTTTGGACGAATTTGGACTATGACTTGACTCAAAACACTTAGAAACACAACTAAATGGATTTCTAACTAATCTAACACTTTAAAATAGATGGGGGAATGATTTTGACGAAATTAAAACTTTAAAACTCAAACTTTAAAAACAAATGTAAAGCAAAACAGATTGTGATTAAATAGAATGGTGAGAAGCTAGTTAGAGGGTTCCTTATCCACACATGAACATATGTATACAATTCGATCTCCAATTACTCTTTCAACAAACCATGAATGACAATGCCCCAAATTAACTAGATTGCACCAATTAATTCTCAGATTTCCCTAGATTCATTGAATTGAATGGAATACGCATTACAACCAAATTATTCTTATCAAGGACCCTAACTATGGAATACGCATGATAGAGACACATATCAAAGATCATTAAGTTCAATGGACATCATAAGCATTGACGAGGCATTCATAACTATGGGATACGCATGTTACTCTTGCCTAGGATTTACTTAACACAATCGTGACTAGCGACTTTCACTACTTATGAATATAAGTTAATAACGATTAGGTGAAATTCCCTTATACCCTAGCATCAAGTTTAAGCATGCAAATTAAGTGTCGACCCTCAACCCACATACATAAACAAGTTATCAATCAAATAGATAAGTAAATCACATTCACAATTTCTGAAATCATAATTGGAAGAAATCAAATCATATAAAACATATGTCCATGGCTTCAAATTCACCTCTAACTAAAAAGAAATTAGTTCCACATGTCTAACATAATTGAACAACAATTTAAATTAAACATGAAAACAGAAACAAAGAAAGAAAGAACTCCAAACACTCCACTAATGGCAGATTGCATGTGCAAGGCTTCTCCTTCCTTTGGACTGCACGGCACTCCTTCTTTCTCCGCCTTTAGTGGCTGCACAAGGTGGATGAATGGTTATGGAAGGATGTAGGAATGGTTTGGGGAAGAGGATGGTGCGGCAAGGTTGAATTTGGGCAGAAAGTTGGGAGTTTGGGGATGGAAGGCTGCGGCAAGGTGGGAAATAGGGTTTTGGACGAATTTCTGAATATGGAGAGGGTCTTCTTCGGCCAAGGGAGGTAAAACACATATATATAGGCAGCCAAACCCTAAAGAAATCAGGTTAGACAAATGGGCTAGGGTTTAGGTGCGGCTAGGGTTAGGAAATCCACCAAAAACTAGGGTTTCTAGAACATTAGGTGCGGCATGGGCTTAGGGTAAGTAATCAGATTTTTTTCATGTGAACAAGGCCTAGGTGCGGCTGATTAAGTGGGCTAGGGTTAGGGTTAGGTGCGGCATAGGTCCAAGAGGCAAAGATGGGTCATCCAAAAGCCCAAAGCCAAGAATAGAAACTCTCGAAAATGGAAACCTCCAAGAATAGAAACTTCCAACTTTAGAAACTTTAGTTGCCAATTCCGACTTCTTTGTTCTTTACTTTCATTTCTTCATTTCTTAAGCTCCCTCGACCTTCAAACTCGTCCATTCCTTGTTCCAAGCATGTACTTTTCAATCCAAGCTCACTTTTGCTCTAAAATGCTCCATTTTGCCATCTTTTATGTCATATGCCCTTTGAACCTGAAAACACATGAAAGTAGCTCAAAAGACTACTTTAATTAAGAAAACATAACGAAAATGCATAAGAACTAGCTAACTAAGGCGCATAAATATGCTCCTATCATATATGAGACGGCTCAAACAATAATCTTTGCCCTTGATATTAAACTAGATTAGTTTAACATGTGAAATGTCCGTAAAGTATCATCATATGATTGGTTTTAGGGTAGATTTCCAACATATATACCTTCCGCCGTGCCTCCATCCTATATGGGAAAGACTTCGAACCCGAATGGTAGAGAAGAGTCTTCTTTTCCCGATTGATCTTATTCGCCTTCGCCTTCTACTGTTATACACAAAATAAATGTATTAGTTGTAATATTTAAAGAAAAAAAAAGTAATAAACATTAGTAAAAATTTAAAAAAGTAAAATTAAAGAAGTCTTATTTAAAACTGCACCACATAGCCCGGCTCCTAAAAATGAAGCAAAGCCAAACCCAACTATCTTCTCGGTCCACGAACTCCTTTGGGCAACCCTCCTCGCAAGCGACCTACAGATCATCAAACATCTCGAAATGCCGGTGCAGGTCAGCTTTCTACTGCTTGTAAAGTTCGGAGAAGAGCCGATTGAGGTACGCCAACATGTCCTCGTTGATGTTATTAAAATTGTAGTTTGTCTGCAATGTAACAAATATTATGAAAGTATTAGTAATAAAAGACATTAACAAATATAAATATATAAATTGTACCTGAAAAGCTTATGTGACGATACTTGTAGACAAATGATTGAACATCGTGTTTTTCACCTCCTCCAGCATCGCCTTCCAAGACTTCCACCACATAGGGCAAAAGGTCTGCACGACATGCCCAATGTCAAGGACCAATGCACTATGATGCTCCGCCGTTGGTGTGGCCCGATGTCGCTCATTATATTCGATTGTGATACAATCGTTGGTCACTCGGGTGGCCTTCACCATCTTCAATTGCCGACAAGGTCCTCAGGTGTTTTTCTTGGTTGCAAAGAAATGAAAAATTAACGTTAATCCAAAACTAATAACAAATCCAACCAAAATTTTGGCAAAACCTCCATATAATTAAAACATTTCCCAAAACCCTGAAAATAACATAAACAATATATGTATCCAACACAATGATCACAACTGTTTAATAATGGGTTCTGAACAATGACAATAATAATATATATATATATATAATGTTGATGCACAAAATCAGTGAGGACTTTGGTACAACAGAAAGTGTCAGGTTTTGTGATCTTCGCTTGGTTGCTTCGGTCACTAGTGAGGATAAGTATGTAAATGAATAGAGACAGAGAAGTAAACACAAGATATACGTGGTTCACCCAGATTGGCTACGTCCACGGAGTAGGGGAGTTCTCATTAATTGTGAAGGGTTTACACAAATACATAGGTTCAAGCTCTCCTTTTGTGAGTTCTAGTGAATAGTTTAGTACAAAATGACATTAGAGATTATTGTGGGAGAATGATCCCTATTTATAGAAGAGAGTTTCTAGTTTTGTTCTGACATTGACATGTGTCGTGTTATGATTGGCTTCTGATGTTGACACCTGTCGCGCTGTGATTGGCTTCTGATGTCGACACGTGTCACATTGTGATTGGCCTCCTGGTTGAAGGGAAGCTCTTATGGGTCCTTGACGATATAACGTTGACCGGTGCTTAGTAGTTTCGGGATTGGTCAAGTATGGTACAAACATATAATAACTTTTTAATCCTTAAATGACATAACTTAACAAACTGAACCTAAAATAACAAAACTAAGTTAACATGGGAATGAAGGAGTTAATTGGGATAGTATACTTGGCTATGGACCCGAGGTATTGGTTGTCGATCCCAATGGTGACATCTGCTCTGGAGTGTGGGGGCACTGTTGAGCATGTCGAGCACTAACACGTAACACCACCGAAGAAGTTGAAGGTGCCAACGCCTATGGGATTGGAGGACCAACTGGGTCAACCAGATTCACTAGCCTATGGTCCATCTCTGCTGGAGCAGTGGCGGCAGTAGTAGGAGGTGTAGTCGTCATTGCCTTTTGGCTTCTAATGAGCTGTGACACCTACAAAATTGGAAATAAACCATTACAACCCTAAATCTAACTCACTATCCTAATTCGAAACCCAAATTTAAGAACCCTAATTCAAAATCAAGTAACACCTAACTTAAGTACCCTAAATCTCACCCCGTAAATTAAGCACCCTAAATCTAACCCCGAAGCCCTAATTCTAACCCTTTACTTATAATTAATAAACCCTCAAATTTAAGAGGGAGTGTTACGCTAATCAGGGCCGGTCCTGAGTTTTTTGGTGCGCAGTGCGAAAGTCCAAAATGTGCCCTTTTTAGTAAACATATGTTTAAAATAAATATTTTGCGAGGTTAATCACATGTATGTGTAAAAAAAATCATCACTAGTAGCATGCAAAATGCCTTCCAATTTCTATATGTATGTGCAAAATTTTTCACATCAACCAAATTATGATTAAAAAAAGATGGAAAATCACATATACGCAGAACGCATTAAACACATCCAATACATCCCAATCCAATCACATATTCATCCAATCATATAAAATAACATATCCCACTAAATTAATCTCAACTGCATACCATGTGAACCACCAAGTTGTTGAAGAGAAGAGCATGCAAGAACCGGCGGTGCAACTCCGGTGACCAGTTTCGCCTTCGTCTCCCTGTCCATCTTTCTCTTTGTTCTTGTTGTTCCCACCACTGTCTCCATTCACGGTGTCCGTGGTGGAACTAGTAGCCGGAGCCGAAGAAGGTTCTTTAGCCACTGGTCAATTTGTCTTTCCAATGCTTTTTTTTTCCTTTGGAAAGGCTGAAAAGCACCCCATTTCTCTTCATCTCCATCACTATAGCCTTTAACTTGCTCCTCCTGCCATTACCCTACACCTAAAAATCAATACTTTCCACTTCTTCACCTCAAATTTTATAAGCAACCAAACAAAAGGGCAGTCACAAAATTTACTAAAATTGATGAAGGTGGAGTCTTTTTTTTATACCTCTTCGAGTGGTGCATCTGGAGTTGTATGAAATCCGTGTTAATGGAATGAATTCCTCAAAAACATGCCCCTCACTTGAAGTCTGCTCAGAACACTTAGATTGTCCATGCAGGTAATTTGCGGTTGCATCTGAAATCTGCTGCTTGCACCTCTCAATAGCTACAAAAAAACCCCAATTTTGAAAACAGAAACCAGAACAATTCAAGCAAAAGAAACGAAGCTTCCGACTTAGAACACAAAAATTAAGCTGAAATTTAAGAAGGGTTTGTGTTCTCCGTAGTACCTTGGGCTTAGGCAGTTGGGTGACAAGCTCCAAGCAGAGGGAGCTCCCTTTGAAAAACTTGAATCTTATGCCTCTCCTCCATGCCCAAAACCTGGACGACTTGTCCCCTTCAGATACCCTTTATGTTATATTGATTTTTAATCCCCAAAACCTGGACAAGTTATCGCCTACAACCTTTATTTTGGGCTTTGGACAAATTTTTTTTTTATACCTAATTATTTGGATTTTGTTTTTTGGGTGCCCCATTCAACTTTGGGCCCTGGACAATTGCCCCTGTTGCACTGCGCCTGGGCCGGGCCTGACGCTAATCAACGATTTACTATCAAAGTGGGATTGAACTCAAACATCCGGCCAAACTACACCTACCCTTATACTCATAGTCTAACCATATGTACAAAATATGCGGCACTGTGTGTGGCCCCTTCGACAAACAATGAAATCTAAGTGTTTTATGTAACCCAAATGCTTCATGTATTCCCATTACGTATCCACGAGATTGAAGAAAAAGAGAAGAAGACGATTAGTACCTTTCTTACGTTTGTATCTTCAGTTTTTAAGTTCACATGATGCAAGAATGATGAAACGCAAAAGGAAAAATATAATGCAATGTGTTTGGAAGAGAAACTTACATATCATGTACACTTCTACTTATTCTCATTCTCTTATATTTTTCTTGTGTGATTCAACAAGTGCATTGCTTGTAAGAGAGAAACCCAATAATTACTACATCGCAGAAAAATACGGTACTTGTTTGCTGGTTTATTTGTCCCACAATTACTGGAAAAAAACTTAACATATTTGCTAATATATCCAATAGCAGAATTTAGTTTTCTTTATTTTACACCATTCAAAATATTACCATACGTGGGTTCAATGCGATAATTTTTCATTGTATTTTGGCCTTTTTGTTCACTAGGATGTAGGATCAGTTTAATCAGCCTTTATCATTATCTTTATCATCTAGTTTCTACAGCATCGATTGAATGCAGATACTAATAATAAAAAATTCTCACGAGACATTATAATTACAGTTACTATTCTTATTCAGCTAGTATCGAGGCAAAGAAAATTCACAACAAATGATTCTGAAGAAATATTCGTCACATCATTTTCAGTGTCCAATTCCTCATCATCATCGATAGGTACGTCACCATCATAGCGCGGAAGATTACCGAGGTCAATAGTGATTGATTGAATCGGTATTTCAATTGAAAATACTCCTATCTGAAATGGTTCTTGGATAAGATTAGTATCTTGGAGTGTTTCCACACCAATTTCCATCGAAGATTCTAGCTGTTGCTCAGCGACATTGTTGATGTCGTCGTCAGTTGGGTGATGTGATATAAATTAGCACTCAAACTTAAACCCTCTTTTTGATAATTGTAGTATGGACAAGTAGGGATAGTTCTAGGCCGAAGATTAAGAGGGACTGCTAATCTACTCAAATTAGACTCAATTATACTTAACTAGACTTAAAAACACTAAACAAGAATCTTATGACTCAAAACTGACTCAAACTACTCAAAACTACACAAAACAAATAAATTGACTCAAAACTAACGCTAAGGATGACTTTGGACCAAATTTGAACTAAAAAGACTCAAAACATTAAAAAGACACCAACTGGACAGATTCTAAACTAAGAACACGAAATATAAAGGGGGGTTTTGTTTTTGACGAATCAAATGCTTAACCTAAGTTACTTGCATAAAACAAACTAATTGCTACGAATTTAGGGTGTTTTAAAGGTGAATGGCTAGCTAGAGGGTCCTTCTCCATACATGACACATATGCATACGAATCGATTTCCAGTTACTCTTCTTATAAACTGATGTGAAATAAAACAGCACTCAAATTATACCCTCTTATTGACAATTGTAGTAAAGATGTAAGTAGGGATCGTTCTAGGCTGGGGATTAGGAGGGATTGCTAATCTACTTAAAACTGACTCAAAAATATAAAAACTAGGCTTGAAAACACCTAACTAGACTCAAAGAACTCAAAACAAACTAAAAAAACTCAAAATAGCACAAAACAATCAAAGAGACTTAAAACAGATTCTAGGGAGTTATTTGGATGAAATTTGGCTTTTACTTGACTCAAAATACTTAAAAACACAAGTGTGGACATATTCTAACTAATTTGACTTAACAAAGCAAAGGGGATTGGGTTTTGGACGAATTTGAGGTAAAACAAGTAAACTAAAGACTTAAACAGATTTTGGCTGATGTGAAAATTAACTTGACACACAAATTAAACCCTATGGATGACAATTGTAGTATATGAGCAAATAGGGATCGTTCTAACCGGGGATTAACTAGGGCTGCTAATCAATGTAAAACTGACTCAAGAACATAAAAATATAATGTAGAACACTAAACTAGACTCGATTAATGCAAAACTAGGGTTTAAAACACCTAAACAAACTAAAAACTCAAAACAGCAACTAAAAGGCTCAAAACTGCCTTAAAACCACTTTCTGGGCAGTTTTGAGTACCTAACACTAGTTTGGACGAATTTGGACTATGACTTGACTCAAAACACTTAAAAACACAACTAAATGGATTTCTAACTAATCTAACACTTTAAAATAAATGGGGGAATGATTTTGACGAAATTAAAACTTTAAAACTCAAACTTTAAAAACAAATGTAAAGCAAAACAGATTGTGATTAAATAGAATGGTGAGAAGCTAGTTAGAGGGTTCCTTATCCACACATGAACATATGCATACAACTCAATCTCCAATGACTCTTTCAACAAACCATGAATGACAATGCCCCAAATTAACTAGATTGCACCAATTAATTCTCAGATTTCCCTAGATTCATTGAATTGAATGGAATACGCATTACAACCAAATTATTCTTATCAAGGACCCTAACTATGGAATACGCATGATAGAGACACATATCAAAGATCATTAAGTTCAATGGAAATCATAAGCATTGACGAGGCATTCATAACTATGGAATACGCATGTTACTCTTGCCTAGGATTTACTTAACACAATCGTGACTAGCGACTTTCACTACTTATGAATATAAGTTAATAACGATTAGGTGAAATTCCCTTATACCCTAGCATCAAGTTTAAGCATGCAAATTAAGTGTCGACCCTCAACCCACATACATAAACAAGTTATCAATCAAATAGATAAGTAAATCACATTCACAATTTCTGAAATCATAATTGGAAGAAATCAAATCATATAAAACATATGTCCATGGCTTCAAATTCACCTCTAACTGGCTTCAAATTCACCTCTAACTAAAAAGAAATTAGTTCCACATGTCTAACATAATTGAACAACAATTTAAATTAAACATGAAAACAGAAACAAAGAAAGAAAGAACTCCAAACACTCCACTAATGGCAGATTGCATGTGCAAGGTGTCTTCCTCCTTTGGACTGCACGGCACTCCTTCTTTCTCCTCCTTTGGTGGCTGCACAAGGTGGTGATGGTGGTGGGAAGGCACGGCTATGGTGGATGGATGGTTATGGAAGAGGGTAGAAGGGTTAAAAGGACTAGGGAGGCACGGCAAGGACTTAGAACTAGGGAGAATGGGATTGGTGGTTGTGGCAAGGGTTTAGAATGATTTTCTGGAGTGAATGGATGATATGGGGGGTGATCTCTCTTCGGCCAAGGGTTAGAATGAATATATATAGGCACTTAAAAACCCTAGCAATCAGATTTTGCAAGGGAAAAGGCCTAGGGTTCGGCTGGTTTAGTGGGCTAGGGTTTAGGCTTCTAGAATGCCTTGCAAGGCAAGGAAATCAGAAATTTTAAAGGCCTAGGTGCGGCAAATTAGTGGGCTAGGGTTAGGGTTTGTAGATAGGGCTTCTAGAAAGCCCAAAACCAAGAATAGAAACTCTCGAAAATGGAAACCTCCAAGAATAGAAACTTCCAACTTTAGAAACTTTGGTTTCTAATTCTGAATTCTTTGTTCTTCATTTCTTAAGCTCCTTTGCCCTTCAAACTCGTCCATTCCTTGTGCTCCAAGCATGTACTTTCCAATCTAAGCTCCATTTTGCTCCAAAAAGCTCCAATTTGCATCCTTTTATGTCATATGCCCTTTAAGCCTGAAAACACATGAAAGTAGCTCAAAAGACTACTTTAACGACGAAAACATAACGAAAATGCATAAGAACTAGCTAACTAAGGCGCATAAATATGCTCCTATCAATTTGATAGGAGCATATTTATGCGACTTAGTTGGCATGTTCTTAAGCATTTATGTTGTTTTTCTTTAGTTATTTTAGTGTTTAAAGTCATTTTCGTGCAATTTCAGGTTTAGAGACGAAGTATGCAAAGAAGTGCAAAATGGAGCATTTTAGAGCAAAATTGAGCTAGAATGGAGTGTATGCTAATGGAGCATAAGGAATGGACGAGTTTGAAGGTCAAAGGAGCTTAAGAAATGAAGAAATGAAAGTGAAGAACAAAGAATTCAGATTTGGAAACCAAAGTTTCTAAAGTTGGAAGTTTCTATTCTTGGAGGTTTCCATTTTCGAGAGTTTCTATTCTTGGTTTTGGGCTTTTAGATGACCTAAACCCTAATTCCTTGTGGACCCTAACCCTAGCCGCACCTAGGCCTCTAGAATATCTGATTTCCTTGCCTTGCAAGGCATTCTAGAAGGCCCATCTCTAAACCCTAACCCTAGCCGCACCTTAGGCCTTATTCCCACTAAAAATCTGATTGTTTTAACCTAATTTCTGGTGGATTTGGGCTTCTAGAAACCCTAATCTGATTACCCTAGGGTTTTGGATGCCTATATATACTCATTATAACCCCTAGATCAGATGACCACCTCTCATACACAATCATTCACGCCAAAAATCTGCCCTTGCATTATGCCGCACCTTCCCATCACCAAAATCCCAAAATTCTGCCCAAAAATCATCCCTAGCCGTACCCCCATCAACCCTAAACCTTTCCCTACCATTCCCCATCCATTCTACACCCTAAATACTACCCAAAACCTGTTATAAACTTCTCTGCCGCAGCAAGGAGGAAAGGGAAATCATTGATGATCTTGCTGCCAAGTTGGAGCCTTCTAGGTGTTTTCTTTCTTTGGGTTTTAATTTCTAAATTTATGTATCTTTGCTTTGCGAGTATGAGGAACTAAACCCCCCTTGGCTAGGGGGGGATTCGAAACCATGTTTATGCTTGCTATATGATTTGATTACTTCTAATTGCGTTTCATAAGTTGTGATTTCAATTTGCTTATCTATGTGAATTAAAACTTATTCTTGTATGTTGATTGAGGGTCGACACTTAGTTTGCATGCATGAATTTGATGCTAGGATATAAGGGAATTTCACCTAATCGTTATGAACTTATATTCACAAGTAGTAAAGGTTGTTGATCACAATCGTGTTAAGTAAATTCTTGGCATAAGTTTCATGCAATTCATAGTTACGAGTGCCTCGTCAATGCTTATGGTTTTCATAGAACTTAATGATTCTTGCTTGTATCTCTATTATGCAATCATGTAGGGGACTTGTGGGGAATGCTTTGGGTTGTCGTATGCAATCATCCAATTCAATAACGTTAGGAAAATCTGAAGGTTAATTTAAGCGGACCTAATTAACTTGGGGCGTTGAGAATTCATGGGTTATTGAAAAGCAATTGGAAATCGTTTTGAATGCAAGTATAACATGTGTGGAGATGAACCCCTTAGCTAGCTTTCTATCCATTCAATTCAATCAAATTCGTTTTAAAATCTGTTTTGATTTACAAGTTTATGTTTTGTTTTCAATTTCGTAAAAACCAAATCCCCCTTTGTTTTCAAGTGTCAAATTAGTTAGAGAGTGTGTTAGTTTGTGTTTTTACGTGTTTTGAGTCAAGTTAAAACCTATTTTCGTCAAAATCTTGTTTAGAGTTCAAAACTGCCCAGAAAGTGGTTTTAAGGCAGTTTTGAGTGTTTTTGTGTTATTTTGAGTCTTTTGGTTTGTTTTGGTGTTTTAAGTTATAGTTTTACATTCTTTGAGTCTAGTTTAGTGTTTTAAACTTTGTTTTTACGTTTTTGAGTCAGTTTTCAAGTGATTTAGCAATCCCTCCTAATCCCCGGCCTAGAACGATCCCTACTTACATACTTACTACAATTGATAAAAAGAGGGTTAATTTGAGTGCTAGTTAATATCATATCAAATTTTGGCGCCGTTGCCGGGGATTAGCAATTGCTAATCCCTTGGATTGTTTATTTTAGTTTGTTTTAATTCGTTCCAGATTCTGAGTTTGTTTTGTTTCTTGTTTTAGGTACTAGTTTATGACTCGGAGTTCTCATCCGATTCGTGAACACATCTTGGACTTTGACGACGATTTTGAGAGGACTTTGAGAAGGAATAGGAATCAACAAGATCAAATTCCTGAACCTGAGCGTGAGGAACATCCCATTGAAGAAGAGGACCAACCCACGGCAAGAGTGGGTGAAGAAGAGGAAGTTATGGCACAAGACAATCGTACAATCAAGGAGCTTTCGGCTTCAGGATTGGACAATGCCGCACCCCTATGCATTCAATACCCAGCGGCTGCCCAAGGAAAGACCGAGGAATTCAAGTTGAAGTCAAGTTTGCTACACCACATTCCGAAGTACCATGGTTTGTCCATGGAGGATCCTAACAAGCATTTGAAAGAATTCGAGGTGGTGTGTTCAAGCATGACTCCAATCAACGTGGATGGGAGCATATTGAAGATGAAGGCCTTTCCCTTTTCTCTCTTGGAAAAGGCGAAAGATTGGTTGTACGAATTGGCTCCCGGAACTGTCACATCATGGGAGAGCATGAAACGGGCCTTCTTGGAGAAGTTTTTTCCAACTTCTCGAGTCATCCTCCTACGAAAAAGGATAAGTGGCATTCAACAAGATGAAGGTGAGTCTTTTCCTACGTATTACGAACGTTTTAAATCTCTTGTTGCTTCATGTCCACAGCATCAAATGAAGGAGGAGCTTCTTTTACAATATTTCTACGAGGGACTTCTACCAATCGAACGGCAAATGTTAGATGCCTCAGCGGGAGGAGCATTGGTGGACAAGACCCCTACGGCTGCAAAGATGTTGATTGCGAATCGAGTGTTGAACGCTCAACAATACGAAGGTGTTGGACAAAGGAACATGCCACAGCAACATCAAGTCAATAAGGTAAGTGCCATAATTGAACTTCAAAATCAAATGGCTACCCTTACTACGTTGCTTTCTCAGGTGGTGGAAGGTTCAAAAGTCAAAACCGTAGCTTCTTGTGGCGTATGTTCCATGCAAAACCACCATACGGACAAGTGCCCCCAATTGATAGAGAATGGAGGGTGGGAGACACTCAATGCTGTAGGATATGGCAACCAATACCAATCACGTGGTGATCCGTTTTCCAATACTTACAATCCCGGTTGGCGTGATCATCCGAATTTCAACTGGCGAGACCCCCAACAAGGCCAACAACAAAGCGGATTTAGGCAACAACCCCAGGGTTTCTATCAAAAGCCGTTGGCACCACCACAAGCCCAAGCACAACCTGCCCAAAGCAATGCAGGTAATTCAAGTGATAATGATAAGATTTTTCAATTACTTACTACCTTGACGCAGGAAGTCCAAAATCAAGCCAAAGAGAGGCAAATCCAAGACAGGAGGGTGGACAACTTGGAGAAGCAAGTGGGACAAATTGCCGAGTTCATAGGGCAATTTCGTGAGCAAGGAAGGTTGCCTAGCTCAACGGTGGTCAATCCGAAAGGTGGATTCGAATCTGCAAAGGCTATCATGCTAAGAAGTGGGAAAGAAGTAGGAATCGAGCCAAAACCATCCAAATCTGGCCCCAAGGAGGACGAGAAGTTGAAAATTGAAGAGGAGGACCAAGCAAAGGCCACGGCAAGGATTGAGCAATCTTTGCCGCAACCACCCAAGCATTCCAATTCGGCCAACACAGGTAAGAAAGGTCCAATTCCATTTAATTCTAATGTTATTCCTCCGGATGTACCCTTTCCTAGCAGATTTTTGCAATCCAAGAACGAAGAGGAGGCAAAAGATGTTCTAGAGACATTTAGGAAAGTTCAAGTCAACATACCCCTTTTGGATGCAATCAAGCAAATCCCGAAGTATGCGAAGTTCTTAAAGAAGCTTTGTACAACAAGGAAACGTTTTCGGGAGAAAGAAGTGGTACATGTAAGTGAGAATGTCTCCGCCATGTTGCAACGCAAACTACCCCCCAAATGCAAAGATCCAGGTAGTTTTACAATTCCTTGTGTCCTTGGTAACACTCCCTTTGATTCCGCCCTGTTAGATTTAGGTGCATCTATAAATGTCATGCCATATTCAGTTTATGCATCTATGAATTTAGGCGAGTTGAAAAATGATGGCGTGATTATTCAATTGGCCGATCGATCTAATGCCTATCCAAAGGGAGTTTTGGAAGATGTTTTAGTGCAGGTAGACCACTTGATTTTCCCGGCAGATTTCTACGTGCTCGATATGGAGGATACAGGCCACTCTCCACCACCACCACTGTTGCTTGGCCGACCTTTCATGAAAACGGCTCAAACCAAGATTGACGTGGCCAAAGGAGAAGTCACTATGGCATTTGGTGGTGACATGATTTGTTTTAAAGTTTCTGAATTTATTGAGACTCCTAATGTTGTTCGTTCTTGTTGTGCCATTAATGTAATTGCAAATATAGGGCAGGAATGTTCAACACTCATCAAGACGAAAGTACCTCGAACTACCATCGAGGAAGGAATTGGAGTGAACAACAAGGGGAGCACGGCCCCACCCCTGAAGTCACCAAATCTGGCCGAGTGCACTCCTTGTGCATCTGTCCAGAGTGCTACCATTTCTTTGCCGTACAAAGGTAAGCCATCTATTCCAATTTCGATTCCCATTTCAACTAATAGGTTGTTACCTTGTATGGTGCAGGTACCAAATCGAAGACAACGTGGTGGGAGAGTTCGTGTTGATTTCGAGAAGCAAAACATGACAATAAGAAAGGATCATTATCCCATCCCATTCAAGGACCCAAAAGATGAAGTATTTCGTAGGTCAGATTGTGGAAACAACCTTCAATGCCGTGGGGTTCCATAAACCTTCAATGGAGCATCGTCCGGCTGGAAGACGTTAAAGCAAGCGCTTCTTGGGAGGCAACCCATGCAAATAAAGAGGACCTAGGAAGCTCCGGCATCATCATCAGATTTGCGTTTCTAAACCCTACTCTTTATTGCTTTTACTTTGCCATATTTGTCATGTTTGCTAGTTGTGTTATTTGCTTGTTTTTGTGTGAGTCTATGTTTAAAACATTGAGGACAATGTTTGGTTTAAGTGTGGGGGGGTGAACAAAGTGTTTTTGTTGCAAAATTCGTAGGATTTTACCACCTAACATTTCAAAGGTTGTTTTTCATTGTTTTTAAGTGTTTTTAGAAAGTTTTGATGTGTTTTTATGTGGCTTTACCAGAAAATACGAAAATTCAAGAAAAAATTGAAAAAAGTTTTGAAAAAACCCAAAAAAAAAGTCGTTTTACAGTTGTTTTTGTTTGTTTGTGTCGTAGAGTACCTTCCAACACAATGATGAGGATTTGGTTTTTAATTGCATGACCGTTAAAGAAAGTTACAAACATGGATGGAAGTTTGATATGCTCTTTTGCTTATGCTTGGTCATCGTTGTTGTTTACGAATTCACATATAATCACAAAGAAAAAAATCAGTTTTTGTAATATGCTTGAAGGAAGTAACTCAAACTAACGCTACAACCTTGTGAGACTTGAGCCTAAACGTTTATTTGGAGAGTTAAAATCTGTGCATTGTTGTTTTCTAAAGTCGTTGCATGATCTCATTATTCTTTGCTTGGTTATTACTTAGAAGGCGTTTCATCATTTAGTTCCAAATGCTAGAACTCATGCCAATTTCATTCAAAACATGTTATTGAATTACATAACACATATTCAAGATGAAGTTAGTAGTTACCACCATAGCAAAAAGCCTTCATTCCATGCAGTCGTTTTTGTAGGTTTTAACCCCGTTGAGCCTTGTTTAGCCTATGTTTTCTTCGTTAACCCACATTATCCTCACCTAGCCTAGATTAGGACCATCCATACCTTCGTTCTTGAAGCATAGTAATGAATGACTCAAAATGAATTCCTTTTGGTCATTGTTGGCAGAAAACAAGTGTGGGGGAAGTGAGTTTTGTTGTGGGTGTGCCAAAGTCTGAATGAGGCACGAAAAAGAAAAGAAAAAGAAAAATTTCGTGGGAAAATAAAAAGAAAAAAAAAAAGAAAGAAAAAGTTGTGAAAAGAATGAAAAGGAGTTGAAAAGATGTGAAAAAGAGTTCTTAAGTGTTGTTTGTTGAAGGAAGGGTCCAAAACAGTGAATTCGGCCCTAATTGTTGTTGAATCTTCCCTTTGTGTTTAAAAGTTAATTTCTGCATGCTAATGGGAATTCTGAGTACGATTTCATTGTTTTGCTTACTATTGCTTAAAGAACGTTTGTTTTCCCTATCCTTTCGTTGTTAACCAACTCCCCTAGCCCCGTTACAACCCTTGACTTTAATCTTGAGTGTTATGTGTTTCAATTTGTGGAGTTTAAAATTGGTATGAGCATATGGTGTCACTGTGGTTCTCGCATCTAAGTAGTAGCATTCCATTCATGAGATTATATCTAAACGTGCTTATTAACTCCAAAAAGTGCTTTCTTTGTTATACATATATGTGAGCATTCGTTTTCATATTTACATCAATCTTCTCACATATAACTAGTATAGGGTGTGTAGTCAGAAAAGCTGTGTGAAAATTGAGTGCATATCTAGTAAGGAATTGAGCAAATTCTCTAAGGCATGTTACTACATTCAAAATCATGTTTTAATTGGTTAAATGTGAACTAGTACGTGGTGACTATGATTAAGTATGTGCTTAAGTGTGAAGATGACTAAAATCTGTGGGAGTGATGATTTTTAACATGTCATGTGCATTGGAAATCCCTGAGGCAAATGTTGGAAGGTTTAGATTGTGTTTTTGTTTTGTTTGGTTTCTTTGTTTTGCTCGAGGACTAGCAAAAGCTAAGTGTGGGGGAATTTGATAGGAGCATATTTATGCGACTTAGTTGGCATGTTCTTAAGCATTTATGTTGTTTTTCTTTAGTTATTTTAGTGTTTAAAGTCATTTTCGTGCAATTTCAGGTTTAGAGACGAAGTATGCAAAGAAGTGCAAAATGGAGCATTTTAGAGCAAAATTGAGCTAGAATGGAGTGTATGCTAATGGAGCATAAGGAATGGACGAGTTTGAAGGTCAAAGGAGCTTAAGAAATGAAGAAATGAAAGTGAAGAACAAAGAATTCAGATTTGGAAACCAAAGTTTCTAAAGTTGGAAGTTTCTATTCTTGGAGGTTTCCATTTTCGAGAGTTTCTATTCTTGGTTTTGGGCTTTTAGATGACCTAAACCCTAATTCCTTGTGGACCCTAACCCTAGCCGCACCTAGGCCTCTAGAATATCTGATTTCCTTGCCTTGCAAGGCATTCTAGAAGGCCCATCTCTAAACCCTAACCCTAGCCGCACCTTAGGCCTTATTCCCACTAAAAATCTGATTGTTTTAACCTAATTTCTGGTGGATTTGGGCTTCTAGAAACCCTAATCTGATTACCCTAGGGTTTTGGATGCCTATATATACTCATTATAACCCCTAGATCAGATGACCACCTCTCATACACAATCATTCACGCCAAAAATCTGCCCTTGCATTATGCCGCACCTTCCCATCACCAAAATCCCAAAATTCTGCCCAAAAATCATCCCTAGCCGTACCCCCATCAACCCTAAACCTTTCCCTACCATTCCCCATCCATTCTACACCCTAAATACTACCCAAAACCTGTTATAAACTTCTCTGCCGCAGCAAGGAGGAAAGGGAAATCATTGATGATCTTGCTGCCAAGTTGGAGCCTTCTAGGTGTTTTCTTTCTTTGGGTTTTAATTTCTAAATTTATGTATCTTTGCTTTGCGAGTATGAGGAACTAAACCCCCCTTGGCTAGGGGGGGATTCGAAACCATGTTTATGCTTGCTATATGATTTGATTACTTCTAATTGCGTTTCATAAGTTGTGATTTCAATTTGCTTATCTATGTGAATTAAAACTTATTCTTGTATGTTGATTGAGGGTCGACACTTAGTTTGCATGCATGAATTTGATGCTAGGATATAAGGGAATTTCACCTAATCGTTATGAACTTATATTCACAAGTAGTAAAGGTTGTTGATCACAATCGTGTTAAGTAAATTCTTGGCATAAGTTTCATGCAATTCATAGTTACGAGTGCCTCGTCAATGCTTATGGTTTTCATAGAACTTAATGATTCTTGCTTGTATCTCTATTATGCAATCATGTAGGGGACTTGTGGGGAATGCTTTGGGTTGTCGTATGCAATCATCCAATTCAATAACGTTAGGAAAATCTGAAGGTTAATTTAAGCGGACCTAATTAACTTGGGGCGTTGAGAATTCATGGGTTATTGAAAAGCAATTGGAAATCGTTTTGAATGCAAGTATAACATGTGTGGAGATGAACCCCTTAGCTAGCTTTCTATCCATTCAATTCAATCAAATTCGTTTTAAAATCTGTTTTGATTTACAAGTTTATGTTTTGTTTTCAATTTCGTAAAAACCAAATCCCCCTTTGTTTTCAAGTGTCAAATTAGTTAGAGAGTGTGTTAGTTTGTGTTTTTACGTGTTTTGAGTCAAGTTAAAACCTATTTTCGTCAAAATCTTGTTTAGAGTTCAAAACTGCCCAGAAAGTGGTTTTAAGGCAGTTTTGAGTGTTTTTGTGTTATTTTGAGTCTTTTGGTTTGTTTTGGTGTTTTAAGTTATAGTTTTACATTCTTTGAGTCTAGTTTAGTGTTTTAAACTTTGTTTTTACGTTTTTGAGTCAGTTTTCAAGTGATTTAGCAATCCCTCCTAATCCCCGGCCTAGAACGATCCCTACTTACATACTTACTACAATTGATAAAAAGAGGGTTAATTTGAGTGCTAGTTAATATCATATCAAATTTTGGCGCCGTTGCCGGGGATTAGCAATTGCTAATCCCTTGGATTGTTTATTTTAGTTTGTTTTAATTCGTTCCAGATTCTGAGTTTGTTTTGTTTCTTGTTTTAGGTACTAGTTTATGACTCGGAGTTCTCATCCGATTCGTGAACACATCTTGGACTTTGACGACGATTTTGAGAGGACTTTGAGAAGGAATAGGAATCAACAAGATCAAATTCCTGAACCTGAGCGTGAGGAACATCCCATTGAAGAAGAGGACCAACCCACGGCAAGAGTGGGTGAAGAAGAGGAAGTTATGGCACAAGACAATCGTACAATCAAGGAGCTTTCGGCTTCAGGATTGGACAATGCCGCACCCCTATGCATTCAATACCCAGCGGCTGCCCAAGGAAAGACCGAGGAATTCAAGTTGAAGTCAAGTTTGCTACACCACATTCCGAAGTACCATGGTTTGTCCATGGAGGATCCTAACAAGCATTTGAAAGAATTCGAGGTGGTGTGTTCAAGCATGACTCCAATCAACGTGGATGGGAGCATATTGAAGATGAAGGCCTTTCCCTTTTCTCTCTTGGAAAAGGCGAAAGATTGGTTGTACGAATTGGCTCCCGGAACTGTCACATCATGGGAGAGCATGAAACGGGCCTTCTTGGAGAAGTTTTTTCCAACTTCTCGAGTCATCCTCCTACGAAAAAGGATAAGTGGCATTCAACAAGATGAAGGTGAGTCTTTTCCTACGTATTACGAACGTTTTAAATCTCTTGTTGCTTCATGTCCACAGCATCAAATGAAGGAGGAGCTTCTTTTACAATATTTCTACGAGGGACTTCTACCAATCGAACGGCAAATGTTAGATGCCTCAGCGGGAGGAGCATTGGTGGACAAGACCCCTACGGCTGCAAAGATGTTGATTGCGAATCGAGTGTTGAACGCTCAACAATACGAAGGTGTTGGACAAAGGAACATGCCACAGCAACATCAAGTCAATAAGGTAAGTGCCATAATTGAACTTCAAAATCAAATGGCTACCCTTACTACGTTGCTTTCTCAGGTGGTGGAAGGTTCAAAAGTCAAAACCGTAGCTTCTTGTGGCGTATGTTCCATGCAAAACCACCATACGGACAAGTGCCCCCAATTGATAGAGAATGGAGGGTGGGAGACACTCAATGCTGTAGGATATGGCAACCAATACCAATCACGTGGTGATCCGTTTTCCAATACTTACAATCCCGGTTGGCGTGATCATCCGAATTTCAACTGGCGAGACCCCCAACAAGGCCAACAACAAAGCGGATTTAGGCAACAACCCCAGGGTTTCTATCAAAAGCCGTTGGCACCACCACAAGCCCAAGCACAACCTGCCCAAAGCAATGCAGGTAATTCAAGTGATAATGATAAGATTTTTCAATTACTTACTACCTTGACGCAGGAAGTCCAAAATCAAGCCAAAGAGAGGCAAATCCAAGACAGGAGGGTGGACAACTTGGAGAAGCAAGTGGGACAAATTGCCGAGTTCATAGGGCAATTTCGTGAGCAAGGAAGGTTGCCTAGCTCAACGGTGGTCAATCCGAAAGGTGGATTCGAATCTGCAAAGGCTATCATGCTAAGAAGTGGGAAAGAAGTAGGAATCGAGCCAAAACCATCCAAATCTGGCCCCAAGGAGGACGAGAAGTTGAAAATTGAAGAGGAGGACCAAGCAAAGGCCACGGCAAGGATTGAGCAATCTTTGCCGCAACCACCCAAGCATTCCAATTCGGCCAACACAGGTAAGAAAGGTCCAATTCCATTTAATTCTAATGTTATTCCTCCGGATGTACCCTTTCCTAGCAGATTTTTGCAATCCAAGAACGAAGAGGAGGCAAAAGATGTTCTAGAGACATTTAGGAAAGTTCAAGTCAACATACCCCTTTTGGATGCAATCAAGCAAATCCCGAAGTATGCGAAGTTCTTAAAGAAGCTTTGTACAACAAGGAAACGTTTTCGGGAGAAAGAAGTGGTACATGTAAGTGAGAATGTCTCCGCCATGTTGCAACGCAAACTACCCCCCAAATGCAAAGATCCAGGTAGTTTTACAATTCCTTGTGTCCTTGGTAACACTCCCTTTGATTCCGCCCTGTTAGATTTAGGTGCATCTATAAATGTCATGCCATATTCAGTTTATGCATCTATGAATTTAGGCGAGTTGAAAAATGATGGCGTGATTATTCAATTGGCCGATCGATCTAATGCCTATCCAAAGGGAGTTTTGGAAGATGTTTTAGTGCAGGTAGACCACTTGATTTTCCCGGCAGATTTCTACGTGCTCGATATGGAGGATACAGGCCACTCTCCACCACCACCACTGTTGCTTGGCCGACCTTTCATGAAAACGGCTCAAACCAAGATTGACGTGGCCAAAGGAGAAGTCACTATGGCATTTGGTGGTGACATGATTTGTTTTAAAGTTTCTGAATTTATTGAGACTCCTAATGTTGTTCGTTCTTGTTGTGCCATTAATGTAATTGCAAATATAGGGCAGGAATGTTCAACACTCATCAAGACGAAAGTACCTCGAACTACCATCGAGGAAGGAATTGGAGTGAACAACAAGGGGAGCACGGCCCCACCCCTGAAGTCACCAAATCTGGCCGAGTGCACTCCTTGTGCATCTGTCCAGAGTGCTACCATTTCTTTGCCGTACAAAGGTAAGCCATCTATTCCAATTTCGATTCCCATTTCAACTAATAGGTTGTTACCTTGTATGGTGCAGGTACCAAATCGAAGACAACGTGGTGGGAGAGTTCGTGTTGATTTCGAGAAGCAAAACATGACAATAAGAAAGGATCATTATCCCATCCCATTCAAGGACCCAAAAGATGAAGTATTTCGTAGGTCAGATTGTGGAAACAACCTTCAATGCCGTGGGGTTCCATAAACCTTCAATGGAGCATCGTCCGGCTGGAAGACGTTAAAGCAAGCGCTTCTTGGGAGGCAACCCATGCAAATAAAGAGGACCTAGGAAGCTCCGGCATCATCATCAGATTTGCGTTTCTAAACCCTACTCTTTATTGCTTTTACTTTGCCATATTTGTCATGTTTGCTAGTTGTGTTATTTGCTTGTTTTTGTGTGAGTCTATGTTTAAAACATTGAGGACAATGTTTGGTTTAAGTGTGGGGGGGTGAACAAAGTGTTTTTGTTGCAAAATTCGTAGGATTTTACCACCTAACATTTCAAAGGTTGTTTTTCATTGTTTTTAAGTGTTTTTAGAAAGTTTTGATGTGTTTTTATGTGGCTTTACCAGAAAATACGAAAATTCAAGAAAAAATTGAAAAAAGTTTTGAAAAAACCCAAAAAAAAAGTCGTTTTACAGTTGTTTTTGTTTGTTTGTGTCGTAGAGTACCTTCCAACACAATGATGAGGATTTGGTTTTTAATTGCATGACCGTTAAAGAAAGTTACAAACATGGATGGAAGTTTGATATGCTCTTTTGCTTATGCTTGGTCATCGTTGTTGTTTACGAATTCACATATAATCACAAAGAAAAAAATCAGTTTTTGTAATATGCTTGAAGGAAGTAACTCAAACTAACGCTACAACCTTGTGAGACTTGAGCCTAAACGTTTATTTGGAGAGTTAAAATCTGTGCATTGTTGTTTTCTAAAGTCGTTGCATGATCTCATTATTCTTTGCTTGGTTATTACTTAGAAGGCGTTTCATCATTTAGTTCCAAATGCTAGAACTCATGCCAATTTCATTCAAAACATGTTATTGAATTACATAACACATATTCAAGATGAAGTTAGTAGTTACCACCATAGCAAAAAGCCTTCATTCCATGCAGTCGTTTTTGTAGGTTTTAACCCCGTTGAGCCTTGTTTAGCCTATGTTTTCTTCGTTAACCCACATTATCCT
Source organism: Malus sylvestris (assembly GCF_916048215.2). Lineage (NCBI taxonomy): Eukaryota > Viridiplantae > Streptophyta > Magnoliopsida > Rosales > Rosaceae > Malus > Malus sylvestris. The sequence goes on from NC_062273.1 coordinate 11,704,693, forward strand.
CACCTAGCCTAGATTAGGACCATCCATACCTTCGTTCTTGAAGCATAGTAATGAATGACTCAAAATGAATTCCTTTTGGTCATTGTTGGCAGAAAACAAGTGTGGGGGAAGTGAGTTTTGTTGTGGGTGTGCCAAAGTCTGAATGAGGCACGAAAAAGAAAAGAAAAAGAAAAATTTCGTGGGAAAATAAAAAGAAAAAAAAAAAGAAAGAAAAAGTTGTGAAAAGAATGAAAAGGAGTTGAAAAGATGTGAAAAAGAGTTCTTAAGTGTTGTTTGTTGAAGGAAGGGTCCAAAACAGTGAATTCGGCCCTAATTGTTGTTGAATCTTCCCTTTGTGTTTAAAAGTTAATTTCTGCATGCTAATGGGAATTCTGAGTACGATTTCATTGTTTTGCTTACTATTGCTTAAAGAACGTTTGTTTTCCCTATCCTTTCGTTGTTAACCAACTCCCCTAGCCCCGTTACAACCCTTGACTTTAATCTTGAGTGTTATGTGTTTCAATTTGTGGAGTTTAAAATTGGTATGAGCATATGGTGTCACTGTGGTTCTCGCATCTAAGTAGTAGCATTCCATTCATGAGATTATATCTAAACGTGCTTATTAACTCCAAAAAGTGCTTTCTTTGTTATACATATATGTGAGCATTCGTTTTCATATTTACATCAATCTTCTCACATATAACTAGTATAGGGTGTGTAGTCAGAAAAGCTGTGTGAAAATTGAGTGCATATCTAGTAAGGAATTGAGCAAATTCTCTAAGGCATGTTACTACATTCAAAATCATGTTTTAATTGGTTAAATGTGAACTAGTACGTGGTGACTATGATTAAGTATGTGCTTAAGTGTGAAGATGACTAAAATCTGTGGGAGTGATGATTTTTAACATGTCATGTGCATTGGAAATCCCTGAGGCAAATGTTGGAAGGTTTAGATTGTGTTTTTGTTTTGTTTGGTTTCTTTGTTTTGCTCGAGGACTAGCAAAAGCTAAGTGTGGGGGAATTTGATAGGAGCATATTTATGCGACTTAGTTGGCATGTTCTTAAGCATTTATGTTGTTTTTCTTTAGTTATTTTAGTGTTTAAAGTCATTTTCGTGCAATTTCAGGTTTAGAGACGAAGTATGCAAAGAAGTGCAAAATGGAGCATTTTAGAGCAAAATTGAGCTAGAATGGAGTGTATGCTAATGGAGCATAAGGAATGGACGAGTTTGAAGGTCAAAGGAGCTTAAGAAATGAAGAAATGAAAGTGAAGAACAAAGAATTCAGATTTGGAAACCAAAGTTTCTAAAGTTGGAAGTTTCTATTCTTGGAGGTTTCCATTTTCGAGAGTTTCTATTCTTGGTTTTGGGCTTTTAGATGACCTAAACCCTAATTCCTTGTGGACCCTAACCCTAGCCGCACCTAGGCCTCTAGAATATCTGATTTCCTTGCCTTGCAAGGCATTCTAGAAGGCCCATCTCTAAACCCTAACCCTAGCCGCACCTTAGGCCTTATTCCCACTAAAAATCTGATTGTTTTAACCTAATTTCTGGTGGATTTGGGCTTCTAGAACCCTAATCTGATTACCCTAGGGTTTTGGATGCCTATATATACTCATTATAACCCCTAGATCAGATGACCACCTCTCATACACAATCATTCACGCCAAAAATCTGCCCTTGCATTATGCCGCACCTTCCCATCACCAAAATCCCAAAATTCTGCCCAAAAATCATCCCTAGCCGTACCCCCATCAACCCTAAACCTTTCCCTACCATTCCCCATCCATTCTACACCCTAAATACTACCCAAAACCTGTTATAAACTTCTCTGCCGCAGCAAGGAGGAAAGGGAAATCATTGATGATCTTGCTGCCAAGTTGGAGCCTTCTAGGTGTTTTCTTTCTTTGGGTTTTAATTTCTAAATTTATGTATCTTTGCTTTGCGAGTATGAGGAACTAAACCCCCCTTGGCTAGGGGGGGATTCGAAACCATGTTTATGCTTGCTATATGATTTGATTACTTCTAATTGCGTTTCATAAGTTGTGATTTCAATTTGCTTATCTATGTGAATTAAAACTTATTCTTGTATGTTGATTGAGGGTCGACACTTAGTTTGCATGCATGAATTTGATGCTAGGATATAAGGGAATTTCACCTAATCGTTATGAACTTATATTCACAAGTAGTAAAGGTTGTTGATCACAATCGTGTTAAGTAAATTCTTGGCATAAGTTTCATGCAATTCATAGTTACGAGTGCCTCGTCAATGCTTATGGTTTTCATAGAACTTAATGATTCTTGCTTGTATCTCTATTATGCAATCATGTAGGGGACTTGTGGGGAATGCTTTGGGTTGTCGTATGCAATCATCCAATTCAATAACGTTAGGAAAATCTGAAGGTTAATTTAAGCGGACCTAATTAACTTGGGGCGTTGAGAATTCATGGGTTATTGAAAAGCAATTGGAAATCGTTTTGAATGCAAGTATAACATGTGTGGAGATGAACCCCTTAGCTAGCTTTCTATCCATTCAATTCAATCAAATTCGTTTTAAAATCTGTTTTGATTTACAAGTTTATGTTTTGTTTTCAATTTCGTAAAAACCAAATCCCCCTTTGTTTTCAAGTGTCAAATTAGTTAGAGAGTGTGTTAGTTTGTGTTTTTACGTGTTTTGAGTCAAGTTAAAACCTATTTTCGTCAAAATCTTGTTTAGAGTTCAAAACTGCCCAGAAAGTGGTTTTAAGGCAGTTTTGAGTGTTTTTGTGTTATTTTGAGTCTTTTGGTTTGTTTTGGTGTTTTAAGTTATAGTTTTACATTCTTTGAGTCTAGTTTAGTGTTTTAAACTTTGTTTTTACGTTTTTGAGTCAGTTTTCAAGTGATTTAGCAATCCCTCCTAATCCCCGGCCTAGAACGATCCCTACTTACATACTTACTACAATTGATAAGCTAGCTAGACGGTTCTTCTCCACACATGGCACTTGCATACAAATTGATTTCCAATTTCTTTTCCAATAAACCATGAACCTCAATGCCCCAGATTAACCGTGAACAACACTAATTAACCCTCAGATTTTCCTTAAGTCATTGAATTGGATGGATAATGCATCGGCAACCCAAATTATTCTTCAAAAGTTCCCTACATGAATAGCATAATAAAGATACAATCAAAGATCATTGAGCTTTATAAAAATCATAAACATTGACAAAGCATTCGTAACTATGATGAGCATGATACTCTTGCCAAGAAATCACTTAACACGATTGTGACTAGCAACCTCCACTACTTATGAATATAAGTTCATAACGATTAGGTGACACTCCCTTATATTCTAGCATCAAATTCATGCATGCAAACTAAGTATGCATCCTTAATCCACAAACAAGAATAAGTTTTGAATCAAACAGTTAAGTAAATTGCATTCATGATTTATAAAATCATAACTGGAAGTAATCAATTCATATTGCAAACATGTTCATGGCTTTGAATTTCCCCCTAGCTAAAACGAGTTTAGCTCCTCATGTTCGCAAAACAAAGATACATAAACATAGACATTGAAAACAAAAGATTGAAAACACCTAAAAACGTTCCAGCAATCCAACTTGAATGGCAAGCACGTCCAAGGGTCCTCCTTCTTGTTCTTTGCTACGACACAAGGTATGGGTGAAGGTTTGAGTGATGAATTGTATGGGAGAATTGCTGAAAGTATGAATGGTAATGAATGGTTGAAGGAAGGCTGCGACAAGGAACTTAAATAAAAATAGCCAAGTATGTCAAAACCCTAGGGAATTAAGGCTAGGGTGCGGCATAATTAAAGGGAAAGAGAAAAGAAAGTTTTAATTATTTTAGAAGGATTTTAATTCTAAGTCCACAAGGAAAAAGGATATGCGACAAGGGTAGGAAAAGAGGAAAGGAGGATCCCTTGCACGGCAAGGGAAAAAGGAAAGGGAAGAAAGGTGTGGCACCCTTTGTGGCAGGGATTAGGTCTTCTAGAAACATGTAATTAAGTGTCCTAAAGTATTTAGGACACCCCTTTGTAGCTGGAACATAGGTGAATTAGGATTAGGAAAGTTTAGGACAAAATAAGGTAACTTGGCTAACATTCCTTCTTTTTTGCTTGCATCCTTCCTTCCTTTTATTGAATTAATTTCTTCATAACTTCAACATAATCCTAGCCTCTTTTGGTCTTCAATTTTGTCTATCCAACTTGCTCTATGCATGTGCTATCCATTCCAAGCCCAAAAATGCTCCAAAATGCACTTTCTTGCTACTTTAGCTCTTTGGACCTACAAACACACGAAAATAGCTTAAAATACTAAAATAACTATGAACTAACAACATAAATGCAAGAAAACAAGCTAACTAAGTCGTATAAATATGCTCCTATCAAATTCCCCCACACTTAGCTTTTGTTAGTCCTCGAGCAAAACAAAACAAACGAAACAAACAAAACATAACCGAGACCTTCCAACGTTTGCCTCAGGGATTTCCAATGAAACATGACATATTAAAAATCACTACTCACATATATTTTAGCAATCCTTACCCTCGAGCACACACTTAATCATAGTCACCACTCACATAGGTTTTGAATGTAGTAACATGCCTTAGAGAATTCCCTCAATTCCGCACCAAATATACTCTCTATTTTCACATAGATTTTCTGACTACACTCCAAATACTAGGTATATGTGAGAAGATTGATGTAAACATGTAGACTAGTCACTCACATATGTTATAATCAAAGAAGGCACTTTCTGGAATTATTAATGCATGTGTGTGTGTGTGTGTGTGTGTATATATATATATATATATATATGATCTCATGAATAGAATGCCACAACATAGAAGCGAGAACCAGGGATTCCATATGCTCATATCAATTTCAAACTCCACAGATTAAAACACATAACACCCATGATTGAAGTCTAAGGTTTGTGACGGGGCTAGGGTATTGGCTAACAACCAAAGGTAAGGATAGACAAACGTTCTTAAAGCAATAGTAAGCAAGGTAATGAAATTGACACTTAGAATTCACTTTTGAATGCAAAAATCCACTTAAGCACAAAGGGAAGATTAACAAAACACTTAGGGCCAGATTCACACTTTTGGACCCTTTCTTCAACAACCAATACTTATGAGTTCATTCTCACTTATTTTCAACTCATTTTCTTTCTTTTCACACAAATTTTTCTTTTCTTTTTCTTTCTTTCAAACCTGTGCCTTTTCACTTTGGTACACAAAACACACTTTGAAAACCCTTCCCCCACACTTTTTTTCTGCATAATGTTCATCAAAAGGAATTCCTTCTAAGTTATGCTCCACTACAGTTTAAGAACAAGGGTATGGATAGTCCTATTCTAGGCTAGGTAGGGATAATGTGGCTAACAAAGAAAATAGGCTAAACAAGGCTCAAATGGGTTAAACCTACAAAACAAATGCATGGGATGAAGGCTTTTTGGCTCTAGTGGTAACTACTAAACAACTTCATCTTGTTATATGTTATGCACTCAATTTTAAGCTTTGAATGAAACGGGCATGAGTTTTAGTATTTGGAACTTAAAATGATGAAAAACACAGTCTAAGTAGCAACCAAGCAAAGAAATAATGAGATCATGCAACGACTTTAGAAAACAAAAACATCACAGATTAATAACTCTCCAAATAAAGTTTAGGCACAAGTCTCTCAAGGTTGTAGCGTTATTTTGAGTTCCTTCCTTCAAGCATGTTACAAAAACTGGAATTTTTTTTCCTTTGTAATTACATGTGAATTTGTAAACGTCAACTATAATCAAGTATTAACCAAAGAGCTTATCAAACTTCCATCCATGTTTGTAGCTTTTTTTAACAGTCATGCAATTAAAAACTGAATCCTCATCATTGTGTTGGAAGGTACCCTAAGGCACAAACACACAAAAACAACTCTAAAACACTTTTTTTAGGTTTTTCAAAATGTTTTCTAACTTTTTTTTTTTCAAATTTTCATATTTTTCTATCAAGACACATTAAAACATCTCAAAATACACTAAAAACACTAAAAAACAGTGAGAAACAACTCTAGTGGTGCTAGGTGATACAAACCCATGAATTTGCAACAAAAACACTTGTTTACCCCCCCCCCCCACACTTAAACCAAACATTGCCCTCAATGTTGCAAACAAAGACTCACACATAAGCATGCAAATAACACAACGAACAAGCATGACAAGCATGGCAAAAGAAATGCAGTAAAGAGAAGGATTTAGGGATGCAAATCTGGTTTAGGAGTGAGAATTCCATCGTTCCCTAGTTGAATGCATGGGTTGCCTCTCAAGAAGTGCTTGCTTTAACGTCTTGCAGCCGGACGAAAGCTCATCTTAAGCTTAATTGGACCCCACGGCATAGAGGGGTAGTTCCTCCACCACATGCTCCTAAAAAAGATCGTAGTAAGGCTTCAAACGATGCCCGTTCACTTTGAATTCGTGGCCGGTCTTGAAACTTTGGATTTGGACTGAACCATAGGGAAAGACATTAGTAATAACAAACGGGCCAATCCATTTAGAACGTAACTTACCCGAAAACAAACGAAGGCGGGAATTAAAAAGTAACACTTTCTGGCCAATGGAGAATGTCTTGCTACGAATCATCTTGTCATGGAATGCCTTGGTCTTTTCTTTGTAAATTCGAGCATTCTCATACGCCTCGTGCCTAATCTCTTCAAGTTCATTCAATTGATGCTTCCTATGAATGCCAGCCGTATCTATGTCCATGTTGAATGTTTTGATAGCCCAATGCGCCTTGTGCTCTAATTCCACGGGAAGATGGCATGGTTTGCCATAGATGAGCCAAAATTGGGACATGCCAATGGGTGTTTTGTAGGCTGTACGATACGTCCACAGTGCATCATCCAAATGCATACTCCAATCTTTCCTAGTTGGTCCCACGGTCTTCTTCAAAATCTGCTTGATTTCCCTATTCGAAACCTCGGCTTGGCCACTTGTTTGAGGGTGATAAGGTGTTGAAACCTTATGTGTGACATTATATTTCTTGAGCAGCGCCTCGATGGTTCGATTGCAAAAATAAGAACCTCCATCACTTATGAGAACTCTTGGCATTCCAAACCTTGCAAATATGTTAGTTTTAATGAAATATGCAACCACTTTAGAATCACTAGTACAGGTGGCTTTTGCTTCCACCCATTTTGACACATAATCCACAGCAAGCAAAATATAAAGGAAACCATGTGAGGAAGGAAAATGACCCATGAAATCAATGCCCCAAACATCACAAGTAATACAAAAAGTTCTAGCATCCTTGAAGACATTAGGCCAATAAAATCCACATTCTAAAACCTTATGTGCTGTGCGTTGTGTGCCAAAATGGCCACCACACGTATATGTGTGACAAAAAGTTAAATTGAATGAAATTCGGACCCATGCACACACCTACGTACAATCTGATTAGAGCAATATTTCCACAAATATGGGTCATCCCAAACATAAAATCGTGCATCCTTTTTAAGTTTATCACGTTGGTGCTTGTTTAGGATACTTGGGACTTGTTTAGACACCAAATAATTCACCAAATCTGCATATTATGGTTCACTTACCTTAACGGACAGCAATTGCTCATCAGGGAACGTTTCTGGGATAGGTAATGACTCCTCATTATGAACCAAACGGATCAAGTGGTCAGCCACCACGTTTTCACTCGCTTTCTTGTCCCGAATTTCAATATCGAACTTTTGGAGAAGAAGCATCCAGTGAATAAGCCTTGGTTTGGGTTCTTTTCTTTGTGAGCAAATACTTCAAAGCTGCATGGTCAGTGTAAACAATGACTTTAGTGCCAATTAAATAAGAACGAAATTTATCTAATGCAAACACAACAACAATGAGTTCTTTTTTAGTGGTGGAGTAGTTTAATTGAGCATCATTTAAGGTCCGGGAAGCATAATAGATGACATGTGGCTACTTGTTCTTTCTTTGGCCTAAAACAGCTTCAATTGCATAATCTGAGGCATCACACATGAGCTCAAAAAGAAGACTCTAATCTTGTGGAATTATGATAGGGGCCGAAGTAAGCAATTCCTTGAGGTGTTTGAAGGCCTTCTCACATTCCTCATTGAACATGAATGGCACTTCTTTTTTAAGGAGATGGCAAAGGGGTTGTGCAATTTTTGAGAAGTCCTTGATGAATCGTCTATAGAATCCTGTATCCTCCATATCGAGCACGTAGAAATCTGCCGGGAAAATCAAGTGGTCTACCTGCACCAAAACATCTTCCAAAACTCCCTTTGGATAGGCATTAGATCGATCGGCCAATTGAATAATCACGCCATCATTTTTCAACTCGCCTAAATTCATAGATGCATAAATTGAATATGGCATGACATTTATAGATGCACCTAAATCTAACAGGGCGGAATCAAAGCGAGTGTTACCAAGGACACAAGGAATTGTAAAACTACCCGGATCTTTGCATTTGGGGGGTAGTTTGCGTTGCAACATGGCGGAGACATTCTCACTTACATGTACCACTTCTTTCTCCCAAAAACGTTGATGTGAGAATTAAATTGACACACAAATTAAACCCTATGGATGACAATTGTAGTATATGAGCAAATAGGGATCGTTCTAACCGGGGATTAACTAGGGATGCTAATCAATGTAAAACTGACTCAAGAACATAAAAATATAATGTAGAACACTAAACTAGACTCAATTAATGCAAAACTAGGGTTTAAAACACCTAAACAAACCAAAAACTCAAAACAGCAACTAAAAGGCTCAAAACTGCCTTAAAACCACTTTCTGGGCAGTTTTGAGTACCTAACACTAGTTTGGACGAATTTGGACTATGACTTGACTCAAAACACTTAAAAACACAACTAAATGGATTTCTAACTAATCTAACACTTTAAAATCAATGGGGGAATGATTTTAACGAAATTAAAACTTTAAAACTCAAACTTTAAAAACAAATGTAAAGCAAAACAGATTGTGATTAAATAGAATGGTGAGAAGCTAGTTAGAGGGTTCCTTATCCACACATGAACATATGCATACAACTTGATCTCCAATTACTCTTTCAACAAACCATGAATGACAATGCCCCAAATTAACTAGATTGCACCAATTAATTCTCAGATTTCCCTAGATTCATTGAATTGAATGGAATACGCATTACAACCAAATTATTCTTATCAAGGACCCTAACTATGGAATACGCATGATAGAGACACATATCAAAGATCATTAAGTTTAATGGAAATCATAAGCATTGACGAGGCATTCATAACTATGGGATACGCATGTTACTATTGCCTAGGATTTACTTAACACAATCGTGACTAGCGACTTTCACTACTTATGAATATAAGTTAATAACGATTAGGTGAAATTCTCTTATATCCTAGCATCAAGTTTAGGCATGCAAATTAAGTGTCGACCCTCAACCACATACATAAACAAGTTATCAATCCAATAGATAAGTAAATCACATTCACAATTTCTGAAATCATGATTGGAAGAAATCAAATCATATAAAACATATGTCCATGGCTTCAAATTCACCTCTAACTAAAAAGAAATTAGTTCCACATGTCTAACATAATTGAAAGGCAAGTTAAATTAAACATGAAAACAGAAACAAAGAAAGAAAGAACTCCAAACACTCCACTAATGGCAGATTGCATGTGCAAGGCTTCTCCTTCCTTTGGACTGCACGGCACTCCTTCTTTCTCCTCATTTGGTGGCTGCACAAGGTGGATGAATGGTTATGGAAGGATGTAGGAATGGTTTGGGGAAGGGGATGGTGCGGCAATGGTGTAGAAATCAGAAATATGGAAGTTTTAGGGTGAAAGGCTGCGGCAAGGATGTAACTAGGGTTTTTGGCGTGAATGAATTAGATGGGGAGTGGTAAGTTCGGCCAAAGGGTTAGAATGAGTATATATAGGCACTTAAAAACCCTAGCAATCAGATTAGGGTTTCTAGAAACCCAAATCCACCAGAAATTAGGTTAAAACAATAGGAATTTGCATGGGAAAAGGGCTAGGGTGCAGCAGATTTGGTGGGAGTGTGGATAGGCCTTCTAGAAAGCCTTGCAAGGCAAGGAAATCAGATATTTTGGGGCCTAGGTGCGGCAAAGGCTTAGAAGTCAGAAATATGCAATGGGCCTAAGTGAGGATCCAAGATGAATTGGGCTAGGAAGGTGCGGCCTTGTCCAAGAGGTAAGGATGGGTCATCTAGAAGCCCAAAGCCAAGAATAGAAACTCTCACAAATGGAAACCTCCGAGAATAGAAACTTCCAACTTTAGAAACTTTGGTTTCTAATTCTGAATTCTTTGTTCTTCACCTTCATTTCTTCATTTCTTAAGCTCCCTTGACCTTCAAACTCGTCCATTCCTTGTGCTCCAAGCATGTACTTTTCAATCCAAGCTCACTTTTGCTCTAAAATGCACCATTTTGCCATCTTTTATGTATTATGCCCCTTTGAACCTGAAAACACATGAAAGTAACTTAAAAGACTACTTTAAACTAAGAAAACATAACTAAAATGCATAAGAACTAGCTAACTAAGGCGCATAAATATGCTCCTATCAAACGTTTCCTTGTTGTACAAAGCTTCTTTAAGAACTTGGCATACTTCGGGATTTGCTTGATTGCATCCAAAAGGGGTATGTTGACTTGAGCTTTCCTAAATGTCTCTAGAACATCTTTTACCTCCTCTTCGTTCTTGGATTGCAAAAATCTGCTAGGAAAGGGTACATCCGGAGGAATAACATTAGAATTAAATGGAATTGGACCTTTCTTACCTGTGTTGGCCGAATTGGAATGCTTGGGTGGTTGCGGCAATGATTGCTCAATCCTTGCCGTGGCCTTTGCTTGGTTTTCCTCTTCAATTTTCAACTTCTCGTCCTCCTTGGGGCCAAATTTGGATGGTTTTGGCTCGATTCCTACTTCTTTCCCACTTCTTAGCGTGATAGCCTTTGCAGATTCGAATCCACCTTTCGGATTGACCACCGTTGAGCTAGGCAACCTTCCTTGCTCACGAAATTGCCCTATGAACTCGGCAATTTGTCCCACTTGCTTCTCCAAGTTGTCCACCCTCTTATCTTGGATTTGCCTCTCTTTGGCTTGATTTTGGACTTCCTGCGTCAAGGTAATAAGTAATTGAAAAATCTTATCATTATCACTTGAATTACCTGCATTGCTTTGGGCAGGTTGTGCTTGGGCTTGTGGTGGTGCCAACGGCTTTTGATAGAAACCCTGGGGTTGTTGCCTAAATCCGCTTTGTTGTTGGCCTTGTTGTGGGTCTCGGCATTTGAAATTCGGATGATCACGCCAACCGGGATTGTAAGTATTGGAAAACGGATCACCACGTGATTGGTATTGGTTGCCATATCCCACGGCATTGAGTGTCTCCCACCCTCCATTCTCGATCAACTGTGGGCACTTGTCCGTATTGTGGTTTTGCATGGAGCATACGCCACAAGAAGCTACGGGTTTGACTTTTGGACCTTCCACCACCTGAGAAAGCAACGTAGTAAGGTTAGCCATTTGATTTTGAAGTTCGGTTATGGCACTTACCTCATTGACTTGATGTTGCCGTGGCATGCTCCTTTGTCCAACACCTTCGTATTGTTGAGCGTTCAACGCTCGATTAGCAATCAACATCTTTGCAGCCGTAGGGGTCTTGTCCACCAATGCTCCTCCCGCTGAGGCATCTAACATTTGACGTTCAATTGGTAGAAGTCCCTGGTAGAAGTATTGTAGAAGTAGTTCCTCCTTCATTTGATGCTGTGAACATGAAGCAACAAGAGATTTAAAACGTTCATAATAAGTAGGAAAGGATTCACCTTCATCTTGTTGAATGCCACTTATCCTTTTACGTAGGAGGATGACTCGAGAAGTTGGGAAAAACTTCTCCAAGAAAGCTCGTTTCATGCTCTCCCATGATGTGACAGTTCCGGGAGCCAATTCGTACAACCAATCTTTCGCCTTGTCTAGGAGAGAAAAGGGAAAGGCCTTCATCTTCAAGATGCTCTCATCCACGTTCACCGGAGTCATGCTTGAGCAAACGACTTCAAACTCCTTCAAGTGCTTGTTCGGATCTTCCATGGACAGCCCATGGTACTTCGGAATGTGATGTAACAAGCTTGACTTCAATTCGAACTCGGCAGTTTTGTCCGGAGCCGCCCTAGGGTATTGGATACATAGAGGTGCGGCATTATCCAATCCCGAAGCGGAAAGCTCCTTGATCGTTCGGTTGTCCGCTGCCATGTCTTCCACTTCCTCTTCAAATTCAGAAACGGACTCGGAACCTGCACTTGATTCACTAGGTTCCGGGTTCTTCCTCTTTCGTCTCAACTCACGCTCAAAATCGTCGTCAAAGTCTAAAATATGTTCGTGAACCGGATTAGAACTCCGAGTCATAAACAAGTACCTAAAACAAGAAACAAAATAACATAAGAATCTGATCTAATAAGAAAAACGAAAATAACAATCCAAGGGATTAGCAAAGTTGCTAATCCCCGGCAACGGCGCCAAAATTTGATATGATATTAACTAGCACTCAAATTAACCCTCTTTTTATCAATTGTAGTAAGTATGTAAGTAGGGATCGTTCTAGGCCGGGGATTAGGAGGGATTGCTAAATCACTTGAAAACTGACTCAAAAACGTAAAAACAAAGTTTAAAACACTAAACTAGACTCAAAGAATGTAAAACTATAACTTAAAACACCAAAACAAACCAAAAGACTCAAAATAACACAAAAACACTCAAAACTGCCTTAAAACCACTTTCTGGGCAGTTTTGAACTCTAAACAAGATTTTGACGAAAATAGGTTTTAACTTGACTCAAAACACTTAAAAACACAAACTAACACACTCTCTAACTAATTTGACACTTGAAAACAAAGGGGGATTTGGTTTTTACGAAATTGAAAACAAAACATAAACTTGTAAATCAAAACAGATTTTAAAACGAATTTGATTGAATTGAATGGATAGAAAGCTAGCTAAGGGGTTCATCTCCACACATGTTATACTTGCATTCAAAACGATTTCCAATTGCTTTTCAATAACCCATGAATTCTCAATGCCCCAAGTTAATTAGGTCCGCTTAAATTAACCCTCAGATTTTCCTAACGTTATTGAATTGGATGATTGCATACGACAACCCAAAGCATTCCCCACAAGTCTGAAGGAAAAATTTTGTCCTAGCTAAGAACAAGTATGAACATTTGAATACACATGCAAGCTATCAACACTTTAAAGTAGGCATGCATCCAAAAACAATTCATAAAACCCATGACTTTCAAAGCCTAGTATATGGTGAACCAAAATAAACTCTTTAACAAAATTAAAGAGAAGTAAAGATTTAGTGATTCTTTACCCTTGAAGCTCATCCTTGTTTACACAAGGGATTCACCCAAGTGGAGGGCCTTCAAGTCACCTCCAAGCTCCTTGAATCCTCCTTGTGTTTTCCTCCCTTTAGTGCTCCTTTGATGATTAGAGGAAAAAAGGATTTGTTCTCCAAAAACATCAAAAGCTTGATGTCTCTAAGTCTCTTCACCAAGGTTGTATATTGTGAAGATGATATGGATGACTTAGAGAGATTTTAGATGCTAGTAAAAATCCTCTAAGTGGCCGGCCTCTATGTAGAAAAAGAGAGAAAAATGTTTCACCCAATTTCTATTAGAAAACCCTAATGAGAAAATTGCTATAAAGTTGCTTTTATAACATTTTTCTTTGGTGAGTGGCAAACTTGCAATTAAGCAAGCTTGCCCATTCACCCTAATGGCCGGCCTCTCCTTGTTATTGGGCTAATTTGCCCATTTTGTTTTAGTTGTCATACAACTTAAACATAATGGGCCTTGTGGACCAAAACACTTTTGGGCCCCGAAACCCAAAACCAACATATAAGCCCAATACGAACCTTTCGTATAATTAATTAACTAATTAATTAATCTTGACCATTCTTCAATTAAACCATTTAATTGCTTATCCATTTCATATAATTTCTTCACTAACATCCTTATGTGGTGTGCGATCCATTAGGTTCCAATTAGCGAGGCAGTGGGCGATGTTACTCTTAACGATCGATTGTGAATTGAAACCACATTTCAATTCTCCCTTAAGATTAGTGCTTGCTAATCTTCAGGGCTTCCACAAACCATGAGTGACACCTAGCAGCATATCATGGTTACCCAAGCTAAGTAGAATTGGTTGGAGAACCTATCCAGTTACAACTACAATGCAATACGGTCCTTCTCTAATACAATACTCTTAATCACATTGTTTAAGTGATAGTTTGTTTCATGTCTACTATCCAATGTGATACTTTCCTATATGATTCCTTTGAATATGATTTGGAACAAACTTCCTAAGTCATATTCATATGCTTTGGCCAAAGAGTTTAGAATCATATCTTAGAGTATTCTCCTTCCACCATGGAAGGTTAGAGATCCCTTGTTGTGCATTCATATGCCTACATGACTAGATAGCTTGACCCCAACAATGCCGTGGACAATCCGAAGGAATGCCATTGACATGATCAAAGATCAAGGACCTAACCATTAGACATCTATGATGCCTCAGGTCAAAGGACTACTTTGCATATTGCAACTTTAGAGTTCATACATGACATGTATGTTCGAACTCTCTTTTGATCGACGTTCAGTGTACTCGATTACTCTTTCGAGCACCTATGTGTTTGTCTCAGTGTCCAACACCAAATGACTTGAGACTAGTTCATACTCACGTTTGAGTCAACATAACACATACTAACCTTAGCGGATTGTCAATGCCCAATTGGCAATCCTATGGCTAAGAACGTTTTAGGAATGATCATAAGAGAGAGGTCTCGATAATCTAACTCATTAGATCACTTCTCTCTTAGAACAAATACATTCCTTGGATTCCCTTATTGCTTAAACACATGATACAATAAATAGTGATTAACAATAAGCTTTGCCCTTCATTAAACATATAAAAGTTTAATACAATAAGTATTCCAAAAGCTATTACATCAAATGAGTGGCTTTGTGGGCATACTTCCAACAAAGTCCCCTACATGATTGCATAATAGAGATACAAGCAAGAATCATTAAGTTCTATGAAAACCATAAGCATTGACGAGGCACTCGTAACTATGAATTGCATGAAACTTATGCCAAGAATTTACTTAACAGGATTGTGATCAACAACCTTTACTACTTGTGAATATAAGTTCATAACGATTAGGTGAAATTCCCTTATATCCGAGCATCAAATTCATGCATGCAAACTAAGTGTCGACCCTCAATCAACATACAAGAATAAGTTTTAAGTCACATAGATAAGCAAATTGAAATCACAACTTATGAAACGCAATTATAAGTAATCAAATCATATAGCAAGCATAAACATGGTTTCGAATCCCCCCTAGCCAAGGGGGGTTTAGTTCCTCATACTCGCAAAGCAAAGATACATAAATTTAGAAATTAAAACCCAAAGAAAGAAAACACCTAGAAGGCTCCAACTTGGCAGCAAGATCATCAATGATTTCCCTTTCCTCCTTGCTGCGGCAGAGAAGTTTAGAACAGGTTTTGGGTAGTATTTAGGGTGTAGAATGGATGGGGAATGGTAGGGAAAGGTTTAGGGTTGATGGGGGTACGGCTAGGGATGATTTTTGGGCAGAATTTTGGGATTTTGGTGATGGGAAGGTGCGGCAGAATGCAAGGGCAGATTTCTGGCGTGAATGATTGTGTATGAGAGGTGGTCATCTGATCTAGGGGTTATAATGAGTATATATAGGCATCCAAAACCCTAGGGTAATCAGATTAGGGTTTCTAGAAGCCCAAATCCACCAGAAATTAGGTTAAAACAATCAGATTTTTAGTGGGAATAAGGCCTAAGGTGCGGCTAGGGTTAGGGTTTAGAGATGGGCCTTCTAGAATGCCTTGCAAGGCAAGGAAATCAGATATTCTAGAGGCCTAGGTGCGGCTAGGGTTAGGGTCCACAAGGAATTAGGGTTTAAGTCATCTAAAAGCCCAAAACCAAGAATAGAAACTCTCGAAAATGGAAACCTCCAAGAATAGAAACTTCCAACTTTAGAAACTTTGGTTTCCAAATCTGAATTCTTTGTTCTTCACTGTCATTTCTTCATTTCTTAAGCTCCTTTGACCTTTAAACTCGTCCATTCCTTGTGCTCCATTAGCATACACTCCATTCTAGCTCAATTTTGCTCTAAAATGCTCCATTTTGCACTTCTTTGCATACTTCGTCTCTAAACCTGAAATTGCACGAAAATGACTTTAAACACTAAAATAACTAAAGAAAAACAACATAAATGCTTAAGAACAAGCCAACTAAGTCGCATAAATATGCTCCTATCAACTATGACGAGCAAAGTCTCTTGTTCTCCCAAGAAAACATACTTCAAATGGCTTGGAAACAGTTTAAGTTTAAGGGAGGGTGCTTGAATTACTGAGGGTAGCATTTTATTAGTCGAAACTGAACTTGAAAGTGGATCAAAAGCTTACCATTTTGTTGTGGCAATGATTCTAGGGCAGCCACCATCTCAACTATTTCTTCACTAGGGTGCACGACATGGATGTCTTCATGCTTGCTGTGGGTGAGCATAGATTCTGCCTCGTTGTTTTTTAGGCCTATTCCTTTCGTAATGGTTGTTTCAAGGGCATCCTCATTCAAATCTTCAAAGTATTGCTACGCCAATTAATCAATTATATCAATAGAAAAACAAGAATGATCATCACTAGGATACTTTATAGTTTCAGAAAGATTGAAATCATTAACTTCCCTATCAAATTCCATGGATAACGTCCCCTTGAACACATCTATCTTGGTGCGGGCTGTTTTCATGAATGGTCTTCCAAGTAGGATTGGCAATGAGGAGGAATGGGTCGAATCTTCCATCTCAAGCACATAGAAATCAGCCGGAAAGATTAAGTGATTAACCTGCATCAAAACATCCTCCAAACCTCCTTTTGGATAAGCATTAAATCGATCGACTAATTGAATAATCACATTTTTCAACTCACCCAAGTTCATAGATGCATAAATTGAATAGGGCATGACATTAATGGATGCACCTAAGTGTAACATGGCATGTTCAAATTGAGTATTGCCTATAACACAAGGAATTGTAAAACTACCCGGATTTTTGCATTTAGGGGGCAGTTTTCGTTGCAAGACGGCTGAAACATTCTCACTTACCTTTACCACCTCCTTGTTCGAAATCCTCATCCTTGTTGTGCAAAGTTCTTTCAAGAATTTGGCGTACTTTGGGACTTGTTTAATTGTATCCAAGAGTGGGATATTGACTTGAACCTTCCTAAATGTCTCAAGAATGTCCTTGTCACTTTCTTCCTTCTTTGATTGCATAAATCTGCGAGGAAAAGGTACATTGGGTGGAATAAGGTTAGAAGTAACAGAAATTGGACCTATCTTACCTGTGTTGGACGGATTAGGGAGTGTAGGAGGCTGCGGCAAGGTTGTTTCCTTCATTGCCGTGGCCTTGTCTTGTTCCTCCTCTTCGAATTGCAACTTCTCATCCTCTTTTTGGCTTGATTTGGATGGTTTTGGATCAATTCCTACCTCTTTTCCACTTCTCAATGTAATTGCCTTGGCAGATTCAAAGCCTCCTTTTGGATTGGCAATGGTGGAGCTAGGTAGTTTCCCTTCTTCTCGAAGCTGGCCTATGAACTCCGCCATCTGCCCAATTTGCAACAGATTGTAATAGAAACAGATTGTAACACAAAGTTATGAATAATCAATGGATGATGGAATGGCTAAGGGGTTCTTCTCCACACATGAAATATATGCAACCTAAATCAATTTTCAGTTATCAATTTAATAAGTTATGAATCTCGACACTCCAAGTTAATTAGGTCCGCTTAAATTAACCTTCAGATTTCCCTAGAATCATTGAATTGGATGAATATGCATCGCAAACAAATTATTCCCAACAAGTTCTTTATATGAACAGCATGATAAAGACACAAGTTAGAATCATTACGTTCTTTGGAAATCATAAGCATCGACAAGGCATTCGTAACTATGAAAAGCATGATACTCTTGCCAGGAATCTACTTAACACGATCGTGACTAGCGACCTTCACTACTTACGAATATAAATTCATAACGATTAGGTGAAACAAACTTATATCCTAGCATCAAATTCAAGCATGCAAATTAAGCGTGCACTCTCAACCAACATACAAGAATAAGTTCTAAATCAAATGGTTAAGCAAATTGTATTCACGACTTATACAACGATAACTGAAAGTAATCAACTTATTTCACATATATGATCATGGTTTTGAATCCACCCTTAGCCAAAACGAAATTAGCCAATCATACTTAAAGCAAAACAAAGATTACATGAATTAGACATTAAAATCCAAAGAAAGAAAACACCTAGAATGCTCCAACTTGGCAGCAAGTGCATCCAAGATTCCTCCTTTCCCTTGCTTGTGGCAGATTGATTTGTGGACAGGTTTTGGGTAGTTCTATGGTGTAGACTGGATGGGGAATGGTATGGAAAGGTTTATGGTGAGTGTAGATGAGTGTTTGATGGTGGAAGGGTGGTGGAGAACTTCGGCAAAGAGGGTGGAAGAAGGTGGAGTGGCTGTGATATTTTCTGGGCACTAGAATGGTGTTTTTGGGGTGTTTTGCTGCCTAGGGTGAGTATGGACAAATTTCTGTGATGAATGGTGAATATGAGAGTGTGAACCCTTTGCCAAGGGGTGTAAACATGTATATATAGGCCCCAAAAACCTTAGAGAATCAGGTTAGGTCAGGGATGAAGTGCACGGCAAGAATGGGTTTGTGGTGTGCAATGGTCCAAGGGTGAAAATCAAGTAATGATGCAAAGTGTGAAGGGTAAAATGGAGTGGTGTTGCAGCTAGGGAGCATGAATGATTGTGTTCATTGCATAGAGATGGAAAGGGAGGTGAAATGTGTCAACAAATGGGTCAAAGGTGCAGCAACATGTGTTGCACATGGCATTGGATTCCAAATGTGAATGATGGAGCATCAATTGGTGCATGTAATGGATGTAAAGGGTGTATAAAATCTGATGGGTGAAGGGAACAAGAGGTATCAAGCAATTGAGTGTAATAATTAAATGAATTGAAGCATGAAATTAGAAATTATGTAGGGGACAAGAGTGATCAAGCATGGCATGGGAATCCAAAGGGAATTCTATGTTATTTTGCACGGTAATGAAGGCAAGTTGGGGTGACAGAATTTTGGGCTGAGTTCTTCATCTTTTGGACCATAATTCTTCACATTCTTGGCCTCTTTAGTTCTCAAATTCGTCCATCCACTTTGGCCCATGCATTTGCTATCCATTCCAAGCCCGAAACTGCTCCAAAGGCCTCCAAAATGCATCATCTTGCATACTTTGTACTTAGAGTCTGAAAACACACAAAAATAACTTTAAACACTAAATAACTAAGGAAATACAACGTAAATGCACAAGAACAAGCTAACTAAGTCGCATAAATATGCTCCTATCATATGGCCGCACCTTGCATGATGGAAACATACTTACGTCACACAAACATCGGAAGAATTCAAAGAAAAAAAACTTTGTGCGATGAATAGTTTCGTCGCGCAAGAGGACTTAGCACGACGATTACTATTGTTCGTCACGCAAGAAAAGGCGAGTAAATAAAATTTGGCACCAAAAGTTTGCGCATCAAGTTTTTCTACATATTCGTCAAGCAAAGTGTTGCTGAAGACGATCAGCCACGCATTAAATGCTCCCATTTATAGCTCGCATTTATAACACACTTTGCACGACCAAGGATTCGTTGCGTAAAGTGTGTTGGGTTTTATATAAACAGAGTTTCAAAACCCTATTTTGCAAAGGTTTTGTTTCAAAAGATGGCCAATTTGGTTTCAGACTCAATGAAAAGTTGGAAGGGAAAAGGCTCTCATGAAGGGAAAGGTAAAAAAAAAAATTATTGTGGAATTAATTGTTTTACATTTGATATGGTTTAAATTATTGTTTTAATAGGCCGTTACGTTTTAAATTTTTGTGGTTGGAGAGAAAATGAAGAAAGTTGTGTTGACAATATAGAGGTACCAACGTAAGCGTTTGCCCTCGTTTGATGACAAAAGTTCGGTTGAAGCGTCCGTCAAACTTAGGTTCGATATGGGGGGATAGGTGCAAAAGAAGTGTTCTACCAAGTTTAAGTCTTGAAAATGGTGCATGTGGACTTGAAGAACTCCATGGTGCAGAAGTTATCATTAAGTTTGTATTAAAGAATGTGAAATTGTTTTTGTTTAAAAATAATATTTTTGCAATAACTAATTTAATTTTATTGCCATTACAGATTGTTTAGGATGTTGATGAAACCGATGAGAAGCAGCGGATGTATGTGGAAGACCTTTTCAAGATGCAGTTCTGGCAGTAGAAGTTTGATGTATAGCGGGTTGCAAAGCGTGCGTGAGTTGACCATGCCGCTGCTGATGGCCCAGAGGAAGAGTGAACTTAATTTGGTTTTTTTTTTTTTGTTTATTAAATAAGATTTATTAAAACATTATGTTGGACTTTATTTTTAAAATTTATTTTACATGGACGACTTAAAGTTTACATTAGTTATAATATATATTTTTGTTAATAAATTAGTTTTAATAAATATTTTTGTAATATATAATTTGGTTTGATAATTTTAATTGGATAAAGAAAAATTTACATTAGTTAGAAAGAAAACGGAAAATAAATAATGCAACTTGCGCAAAGAATATAGTATTCGTTGTCAAATAGTTTACATTATTAAATTAAAAAGAAAACGACAAAGAGAATTTTGCAATAAAAAAATTGACACTTGCACGACAAAGTTATATTTGGTCGCGCAAAAGTAACTTGCGCAATGAATTCTACGTTCGTTGTGCAAAGTGATTATTCCACAAAGTAATCTTTATAACGTGACTTTAGCTGCAAAGGCAGAAAACTGTAGATTTCGCCTCTGCACCTTTTTTCCCTTCATTTTTTTTCAATTCGGGATCTATTATTCCCAATTCTCTCAATTTCTTCCTCTAATACTTTGTCCATCTGAATCTCTAACTTCTCTAGGTTGATCGAGCTATTTCGGTGTGTTTGGTAAGGGTTTTTGTTATTTCATTTAAAAATTATCAATGTCAATTCATACTAACACCGTAAAATTTGTTGTGTATAGGGATATTGTGTGTGACTAGCGCTTGGTGGATAACGATTTGGAAGGTATTTTCTTCGTTTTATTTTTTAAAAATATAAATTAGTTAAATTATATTGAAATTTGTTGGAAATGTGCCCTAAAACCAATCATATGATGATACTTTACGGACATTTCACATGTTAAACTAAACTAGTTTAACTATAAAGGGCAAAGATTATTGTTTGAGCCGTCTCATATAAATGTTATATGCTTAAACGATAAAGTCCAAGGAATATGTGATTGGGAGAATACGATCTAAAGAAGTTAGATTCATGAGACCATTCTTTCGTAGACACATCCTAAATGTTCCTGATCATAGGATTGCCAATTGGGCATTGACAGTCCGTTAAGATCAGTACGTACTGTGTCTTCTCTCAGGGAGAGTGACTAGTCTCGAGTCATTGGTGTGTGTGACATCAAGTCAAGTACGTAGGCGCTCAATAGAGAATGAGTTCACTGAACACGATCAACGAAGAGTTCTCATATTCATGTCACATGAGAACTCATGGTTGGGATAATGCAAAGTAGTCCTTTGACCTGAGGCATCACAGTTGTCTTGTGGTTAAGTCCTTGATCTTTGATTATGTCAAAGTCACCCCATCGGGGTGTCCACGGCATCGTTGGGGTTACGCCACTTAGTCATGGAGGCAAGTGAATGCGCAACGAGGGATCTCTAACCTTCAAACCGTTTGAGGGAGAATACTCTATGATATGATTTAGAACCTCTGATCAGAGTATGAATGAGATTTAGGAAAGCGTTCCAAATCACATTCAAGGTAATCATATAAGCACACAAATCACATTGGATAGTAGACATGAATAAATAAACTATCAAACCAAACAATGTGGTCAAGAGTATTAGATTAGAGAAAGACCGTATTGCATTTGTAATCCTAAACTGAATAGGTTCTCCACCTCTTCTGATTAGCTTGGGTAACCATGATATGCTGCTAGGTGTCACTCATGGTTTGTGGAAGCCCTAAACGTGTGTAATCACTAAAGGGAGAATTGAAAGTAAGTTTCAATTCACAATCGATGTAAAATGGTTTTAATCGCCCACTGCCTCGCTAAAAGGAACCTAATGGATCATACACCGTGTAAGGTGAAGATTGAAGAAACAATGGAGATGAGTAAGAATAATTAAATGGTTTAATTATTTATGGCAAGGATTAATTAATATGTTAATTAATCAAACGAATAAGTTCGTTAAAGACCTCGGGGATAGTTTTGGACCTTAAGGCCCAATGGGCTTCGAACGTCAAGCCCATTGACTTAAGTTGTATGACAACTTAATTCACAAAGGCCCAAAAGCCCAAACAAAACCCTAGGGCCGGCCATTTAGAGAAGGGTAGTGAACTTGGACTTATTTACAAGTTTGCCACTCCAATGAATTAAGGTATAAATATGACTTTATAGCTAAAATTCATTAAGGGGTTTGTTTTGGAGAAAATTGGAGAGAACATGTCTCTCCATTTCTCTCTAAAGAGGCCGGCCCCTTGGAGGGTGTATCTAGCCATACTACTACTCCAAGGTCACTCATTTTCTTCTCCAATCTCTCCTTGGTGTGGAGACTTAGAGGTTCTCAATTTTGGGAACTTGGAGAAACCTATTCTTCCATCCAAATCCATAGATTTTAGATGCAAGGAATGAAGGCCCTCTGTTTGGGTGATTAGCCTTTGCTTATGCAAAGAGGAATCTACAAAGGTATATACAATTTCAACTCACTTTGTTTTGAGTTGAGTTTTGGTTCACCAATCTACTAGGCTTTGAATTTCTTGGTTAATGTTTTGTTTTTAAGTGCATGCAAGCATGATTCCGCCTTTAATTGTTAATTGCATGCTTATAGATGTTGCTTAAATGAACATGTTTTCACAAAATAATCCTTCAAAATTATGTTGTAATGTTAAGTTGTTAAATTCTATTTATTACAAAAAAAAAATTATGTTATAATTATGTATAATGTTGAATAACTTGAATTGCATATGTACAAATTTGTACGTGACGTACAAATATGTGTTGTGATGTATGGAGTGAATTGTAATTAATTTCGCACTTGTTTGTTTTAGTAAAACTTAGTTTCCCATTTAAGGATTAGTTAGATGTCACGCATTATTTGGACAATTTGGGAATGCAAAGTTATGACGCGTAGTTTACAGTTAAAGGATTAGGTTTCGGTCGTGGGCATTTCGGTGTCATCTTTGTACGTTCTTCGGGTGGCATATAGGTATTTCATATTTGTGTCGTGCACTTGAGGAACTGTACAGAGATGTTGTTGAAATTTCTCCACCTCAAAATCTAATCTAAAGTAGTTGTAAATTACGTGACATAATTTTGCATTCTTGAATGGCATAGGGCCCTTACCAGAGGCATAAGGTGACAAGATCATGTTGAAGTTGTTGTGATTGTTGTACTATTAATGTGGTTGCAGGAATGATTGATAGAACGTGGATGCAGAACCTGAACAGATGGGCCAACGAATACTTAAACGAGGATTTTATTGACTTTGCACATACACACAACCTGGGTGCAACTAGAATCCGATTTCCTTGTAGGAGGTGTAACAACACATTAAGGGAAACTATTGAAAATGTTTGATTTCATTTAGTAAGGAATGGAATGGTAGAGATCTATAATATTTAGAACCATCACGGGGAACAATTAGTCAATGCTTTGTCTTCAAATATGACAAGAGTGGGCAATGTTGAACCTAATATGGATCCTAATGAACAAGTCATGGATATCTTAAATGACATTTATCAATTTGCGTAGACAAATACCAATTAAAAAGTGGAAGATGATGTGTCTATACCAATGGATAGTGGAGAATTCAAACAATATGAAAAACTATTAAAAAATACCAACCAAGAGCAGGGTGTGAGGGCTTTTCGGTTCTCACAGCTATTGTGGTACTAATGCACTAGAAAATAAAGTATCATATGTCGAGCTAGTGTTTTGATTACTTTTTGGGGGTTTTCAAGAGAATGCTACCAAAGGGCAATTGTTTGCTGAAAGACCATAAAAATGCTCAAAAGGTGTTGAATGGTCTCAGATTGGGTTATAAAAAAATTCACACTTGTAAAAACAATTGTGTATTGTTCTATAAGGAGAATAAAGCGTTGGATAAATGCCATGTATGCAATGACTTGAGGTTCAAAATGACATCTCAGAATAGATCAACGAAGATCCACAAAAAGTCATGCGTTATTTGCCTTTGAAGCCTAGGTTGCAGCGGTTGTATATGTCAACGCATACTACCACTGACATGAGATGGCATAAGGAAAAGTAGGTAGATGATGATGTCTTGAGGCATCCTGCAGATGGGGAGGCATGGAAAGAGTTCGATCGAACATTCCCTAATTTTACAACTGATTCTCAGAACATTAGATTGCGACTTGCCACTGATAGATTCAATCCGTTTGGGGTTCTAAAACAACACCACAACACTTGGTTGATTTATGTATTTCCGTATAATTTTTTGCCATGGAAATTTATGAAAAAAGAATACATGATGATGACTTTATTGATAACTGAAGATCGTAGTAGGTCAATTGATGTACACTTACGGCCATTGGTGGATGAGCTAAAGGATTTATGGACACACAATGCGCGCACATACGATAAATGTACTGGCAAAATGTTCACTTTGCGGGTAGCAGTGATGTGGACTGTGAACGATTTCCCCACATATGCAATGGTTTCCGAGTGGAGCACTAAGGATATATGACATGCCCTGTATGCAAAGAAAACGTAACATATAGTTGGCACACAGGAAATGTTTGTTACCTTGGTCATCGGAGATGGTTTCCATAGGACCACAAGTGGCGAGAGAAGGATAAAGAGTTCGACGGGAAAAAAAAGCCTCGCCTTAGACTTAGAGAATGGTTCGGTGATCAAATTTTAGAACAGCTTAACTGTTGGATTTTACTCTGTTCAGGAGAACTTTAAGTAAGACCAGACCTTCTACACATATGAACTAGACACACAAGTCTATTTTTTGAGCTCCCGTATTGGTTGAAACTAAAATTGAGACACAACCTCAATTTTATGCAAGCTAAGAAAAATTTATTTAACACATTAGTCAGCACAATTCTAGATATCAAGGGCACGGCAAAGGACATGATCAAAGGTCGTCTTGATTTGAAATGAATGGGAATACGATGGGATTTATGGTTGAATAGGGACAATGATAAAGCTAGAAGGATTCTTGTGTTTTTTTCCGTGAAACCGAATGACAAAAAAGAATTTTTAAAGTTTTTATCGTCTGTAAAGTTTCCCGATGGGTATGCTTCAAATATCGTGCATTGGGTGAACATTGATGAGGGTAAATTAGTTAGACTAAAGAGTCATGAATGCCATGTGGTTCTGCAACACCTACTTTCTGTTGGTATTCGACATCTCATGCCAGTCGTTGTAGTGAAATCAATCATGTTGTTGTCCAGCTTTTTTTCGCAATTAACGTTAAAATCGTTGCGAAAGATGGACATTAATCAGTTGAGCCATGACATTGTGCAAGTTCTATGCAAGTTTGAGATGATATTTCCTCTAGCTTTCTTCACAAGTATCATCCATATGATGTTCACTTATCGGATGAAGCACTGTTTGCTGAACCAGTCAACTTTCGATGGATGTATCTAATAGAAAGGTATATAATCATCGTCATTTTAGTAATCAATATCTTATGATTAGTAAAATTTGTATCGTATCGTTTTATTTTGGCAAGCTGCTCGAAGACTTGAAGAAAAGTGTACGAAACAAAGCGAAGCCCGAATAATCAATTATACAAGCTTGGGTGGCATATGAGGCGCTTACATTTTGTGGAATGTATTTAAAGGATGTGGAGACAACTTTCAATCATCCTCCTCGAAATAATGATAGGGGTGTGAGAAAAGAGAAACTTTCAGTTTTTGCCCAAATCACTCGACCCTTTGGAGATCTGATACGAGGCTAGTCGTTTTCTAAAAAAAAACATGAAGGTACACAATTGTTCATACTCAAAAATTGTGACGAGACATTGTCATACATAGATGAGCATGAAGATATGATGAAGCAGACATATCCTTCACATTTGTATGCCAAGAAACACCGTGAATTGTTTCCGCAATGTTTTCTGGAATATGTAAGTTTGAAGTGTTTTGTATTGGACATGTATATTGTACCAATTATTTTGCTCGAACTAACAAATTTAAATGTTTGTGTAATATTAAGTGAATCAATTGAAAGCATCGAATTCCCCAAAGTACAGTGAAGAGTTATATAACTTGGCGTTCAAACCGATTTGTGTTGAATTGTTCTCGGGTTGCCATGTCAACGGTGTCAAGTTCTTAGGGGTTGCACGAGATGACAAGTTGTTTATGCAAAACAACAGTGTTCATGTCCTAGGTGGAAGCGAAAGTACAAACATTGAATTCTATGGCAAACTAACGAGTGTCATGCAATTAATTTACAAAGACCGATGCCAAGTGATCTTATTTAAGTGCCGATGGTTTGATACAAACCGAAATAGGCAGGGAAGTGTTAAACAAGATCATGGATTTGAAGGAAAAATTTTGTCCTAGCTAAGAACATGTGAGAACATTTGAACACATATGCAAACTAATAACACATTAAAGTAGACATGCATTAAAAAACAATTCTAAAACCCATGACTTTCAAAGCCTAGTGAATGGTGAACCACAAGACTCTTTAACAATATTAAAGAGAAGGAAGGATTTAGAGATTCATTACCCTTGAAGCTCATCCTTGTTTACACAAGGGATTCACCCAAGTGGAGGGCCTTCAAGTCACCACCTAGCTCCTTGGATCTTCCTTGTGTTTTTCTTCCTTTTGATGCTCCTTTGCTCCTTGAGGATGTGAGGAAAGGATCTCCAAGAACACCAAAGATTTGGTGTCTCTAAGTCTCCACACCAAGGATGAGGTGTGAAGATGAAATGGATGACTTAGAGAAGAAAAGATTGCTAGCTAATTCTTCCCTAAGTGGCCGGCCTCCTTTTAGAGAAAAAGAGAGAAAATGTTTCTCTTCTTTGCCTCAAGAAAACCCTAATGAGAAAAAGCTATAAAGTTGACTTTATACTACATCACATGTGAGTGGCAAACTTGTAATTAATTCAAGTTTGCATCCACTCACCCTTATGGCCGGCCTTGTCTTTGTTATTGGGCTAATTGCCTATTTTGTTTTAGTTGTCATACAACTTAAACATAATGGGCCTTGTGGACCAAAACACTTTTGGGCCCCGAAACCCAAAACCAACTTAAAAGCCCAATACGAACATTTCGTAAAATTAATTAACTAATTAATTAATCTTGATCATTCTCAATTAAACCATTTAATTGCTTATCCATTTCATTTATATTTCTTCACTTTCTTCCTTACTCGGTGTACGATCCATTAGGTTCCAATTAGCGAGGCAGTGGGCGATTGTTACTCTTAACGATTGATTGTGAATTGAAACAACATTTCAATTCTCCCTTTGTTAAAGATGAAGGAAATTTTGTGAAAAACATGTTCATTTAAGCAACATCTATAGCATGCAATTAACAAATTAAAGGCGGAAT
This sequence comes from Malus sylvestris, assembly GCF_916048215.2. Taxonomy (NCBI): domain Eukaryota; kingdom Viridiplantae; phylum Streptophyta; class Magnoliopsida; order Rosales; family Rosaceae; genus Malus; species Malus sylvestris. The sequence continues at coordinate 11,732,416 of NC_062273.1, forward strand.
CATGCTTGTATGCACTTAAATACAAAACATTTACCATGAAATTCAAAGCCTAGTAGTTGGGTGAACCAAGACTCAACTCAAAACAAAGTGAGTTGAGAAATTGTACCTTTGTAGATTCCTCTTTGCATAAGCAAAGGCTAATCACCCAAAGAGAGGGCCTTCATTCCTTGCATCTTAGATCTATGGATTTGGATGGATGAAATGGTTCTCCAAGTTCCCAAAATTGAGAACCTCTAAGTCTCTTTACCAAGGTTAGATTGGAGAAGAAATGAGTGACCTTGGAGTAGTAAGATTGCTAGCTAAACCCTCCAAGGAGGCCGGCCACTTTAGAGAGAAAGGAGAGCTTATGTTCTCATCCTTTCCCCAAAAGAAAAACCTAAATGAATTTTGGCTATAAAGTCATATTTATACCTTAATTCATTGGAGTGGCAAACTTGTAAATAAGTCCAAAACTCACTCCATCTCTAAATGGCCGGCCTTAGGGTATTATTGGGCTAATTGGACCTTTGTGAATCATTATTCATTAAGTTGTCATACAACTTAAGTCAATGGGCTTGACGTTCGAAGCCCATTGGGCCTTAAGGTCCAAAACTATCCCGAGGTCTTTAACGAACTTATTCGTTTGATTAATTAACACATTAATTAATCCTTGCCATAAATAATTAAACCATTTAATTATTCTTACTCATCTCCATTGTTTCTTCAATCTCCACCTTACATGGTGTACGATCCATTAGGTTCCTTTTAGCGAGGCAGTGGGCGATTAAAACCATTTCAAATCGATTATGAATTGAAACTTACTTTCAATTCTCCCTTTAGTGATTATACACATTTAGGGCTTTCACAAACCATGAGTGACACCTAGCAGCATATCATGGTTACCCAAGCTAATCAGAAGAGGTGGAGAACCTATTCAGTTTAGGATTACAAATGCAATACGGTCTTTCTCTAATACAATACTCTTGACCACATTGTTTGGTTTGATAGTTTATTCATGTCTACTATCCAATGTGATTCGTGTACTTATATGATTACCTTGAATGTGATTTGGAACGACTTCCTAAATCTCATTCATAGAGATTCTTAATCATATCATAGAGTATTCTCCCCCAAACGGTTTGAAGGTTAGAGATACCTTGTTGCGCATTCACTTGCCTCCATGGCTAAGTGGCTTAACCTCGACGATGCCGTGGACACCCGCGGATGGGGTGACTTTGACAGAATCAAAGATCAAGTACCTAACCACAAGACAACTATGATGCCTCAGGTCAAAGGACTACTTTGTATTATCCTAACCATGAGTTCTCATGTGACATGAGTATGAGAACTCTTCGTTGATCGTGTTCAGTGAACTCATTCCTTATTGAGCACCTACGTACTTGTCTTGGTGTCAGTCACACCAATGACTCGAGACCAGTCACTCTCACTAAGAGAAGACATAGCACATACTGATCTTAACGGACTGTCAATGCCCAATTGGCAATCCTATGATCAGGAACATTTAGGATATGTATACGAAAGAGAATGGTCTCATGAATCTAACTTCTTTAAATTACATTCTCATAATTACATATTCCTTGGACTTATCGTTTAAGCATATAACATTTATATGAGATGGCTTAAAACAATAATCTTTGCCCATGATATTAAACTAGATTAGTTTAACATGTTAAATGTCCGTAAAGTATCATCACATGATTGGTTTTAGGGCACATTTCCAACAAAAGATTAGTGTTTGCTAATCTTCAGGGCTTCCACAAACCATGAGTGACACCTAGCAGTATGTCATGGCTACCCAAGCTAAGTAGAAGTGGTTGGAGAACCTATCCAGTTACAATTACAATGCAATACGGTCCTTCTCTAATATAATACTCTTAATCACATTGTTTGAGTGATAGTTTGTTTCATGTCTACTATCCAATGTGATACTTCTTTATATGATTCAATTGAATATGATTTGGAACAAGCTTCCTAAGTCATATTCATATGTTTTGCCCAAAGACTCCCGAATCATATCTTAGAGTATTCTCCCTCCACCATGGAAGGTTAGAGATCCCTTGTTGTGCATTCATATGCCTACATGACTAGATATCTTCACCCCAACAATGCCATAGACACTCTCGATGGAATGCCTTTGACATGATCAAAGATCAAGGACCTAACCATTAGACATCTATGATGCCTCAAGTCAAAGGACTACTTTGCATATTGCAACTAACGAGTTCTTACATGACATATATGTTCGAACTCTCTTTTGATCGTTGCTCAGTGTACTCGATTACCCTTTTGAGCACCTACGTGTTTGTCTTACTGTCCAACATTAAATAACTTGAGACTAGTCATACTCACGCTTGAGTTGACATAACACATACTAACCTTAGTGGATTGTCAATGCCCAATTGGCAATCCTATGGCTAGGAATGTTTTAGGAATGAACATAAGAGAAAGGTCTCGTTAATCTAAGTTACTTAGATTACTTCTCTCAGATTAAATACTTTCCTTGGATTCCCTTATTACTTAAACACATTATACAATAAATAGTGATTAACAATAAGCTTTGCCCTTCATTAAACATATAGTAGTTTAATACAATAAGTATTCCAAAAGCTATTACATCAAATGAGTGGCTTTGTGGGCATACTTCCAACAGGATTACTATCAATGAACACTACCAAAACTTGGTACAATGACGACCCTTACATCTTAGCAAACATCGCAAAACAAATTTTGTATCTAGAAGACCTTAAAGCCGAGAAGGGTTGGAAAATTGTTTAGAAGATGGATTATAGGAGCGTGTATGTTATACCAGAACAAGACCCAACTAACGACGACATCGACAATGTCGCTAACCAACGTCTAGAATCCTCGATTGAAATTGGTGTGGAAACACTCTGAGATACTAATCTTATCCAGGAACATTTCAGATAGAATGAGTATCTTCAATCAAAATATTGATTCAATCAATCACAATTGACCTCGGTAATCTTCCGTGATACGATGGTCCAATGCACACAAATGATGATGGTGACATATCTATTGATGATGATGAAGAATGGGACATTGAAAATGATGATAGCTACGAAAGTGAAAGTTATTATAGTTCGGATGAAGATTAATGCAATTTATTTGTAATTTTTGTTGTAAAATACATTAAATGGTTAATGCATTTTATATGTGAATTACTTTGTAAATAAATTTGTTTTATTAGTATTTTATAATAAACTTTTAATCAAAATTCTTTAAAAAAAAGCCCATTTTAAAACATAATTGCATGACGCACAACACTTTTTCGTCGCACAAGCGTTTTAATTTTATGTGGGGATTTAATTTTTAGACACTTGCTATGGATGTAAACATTTCGATTAGATTATAAATACAGTCATAAATAAAGTCTGTCTTTTGACAAAAATAAAAAATAAAAAAAATAATTTCATACACTTGTGCGACGAATACCTATATTTCATTGCGCAAAGGATATTTGTGCGACGAAATCTAGGCGTCGTGCAAGTGTCTGAAAGTTAAGGTGCCTTTTTTTTCGCGAAAATTTTAAAAAACTTCGCGATGAAGTTTGTAACTTTGCGCGACAAAGCCTCATTCGCGCAAGCTTCTATGTATTTATTGATCTTCTTCCTCGCCTCACTTCTCTCTACTTCCTTGTTTTTTCTCGATACCCTCACTCTCCTCCCTTTTTCTCTGCTGACTGAAGGAATAATCTGTGAAAACAAGTTCATTTGAGCAACATCTATGCATGCAATTAACAATTAAAGGTGGAATCATGCTTGTATGCACTCAAAAATAAAACTTTACCCATGAAATTAAGGACCTAGTAGTTGTGGTGAACCAAGACTCAACTCAAATTTTAAAGAAAAGAGTTGAGAAACTTTTATACCTTTGAAGCACCTCTTTGCTTAGCAAAGGATATTCACCCATGTGAGGGCCTTCTTTCCTTAGTCTCCTTGCTCCTTGGCTGCATGGATGTGGATGGAGGAACTTTGCTTCTTGGCTCCATGACTTCTTGGATATGGATGAAGGAATGGATTCTCCAAGTTCCCAATAATGGGAACCTCTAAGTTTCCACACCAAGGAGAGCATTGAGGAAGAGATGGATTGATAGGAGCATATTTATGCGACTTAGTTAACATGTTTTGTTGCATTTACTTACTTAGTTATTGCTTATAAGAGTGTTTTAAGCTATTTTCGTGTGTTTGCAGGTCCTAATAACAAAGTTGGAAAGAAAGTGCATTTTGGTGCAATTTGGAGCAATTTTGGGCCAAAATGGATTGCATGCATATGGAGCAAGTGGGATGGACGTTTTTGGTGTTTTAAAAAGGGTTTCAACACATGCAAAAATCTGAATAATGAAGTTGAAGTGTGGAAGTGTGCAGATACATACACTTAAGGAACAATTTGAAAGGAAAAGAAGTGAAAGATGCCATTTGTTGGATTGCTTTGCAAGTTGTATTCACATTTTCAGCAACTACAAACATAATTGCAAGCTGAAATGATGCATAGCATGTGTGTAGAGGTGTAAAGTGGCCGAAAGTTGATGTTTGCAAGATGAAATGATGCAAAACATGTGTGTGAAAGTTGTTTAACAGCTAGTACATGTGGAAAAGGGATGGAATACAAGGCAAATGCATCAGAAATTGAAGAATGAAGGCACATGGACAGCGACAAAGGAGTTAAATTAGCAAGAGAGGGATGATTGCCTTTTGTTAAAGGCAAGACACAATGATAAAAGAGCATGTAAACTAGCTGTTTTTGCATCATTTTGGTTTTTGTTTGTATTGTTTATTGAAGCCACTTGAGTGATTCTTTGCTTTGGAGCTTCTATAAATAGGGAGTGAAGGGAAGAACATAAGGGGACATCAAAAAATACAATCAGCCACACAACCCATTCTCCATCCATTCTTTTAGCCAAACCCATCTACACATTCATACACTACATCACAAACACATTTTCAGCCATCTTTCTCTCTTTTACCACACCCTCCATCCATCCTAAACACCACCATACCATCTCCCATCCATTCCTCCATACAAATACCATCCAAACCTGTCCCCAAAACCTTATGCCGCAACAAAGAGGAAGGAGGAGAAGCCTTGGACGTGCATGCCATTCAAGTTAGGATTGCCGGAACGTTTTAGGTGTTTTCTTTCCCTTATTTTCAATGTTTAAATTCAATACTCTTTGTTTTTTAAGTATGAGGAACTAAACCCCCCTTTGGCTAGGGGGGAATTCGAAACCATGTTTATGCTTGCAATATGATTTGATTACTTCTAATTGCGTTTCATAAGCTGTGAATTCAATTTACTTATCCGTTCGTATAAAAACTGATTTGTGTATGTTGGTTGAGAGTGCACGCTTAATTTTCAAGCATGAATTTGATGCTAGAATATAAGGGAGTTTCACCTAATCGTTATGAACTTATATTCGCAAGTAGTGAAGGTTGCTAGTCACAATCGCATTAAGTAAATTCTTGGCATAAGTTTCATGCAAATCATAGTAACGAGTGCCTCGTCAATGCTTATGTTTTTCATAGAACTTAATGATTCTTGCTTGTATCTCTATTATGCAATTCATGTAGGGAACTTGTAGGGAATGTTTTGCGTTGTCGTATGCAATCATCCAACTCAATAACTTGTGAAAAAACTGAGGGTTAATTAGTGCAATTCACGGTTAATCTGGGGCGTTGAGTATTCATAGTTTATCGAAAAGCAATTGGAGATCGTTTTGTATGCAAGTGTGACATGTGTGGAGAAGAATCTCCTAGCTAGCCTTCCATCCATAAGCTTCATTCAAATTCGTTCTACAATCTGTTTTAATTACAAAGTTTTGTCTTGTTTTCAATTTCGTCAAAACCAAATCCCCCTTTATTTTAAAGTGTTAGATTAGTTATAAATCCATTTGGTTTGTGTTTTTAAGTGTTTTGATTCAAGTTGTAACCCAATTTCGTCCAAATTTGTGTTTGTGTTCAAAACTGCCCATAAAGTGTTTTTAAGGCAGTTTTGAGTGTTTGTTTGCTGTTTTGAGTATTTTGGTTTGTTTCAGTGTTTCAAAATTTAGTTTTACATTCTTTGAGTCTAGTTTAGTGTTTTAAACTTTGTTTTTACGTTTCTAAGTCAGTTTTCAAGTGTTTAGCAATCCCTCCTAATCCCCGGTCCAGAACGATCCCTACTTACATACTTTACTACATTTGATAAAAAGAGGGTTTAATTTGTGTGCTTATATATTTCGCATCATGGATGCTAATCCATTCTTCCTAGGGTGGCCGGCCTCCTAAGAGAAGAGAGAATTTTTTTGTGTTTTTCTCTTTTCTCTCTTAGAAACCCTTGATGAGGGAATGGGTTATAATTTCCTTTCTATAGCCACTTACATTGAGTGGCATAATTGACATTAAAACCAACTCTTCCTCACACTCTCTATGGCCTACCATTTGGGTTCATTGGGCTTTCATACCCTTTGTATTTTTCAAGTTGTCATACAACTTGAGTTATTGGACTTGACATTTAAAGGCCATTGGGCCTTGGGGCCCAAAAATAACCCGGGGTCTAAAACAAACTCTTCAAATTGATTGTGAATTGAAACTTACTTTTCAATTCTCCCTATAGTGATTATACACCTTTAGGGCTTCTTCAAACCATGAGTGACACCTAGCAGTGTGTCATGGCTACCCAAGCTAATAAAAAAGGGTTAAGAACCTATTCAGTTCGGGATTACAATGCAATACGGTATTTCTCTAATACAATACTCTTAACCACATTGTTTGATTTGATAGTTTATTCATGTCTACTATCCAATGTGATTCTCTTACTTATATGATTACCTTGAATGTGATTTGGAATGAATTCCTAATTCTCATTCGTACTCTAGCCAGAGATTCTTAATCATATCATAGAGTATTCTCCCTCAAACGGTTTGAAGGTTAGAGATCCCTTGTTGTTCATTCATTTGCCTCCATGGCTAAGTGGCTTAACCCCAACTATGCCGTGGACACCCTTTGATGGAGTGGCTTTGACATAGTCATAGATCAAGGACCTAACCATAAGACAACTATGATGCCTCAGGTCAAATGACTACTTTGCATTATTCCAACCATGAGTTTTCATGTGACATGAGTATAAGAACTCCTTGTTGATTGCATTCAGTGGACTTATTCTCTATTGAGCACTTACAAGTTTGTCTTGGTATCAGTCACACCAATGACTCGAGACCAGTCACTATCTCTAAGAGAAGACATAGCACGTACTGATCTTAACGGACTGTCAATGCCTAATTGGCAATCCTATGATCAGGAATGTTTAGGATATGTATACGAAAGAGAATGGTCTCATGAATCTAACTTCTTTAGATCACATTATCCCAATTACATATTCCTTGGACTTATCATTTAAGCATATAACATTTACATGAGACGGCTTTAAACAATAATCTTTGCCCTTTATATTAAACTAGATTAGTTTAACATGTGAAATGTCCATAAAGTATCATCATATGATTGGCTTTAGGGCACATTTCCAACACTGAGGCCATTGCAGCCCATCTCTCAAACTTAGTTCTTCTTCCCCGACCGATAGGAGCATATTTATGCGACTTAGTTAAATTGCTTTCTTGCATTTATATTGTTAGTTCCTAGTTATTTTAATATTTTAAGTTATTTTTGTGTGTTTGTAGGTCCAAAGGGCTAAAGTAGCAAGAAAGTGCAATTTGGTGCATTTTGGAGCAGTTTTGGGCTTGGAATGGATAGCACATGTATGGAGCAAGGTGGATGGACAAATTTGAAGTTCAAAGGAGGCTAGGAATGAGCAAAGAAATGAAGGAAATAAATTCAAGACAAAAGAAATCAAGGAATCCAACAAGAAAGAAGGAATGTTAGCCAAAGTTACCTTATTTTGTCCTTTTCCTTTCCTAATCCTTCACCGCCTAGGTTTCAGCTGCAAAAGAGGATCCCTAATTATTTTAGGACACTCAAATAATGATTATAGAAGACCTAGTCCTATCTCCTTTCCTTGCCACACCACATTTCCCTTTCCCTTTCCCTTGCTGTGCAAGGCAAACACCTTTCCCATTTTCTTTTCCTTGCCTCACCCTTGTTACCCTTTTCCTCTTTGATTCTAACATTTAATTACCCTTGTTCTTTGAGATTTTGGTGTACAAATCTGTCTCCAAAATTAATTAGGGTTTTTAGCTATCTTTCCCTTTAAATATAACAATGTGCCGTGATGCGAAAATTAACTTAACACACAAATTTAACCCTCTTTTGACAACTGTAGTATAAGTATAAGTAGGGATCGTTCTGGACCGGGGATTAGGGGGGCTTGCTAATAACCTCTAAATTGACTCAAAAACATAAAATTAAACTTAAAAAAAAATACTTAACAAGACTCACAAGACTCAAAGCAAACTTCAAATACTCAAAACAGCTTAAAACAACTAAATAAACTTAAACTAGACACTAGGAATGCATTTGGACAAAAATTGACTTTTACTTGAATCAAAACATTTTAAAAACACAAATTAAAACAGATTCTAACTAATTAGACACACTAAAGTAAAGGGGGAGTGAGTTTTGGACGAAGTTGAAACAAACAAACAAGTATGAAAAAGTAGACAGATTGTAAAACAAATTTGAGAAATAAGATGATGGATGGGATACCTAGAGGCTTTTTCTCCACACATGATATGTATGCAAACAACTCGATTTCCAGTTACTACTTCATTGAATTATGAACGACAATGCTCCAAATTAACCGTGACATCACTAATTAACTCTCAGATTTTCCTTGTTTTATTGGATTGGATGACATCATTCGACAACCCAAAACATTCTTCTAAAGTTCCCTACATGACATCATAATAGAGATATAATCAAAGATCATAACGTTTAATGAAAATCATAAGCATTGACAAAGCACTTGCAACTATGACATCATGTCACTCATGTTAGGAATTGAACTTAACGCGATCGTTTATAAGCGACCTTCACTACATGTGAATATAAGTTTGTAACGATTATGTGAAACTTCCTTATATTCTAGCAATGGATTTATGCATGCCAATTAAGTGTCGACCCTTAATTAACAAATACAAATAAGTTATCAATCAAATAGTTAAGCCAATTGCATTCACGATTCAAGAGTTCATAACTAGAATTTATCAAATTATATTGCACATATAATCACGACTTTGAAATCACCCCTAGCCAAGAGGGGTTTAGCCACTCATATTTACAACAAAACAAAAGGAAATGAATTTAAACATTAGAAACAAAAGAAAGAAAACACCTAAATGCTCCAACGATCCAAGTTGGATAGCAAGCACGTCCAAGCACTTTCCTTCCCTTCCTTTGCTACGGCACAAGGTGTTGGTGAGTGTTTGAAGGTTTGTTTGTATGGAGGAATGGATGTGAAGATGAATGGATATGTTTGGATGAAGGTTATGTTGAAATGGGAGTGAATGATCTAACTGAAGGATTATTTTGTGAAAACATGTTCATTTAAGCAACATCTATAAGCATGCAATTAACAATTAAAGGCGGAATCATGCTTGCATGCACTTAAAAACAAAACATTAACCAAGAAATTCAAAGCCTAGTAGATTGGTGAACCAAAACTCAACTCAAAACAAAGTGAGTTGAAATTGTATATACCTTTGTAGATTCCTCTTTGCATAAGCAAAGGCTAATCACCCAAACAGAGGGCCTTCATTCCTTGCATCTAAAATCTATGGATTTGGATGGAAGAATAGGTTTCTCCAAGTTCCCAAAATTGAGAACCTCTAAGTCTCCACACCAAGGAGAGATTGGAGAAGAAAATGAGTGACCTTGGAGTAGTAGTATGGCTAGATACACCCTCCAAGGGGCCGGCCTCTTTAGAGAGAAATGGAGAGACATGTTCTCTCCAATTTTCTCCAAAACAAAACCCCTTAATGAATTTTAGCTATAAAGTCATATTTATACCTTAATTCATTGGAGTGGCAAACTTGTAAATAAGTCCAAGTTCACTACCCTTCTCTAAATGGCCGGCCCTAGGGTTTTGTTTGGGCTTTTGGGCCTTTGTGAATTAAGTTGTCATACAACTTAAGTCAATGGGCTTGACGTTCGAAGCCCATTGGGCCTTAAGGTCCAAAACTATCCCCGAGTGAAGGAATATTTTGTGAAAACATGTTCATTTAAGCAACATCTATAAGCATGCAATTAACAATTAAAGGCGGAATCATGCTAGCATGCACTTAAAAACAAAACATTAACCAAGAAATTCAAAGCCTAGTAGATTGGTGAACCAAAACTCAACTCAAAACAAAGTGAGTTGAAACTTATACCTTTGTAGATTCCTCTTTGCATAAGCAAAGGCTAATCACCCAAAGAGAGGGCCTTCATTCCTTGCATCTAAAATCTATGGATTTGGATGGAAGAATAGGTTTCTCCAAGTTCCCAAAATTGAGAACCTCTAAGTCTCTTCACCAAGGAGAGATTGGAGAAGAAATGAGTGACCTTGGAGTAGTGGGATTGCAAGATGCACCCCCCAAGGTGGCCGGCCTCTTTAGAGAGAAATGGAGAGACATGTTCTCTCCAATTTTCTCCAAAACAAACCCTAAATGAATTTTGGCTATAAAGTCATATTTATACCTTTATTCATTTGAGTGGCAAACTTGTAACTAAGTCCAAGTTCACTACCCTTAACAATATGGTCGACCTTAGGGTGTATTTGGGTTGTTTGGGCCTTTGTGAATCATTATTCATTAAGTTGTCATACAACTTAAGTTAATGGGCTTGACGTTCGAAGCCCATTGGGCCTTAAGGTCCAAAACTATCCCGAGGTCTTTAACGAACTTATTCGTTTGATTAATTAACATATTAATTAATCCTTGCCATAAATAAATGATTAAACCATTTAATCATTCTTACTCATCTCCATTGTTTCTTCAATCTCCTCCTTACACGGTGTGCGATCCATTAGGTTCCTTTTAGCGAGGCAGTGGGCGATTAAAACCTGATGTGAAAATTATGTTGACACACAAATTAACCCTCTTTTTATCAATTGTAGCAAGTATGTAAGTAGGGATCGTTCTAGGCCAGGGATTAGGAGGGATTGCAAAATCACTTGGACTTGACTCAAAAACGTAAAAACAAGTTTAAAACACTAACTAGACTCAAAGAATGTAAAACTAAACTTTAAAACACTAAAACAACCCAAAAGACTCAAAACAGCAAATAACCACTCAAAACTGCCTTAAAACTGCCTTAAAACCACTTTCTGGGCAGTTTTGGACACTAGGGAAGAATTTGGACGAAAATTGGTTTAAACTTGACTCAAGACACCTAAAAACACAAACTAAATGGGTTTCTAACTAATATGACACATAAAACTAAAGGGGGATTGATTTTGGACGAATTTTGAAAACAAAACAAAACTTTGTAAATTGAAAAGACTCTAAAACGAATTTGGTTTAAATGGATGGATGGAAGGCTAGCTAAGGGGTTCATCTCCACACATGTCACACTTGCATATAAAACGATCTCTAATTGCTTTTCAATAAACCATGAATTCTCAATGCCCCAAGTTAATTAGGTTCGCTTAAATTAACCTTCAGATTTTCCTAACGTTATTGAATTGGATGATTGCATACAACAACCCAAACATTCCCCACAAGTCCCCTACATGATTGCATAATAGAGATACAAGCAAGAATCATTAAGTTCTATGAAAACCATAAGCATTGACGAAGCACTTGTTACTATGATTGCATGAAACTTATGCCAAGAATTTACTTAACGCGATTGAGATCATCAACCTTTACTACTTGTGAATATAATTCCATAATGATTAGGTGAAATTTCCTTATATCCTAGCATTCAATTCATGCATGATAATTAAGTGTGCACTCTCAACCAACACACACAAATCAATGTAATTCACATAGATAAGTAAATTGAATTCACAACTTATGAAACGTAATTAGAAGTAATCAAATCATAACGCAAGCATAAACATGTATTTCGAATCCCCCCCTAGCCAAGGGGAGGTTTAGTTCCTCATACGCACAAAACAAAGAGAATTGAATTTAAACATTGAAATCAAAGGAAAAGAAACACCTAGAAATTCCAGCGACGCGAACTTGAATTGCATGAACTTCCGAGCTTCCTTCTCCTCCTCCTTGGTGCGGCAAGGGTCTAGGGACAGGTTTAGGACCTTAGGTGTATGGATGCATGGTTATGGAGGGATGTAGTAGTGTTTAGGGGAAGGGAATGGTGCGGCAAAGGTGTGGAGAGAGTTTGGACGAATTTCTGGAGTGAATTGTGAATTATGGTGAGTGGTGATCTGATTTAGGGGTTAATAGGAGTATATATAGGCACTTAAAACCCTAGGGTAATCAGATATGGACTTGGATAACCCAAATCCACAAGGAAATAAGTCTAAACAATCAGATTTTGCAAGGAAAAAGGGGTCCTAGGTGCGGCAGGGATAGGATAAGGTGGATAAAGCTTCTAGAAAGCCTTGCAAGGCAAGGAAATCAGATTTCTAGAAGCTAGGGTGCAGCACCAATGTAGGGATTAGGGATAGGGCTTCTAGAAAGCCCCAAAACTGATAGGAAATGTAGGAAACTCACGGCAAGGAGGAGAACACTCTAGAAACTTCTCATTTGTGTTCTACAACACTTAGGAGTCCTTCTAGCATTAGGAAAACATGTGAAAATCCTCCCTTGACTTGGAATTTTTCTCCTTCTTCATCTTGGATTCCTTTTCCTTCTTGGACTTGGAAAACTTCTTTGTTTCTGAAACTTGATGCCATTTGGATTTAACTTTCCTACTTCAAGTAGGAAACCTTGTTTGAGTAGGAATCTTCATCTTCTAGGAATCCCAATTCAACTAGGAAACCCATTTTGACTAGGAATCCTAATTCAACTAGGATTCCATCTTCACTTAGGCGCTTTCCTACTTCGACTAGGAAACCTTGTTCAAGTAGGAAACATCATCTTCAAATCTTCAATTTCGTCCATCCTCTTGGCTCCAAGCATATGACATCCATTCCAAGCTCAACTTTGCTCCAAAAGGCTCCAAAATGCATCCTTTTGCATACTTTGCCCTTAGAACCTGAAAACACATAAAACTAGCTTAAAAGACTACTTTACTAAGTAAAAACACTATAAATGTACAAGAACAAGCTCAACTAAGGCGCATAAATATGCTCCTATCAAAACCATTTTACATCGATTGTGAATTGAAACTTACTTTCAATTCTCCCTTTAGTGATTACACACATTTAGGGCTTCCACAAACCATGAGTGACACCTTGCAGCATATCATGGTTACCCAAGCTAATCAGAAGAGGTAGAGAAAACCTATTCAGTTTGGGATTACAAATGTAATACGGTCTTTCTCTAATACAATACTCTTGACCACATTGTTTGGTTTGATAGTGTATTTATTCATGTCTACTATCCAATGTGATTCGTGTGCTTATATGATTACCTTGAATGTGATTTGGAACGTTTTCCTAAATCTCATTCATACTTTGGCCAAAGATTCTTAATCATATCATAGAGTATTCTCCCTTAAACGGTTTGAAGGTTAGAGATCCCTTGTTGCGCATTCACTTGCCTCCATAGCTAAGTGGCTTAACCCCAACTATGCCGTGGACACTCTCCTGATGGAGTGACTTTGACATAATCAAAGATCAAGGACTTAACCACAAGACAACTATGATGCCTCAGGTCAAATGACTACTTTGCATTATCCCAACCATGAGTTCTCATGTGACATGAGTATGAGAACTCTTCGTTGATCGCGTTCAGTGAACTCATTCTTTACTGAGCACCTACGTACTTGTCTTGATGTCAAACACACCAATGACTCGAGACTAGTCACTCTCCCTGAGAGAAGACATAGCACGTACCGATCTTGACGGACTGTCAATGCCCAATTGGCAATCCTATGATCAGGAACATTTAGGATGTGTCTACGAAAGAATAGTCTCATGAATCTAACTTCATTAGATTACATTCTCCCAATCACATATTCCTTGGACTTTATCGTTTAAGCATATAACATTTATATGAGACGGCTCAAACAATAATCTTTGCCTTTTATAGTTAAACTAGATTAGTTTAACATGTGAAATGTCCGTAAAGTATCATCATATGATTGGATTTAGGGCACATTTCCAACAATCTCCCACTTGCACTAGAGCCAATCAGCTTGGTCATCAGTGATGATACCTCTTCTGCAGTCATTTCATAAATGGCTGAGTAGTAGGCCTAGGCAATGGATATCTATATGTTATCCATAGAAGCAACCTTGAGAATAACGACGTCACCATTATACATGATTCTCAATCATGTGGTTCAGTCTCTCATATGAGTTCGGATCTTGATGAGACCTTGATTCCCAGGCTTGAGCTATCGCCCCATTAGTGTCATAGTGTCAGTACACTAGATACACTTTCTGGTTGGAACCGAATAGAGAGTTCACAAATGAACTTTCCCATCCAAACAACATTGTTGCAAACTTCTATATGGCAATATATTTTGCATTCATAATGGAACACACTAAAGTCATTACTTTAATGTTTCCATCCAAATATCTCTTTAGTCATAATAAAGAGATATCTGTTTATCTCTTCATTCATAATGAAGAAACATCCAATGATGGATTAGATTCATAATCTAATACATTTACGCTTCCATTACGTTACTCTAATTCTTCCTCGATCTTTGAGGAATTTATCCTTTAGTATTTCTTAAATACTTAAGGACTCACTTGACAGTTGCCATGGTTCTGATCCTGGGCTTGCATTGATATCATCTTGTACCGTTCTAGGTACAACTCATATCAATGTTTTTCATACAATATGAAATACATAAATCACCTTTATGCGTATGCATAAAGGATTCTATTTACGCATTATTTCTTTGGGAATCAAAGAGTACGTTCTCTTTGAGAAGAGCAACTTCTTAGTCTTACTAGAGTTGTCCATTTGATTGAAGTTTATCATCATATGAGAAACTTCCTAGCATCTCTTGTCTATTATTTAGGGCTTGATATAATCCAATTATATCTTGAAATCTATCAATATAGATTTCCATCCCATGTATATAGACTATGTCTCCCATATACATTCTATCGTTATAGAATGCTTAAAGTCATAACTTTAACGAAGAAATATTCTTTTCATTTCCAAAATTAATATATCATATATATATATTCATATATATCACATATATATTTATTTATATATATATATATATACAAATTTAGGAATATGATTAACTCCCACTAATCTTTTGTAAACCTAGTAAACAAAAGATTCATTTACATCTTTATGAGAAATTAAACGATTTGACCTTTCTCTCATAAGACGCTTATAGCTCCCATTAGCTTGCTAAGATCCATGATGGATGGATCTATACAACTTACATGTCTTGTGATTCAAAGTTTTAGACTTATATTATCAAGACTATCTTAATAATGGTTTCGTAAAACCCATATTATGTCCAAACATTGAATCACCATTTAGTTGTAGCTAGCAACCTTCGAATTAATTGAAACCAAGACTATCTCAAAGATGGTTTCTTCAAAGTCAACCATTCTCTTTGATTGTAGTGACCTTAAGCTACCAATTAGCTTATAAAGGTTTCATTATTTCGGGTCAAATGGTACTTTACCATTTCCTTGAGTATATATCATATATACACTCAATGTAGTCATAAGGATTTTCATTCTTATTTCTTTCGAATTAAGAGGTGCAACTCTATGACATAGTCATAAAGTTCAAACCATTCAACTGAGACGGTTTATAAATCCTTCTCGACTACCTTGGAGCTTTTGGTATAGGAACTAGGTTGTTATATTTATTGATTACTTTCTTGTCTCTCAAAGAACCTATTCTTTGAGTTCTATCTCTCGTTCATTTGCTCTTAGGCAAATCACATTGTAGGATTACAATGAACTACCCAACAAAACAACATTTGTTAGTTGGTTTATAGAAGCGATATCCAAAAGTTAATTTAAGGATATCCTACAAGATTGTTATCAAACAAATATTGTTTATTAACACACAACCCCAAATCTTAACATGTTTTAAGATTTGTTTTTCTTTCCAACTACATCTTATGGAGTCATGAAAATATTGGAAGATCTTCTCATTGACAATCATTTTGTTTTAGAAGTATATATCCTATATATGGGTAATAGATAACATCTAACGAACTAAATCTTATTCGAGTTCGTTCTTCTCCTAATGGAGAAATACATTATCTTATGATGCTATTTTCCTTGATATCTTTCAAGGAAACTCATCTAAAGTGTTACCTTTCCTTGGATCAAATCTAAGGAGGTAAATACTTTAGATATCTTACTCATCAACTTACATTTCTTGAATTCTTTGAAACATTTTGCAAAGTATTTGGACTTGTGTTTATTCAAAATAAACTATAGTCCAACCGAGAGTGATCTTCGGTGAATGTTATCCAACATGAGTAGTATTATGTTTGTGGACAAGTGCCACTAACATCTAAGTGAATTAACCTCAACAACTTTGTGATTCTTTCTTCTTTCCAAAAGAATAAAGACTCAAACATTTCGCCTCTATACAATTTTAACAAGAAGGTATTGGATCCGGATCTAACAATCCAAAGCGTCCATCTATGACCAACTCGTAATTTATGTTTTAGAGGTATCATAACTTTAGTTGGGATTAGTCACTACCTTGCAACCTTTTGGGTTTTAAGCATCATTATTTTCTAAACAGTTAACACTACCATATTATCTCTACTATAGAGATAATTAATTAGATTACCATAATCCAATCATTGATTAATAAAGAACATTGTTTTCTCAAACAAAACATTTATCCATTTCACATAGTGACGGAATTTAGTTCCTTAAAATTGGAATATAAAGACAATCTATGTTTTTCCAATTTCTTTGGTAGTTCATATGAGGAAGTAAGTACCATCTGCTTTCGCAGAGATCTACATTTGATTCACGTTTCGAATGTGAAGTACTTTCTCTTCTCTCATTAATCTTCTACTTCTTATTAGTCACACTTTTACAACGGTTGTAAAACATAGTTACTAATACGGAATCAAGCATTCAAGTAGAAGAACCAACTGTTTTGAACTATTCAAGAACAATTTACAACACCTTCGAAAGGTGTGTTCTTGACACTTACAAGATATTTCTTGCAAATACCCTTTCCAATGTCCATCCTTTCATAAAGAAAGTTTGTTCCCTTGGAGTTAATTTAATCTTCTTCATTTGACTTCTCCTTTGACTACAATAGTCATGGTCCCTAAACTCCCACTATCTCTCTTGAAACTTATTTCAATTGTGTTATACACATCAAACATTTTGGAGAGCATGTGATTATTGTTCATTATATAGTTTACAATAAACTTAGTGAACCATAAGGATAGGGACACAAAGGTGAAGTCCTTGCCTAGTTTCCGTCTCATTAAGTGGTTTATCACTTCAACACTTAATGATTCAAAATCATTATAAGTCCATGTTAATGGACTATTTTTGTCAACCAACCATTATGTTCTAAACATAATTACAAACTTTCAAGAGTTGTACAAGGCAACTCTTATTTCTTCATACAACAAATTGTAAGTGAAGAGTCATGGCACATTAAGTGTCCATGCCTTTGTGCTTTCTTCTCAAGTTCTTTGTTCATTTAACAAAGAAACAAGCACTAGTGTTTGCATTGACTAAGGGTTGTTCAAAGCAACTATTATTTCTTCATACAACGATTTGTAAGTGAAGAACTAATAACACTAAAAGTGTCCTTGTCATTATGCTAATCTTCGTAAGTTCCTTTGTTCATTTAACAAAGGATTAAGCATTGGTTGTTTGTGTTGTCCTCTTCATGATAGACTTTTCTAACATGTTCTTCCAATGATACATTATCATTAGGAAGATTGTGAGGATGAGACTACTTAGATACATATGCAATCTTTATAAGACATTCTTTGGGATTGTGGTACTAAGTCCGGAAACTAAAACATTCGGTTTTATTTGTCAAGTGTTGGATAGCGTTTGCAAATATATTGGTAAACAAATACATAACGAATATAAATTGATTGATTTTAAGCCATTTGATCCGGGTCTTTAAATCAAATAGCACCACCCACTATTTTTGGCAAATTCCATATCCCTCAAAGGAATTCGAGAGTTTTGGATGAAACTCCTAGTAGGTTATGGGAGGCTCACTATTACCAAGCCCACCTCACGATGATACGATGTTTGGCTAGCAACAATAATAATGAGAGAGTACGCTTACTCATTTGCAACTAATGCAAGTACCCATCTTATTTGGCCTCTAGAGAATGTAACCTCACAATGATATGATGTTGGCTCCATTGCACTTAGTTAAGTCATTCCCACCATGCTTAGTGCGTGAAGGGGTTCAAGAATAGCCTCACGATGATACGATGTCGGCCATCCTCGTTGCCTACACTCACCTCATCATATGTGTATGGATTCCTCCTGAGTATAAGCATGCACTTTGTACTCCCCCATGATAGGGTGAAGCCGGTGTACAAGTCATAAACGATTGGATCCCACCATGGTGGAAGGCCTACGAAAGAGTGTTCTAAGCACTCTCACGCTTATCAACTTAATAATGGTTTGGTTGAGGGTTTTAGGTCTCATCACATATAAACATACATTTTAATCTCTATTAAAACTATTTTGGTCCTATTACAACTATTGGTCCATATGATTGTTTTTAGTTGTATATAATACTCCCACTATGCTTATAAAACGGTTTTTAAAGCAAGAGTATATGATACTACTAACATAACCTTTGCATTCATTTGATGGACTATATAGTTGCCTTAGGGCCTTAGGATGATTATGAACCTTTGTTTAGATTCAACACGAGCCTTGTGTTGAATCTCAGTCTAGGGATGGAGATTGATTTTAGTTACGCGTTTAATCACATTAAGGCGTGTTGTCTTAGGGGCGTTGGACCCAACTACTTCATTTTCATGCATATCATATAAAGCAAGAAAGAAGTACTTCAAAGTAAAGGTGAGCTTATGCTCATTACAACATTTGCATAAAACAAATTACTTTAAAGTAAAGAAGAGCTTAAGCCCTTTTACAACATTTGATCAAATCAAATTACAACCAAAATCTAATCTACACATTCCCATGGTTCAAACAAATTTGAAACGGCCTTTCACATAGCTCAATTATATTAGGCTTAGGTTCATAATCACCCTTTAATTAATTAACACTTTAACTAATTAAATTGAATGCAACATTTTCATTTGGTTTTTGTATCCATAAAATTGATTTAAATGGAGCTAAACAAAATGAAAATCCAATTCTCATTTAAAGAGACAAAACAATTTTGTTCTCTACCTTATTTGGGCCATAAAGCAATTAACCTCAACTTTTGGGCTATATTGCAAAACTTTTGGGGTCACTTTGTAAAGACACAAAAGTCCACTACTTCATGTAATTACAATAGAACCCAAAATTTAATCAATGCAAAAACTTCATTAAAGGAGCAAAACAATTTGTCCTTTAGCGTTTTTGGACCTAAACGTAAAAACGTAAACTTTTGGGTCAAAGTGCAAATACACAAAAGTATCAAAACTTTATGTAATTGCATAAAAGACCCAAAAGAACCCTAATAATAGGGTGGCCGGTTTTGGAGTGTTAGTCCACAAAATTTTGAAATTTTTTTTTTAACAAATTCATAAAGCCTTGCAAGTGGTTTGTGACATAAATACATGCAAGTGGTTTGTAAGGTGTGTAAGGTGTGTACTTACACACCCATCACAATTTCTATCACCTTTCAAAATTTCAATAAATGTTTTTGATAGATAAGTCACACCCACCAACATAAAACAAAGACTTTATGAAATTAATCAAAACTTTGAATCAAAACACAAACCTTTTTTTGTTCTTGGCAAAAATGTCAAGAACAATGAAGAACATTCATGAAAAATCCAAAATTTTTCCATGAACAATTTTCACCCAAAAACATTCCAAAACCATTTAAACTTAAGGGAAATAACATCTAACCAAACTAGGGTACATAGGGGTTCCAAAAGTCACTTGAAAACACTTTTAACAAGTCAAACAAGAACCCAAAAATCACCCTTTGTATTTGGCCGAAAATTCCCAAAAGCATGGCACCAAATTTTAGCTCCAATATTCATGCTCATATGAACTACATCTACAACATTTGAGATGGCAAATTTCCTAGCAAAATTTACATTCAAAAACAAGAATAAAGCTTGTAACATATTACAACTTTTAAATCACAAACTATGAACTACAAAACCCAAAAGGATTCACCAACTACTAGGCCTAGGCTCTGATACCACTTGAAGGAATATTTTGTGAAAACATGTTCATTTAAGCAACATCTATAAGCATGCAATTAACAATTAAAGGCGGAATCATGCTAGCATGCACTTAAAAACAAAACATTAACCAAGAAATTCAAAGCCTAGTAGATTGGTGAACCAAAACTCAACTCAAAACAAAGTGAATTGAAACTTATACCTTTGTAGATTCCTCTTTGCATAAGCAAAGGCTAATCACCCAAAGAGAGGGCCTTCATTCCTTGCATCTAAAATCTATGGATTTGGATGGAAGAATAGGTTTCTCCAAGTTCCCAAAATTGAGAACCTCTAAGTCTCTTCACCAAGGAGAGATTGGAGAAGAAATGAGTGACCTTGGAGTAGTGGGATTGCAAGATGCACCCCCCAAGGTGGCCGGCCTCTTTAGAGAGAAATGGAGAGACATGTTCTCTCCAATTTTCTCCAAAACAAACCCTAAATGAATTTTGGCTATAAAGTCATATTTATACCTTTATTCATTTGAGTGGCAAACTTGTAAATAAGTCCAAGTTCACTACCCTTAACAATATGGCCGGCCTTAGGGTGTATTTGGGTTGTTTGGGCCTTTGTGAATCATTATTCATTAAGTTGTCATACAACTTAAGTTAATGGGCTTGACGTTCGAAGCCCATTGGGCCTTAAGGTCCAAAACTATCCCGAGGTCTTTAACGAACTTATTCGTTTGATTAATTAACATATTAATTAATCCTTGCCATAAATAAATGATTAAACCATTTAATCATTCTTACTCATCTCCATTGTTTCTTCATTCTCCTCCTTACACGGTGTGCGATCCATTAGGTTCCTTTTAGCGAGGCAGTGGGCGATTAAAACCATTTTACATCGATTGTGAATTGAAACTTACTTTCAATTCTCCCTTTAGTGATTACACACATTTAGGGCTTCCACAAACCATGAGTGACACCTTGCAGCATATCATGGTTACCCAAGCTAATCAGAAGAGGTAGAGAAAACCTATTCAGTTTGGGATTACAAATGCAATACGGTCTTTCTCTAATACAATACTCTTGACCACATTGTTTGGTTTGATAGTTTATTTATTCATGTCTACTATCCAATGTGATTCGTGTGCTTATATGATTACCTTGAATGTGATTTGGAACGTTTTCCTAAATCTCATCCATACTTTGGCCAAAGATTCTTAATCATATCATAGAGTATTCTCCCTCAAACAGTTTGAAGGTTAGAGATCCCTTGTTGCGCATTCACTTGCCTCCATGACTAACTGGCTTAACCCCAACGATGCCGTGGACACTCCAATGGAATGACGTTTGACATAATCAAAGATCAAGGACTTAACCACAAGACAACTGTGATGCCTCAGGTCAAAGGACTACTTTGCATTATCCCAACCATGAGTTCTCATGTGACATGAGTATGAGAACTCTTCGTTGATCGCGTTCAGTGAATTCATTCTCTACTGAGCACCTACGTACTTGTCTTGATGTCACACACACCAATAACTCGAGACTAGTCACTCTCCCTGAGAGAAGACATAGCACGTACCGATCTTGACGGACTGTCAATGCCCAATTGGCAATCCTATGATCAGGAACATTTAGGATGTGTCTACGAAAGAATGGTCTCATGAATCTAACTTCATTAGATTACATTCTCCCAATCACATATTCCTTGGACTTTATCGTTTAAGCATATAACATTTATATGAGACGGCTCAAACAATAATCTTTGCCTTTTATAGTTAAACTAGATTAGTTTAACATGTGAAATATCCGTAAAGTATCATCATATGATTGGATTTAGGGCACATTTCCAACACCGAGGTCTTTAACGAACTTATTCGTTTGATTAATTAACATATTAATTAATCCTTGCCATAAATAATTAAACCATTTAATTATTCTTACTCATCTCCATTGTTTCTTCAATCTTCACCTTACACGGTGTACGATCCATTAGGTTCCTTTTAGCGAGGCAGTGGGCGATTAAAACCATTTTACATCGATTGTGAATTGAAACTTACTTTCAATTCTCCCTTTAGTGATTACACACATTTAGGGCTTCCACAAACCATGAGTGACACCTGGCAGCATATCATGGTTACCCAAGCTAATCAGAAGAGGTGGAGAACCTATTCAGTTTAGGATTACAAATGCAACACGGTCTTTCTCTAATCTAATACTCTTGACCACATTGTTTGGTTTGATAGTTTATTTATTCATGTCTACTATCCAATGTGATTCGTGTGCTTATATGATTACCTTGAATGTGATTTGGAACGCTTTCCTAAATCTCATTCATACTCTGATCAGAGGTTCTAAATCATATCATAGAGTATTCTCCCTCAAACGGTTTGAAGGTTAGAGATCCCTTGTTGCGCATTCACTTGCCTCCATGACTAAGTGGCTTAACCCCAACGATGCCGTGGACACCCCGATGGGGTGACTTTGACATAATCAAAGATCAAGGACTTAACCACAAGACAACTATGATGCCTCAGGTCAAAGGACTACTTTGCATTATCCCAACCATGAGTTCTCATGTGACATGAATATGAGAACTCTTCGTTGATCGTGTTCAGTGAACTCATTCTCTATTGAGCACCTACGTACTTGACTTGATGTCACACACACCAATGACTCGAGACTAGTCACTCTCCTTGAGAAAAGACACAGTACGTACTGATCTTAACGGACTATCAATGCCCAATTGGCAATCCTATGATCAGGAACATTTAGGATGTGTCTACGAAAGAATTGTCTCATGAATCTAACTTCTTTAGATCGTATTCTCCCAATCACATATTCCTTGGACTTTATCGTTTAAGCATATAACATTTATATGAGACGGCTCAAACAATAATCTTTGCCCTTTATAGTTAAACTAGTTTAGTTTAACATGTGAAATGTCCGTAAAGTATCATCATATGATTGGTTTTAGGGCACATTTCCAACACTAACCAAGTATGAACTCAATTTATGTTACACACACTTCCTTTTATAGAGGAAGTGCAAGGCAAAGCATGGGTAAAATGGAGTGGTGTTGAAATGATTCAAAGGTGAAAGTGAAGTAATGATGCAAAGCATGGGTAAAATGGAGTGGTGTTGAAATGATTCAAAGGTGAAAGTGAAGTAATGATGCAAAGCATGGGTAAAATGGAGTGGTGTTGAAATGATTTAAAGGTGAAAGTGAAGTAATGATGCAAAGCATGGGTAAAATGGAGTGGTGTTGAAATGATTCAAAGGTGAAAGTGAATTGATGATTGATGCAAGAATTAAACATGGATGAAGTGCACGGCAAAGGTTTGTTATGGTACAAGGAACCCTTAATTTGTGTCCTAAAATGCATGTGAAACCTTCAATGTTGCTGGAACTTAGGGACATTTAGGATTTAGGAAAGATCAAACCAAAATAGGAATCCTCATCTTTAGGTCTTCAATTTCGTCCATTCCTTTAGTTCCAAGCATGTGATATTTATTCCAAGCCCAAAATTGCTCCAAAAGGCTCCAAGATGCACATTTTTGCATACTTTGTCCTTAGAACCTGAAATTGCACAAAAATAACTTTAAACACTAAAACAACTAAGGAATAACAACATAAATGTATGAGAACAAGCTAACTCAGTCGCATAAATATGCTCTTATCATGCCGCACCATTCAAAAACCATCACCCCATCCTTCATCATACTTCACACCAATCACCCATTGACTACTATTGATACTTTCAGCTATTCTTTCGTACAAGTCATCACTCAAACCTTCACCCACACCTTGTGTCGCAGTAAAGAAGAAGAAGGAGGACCCTTGGACGTGCTTGCCATTCAAGCTTGGATTGCTAGAACATTCTTAGGTGTAATCCATCTTTTGTTTTCAATGTTTAAGTTTAATTATCTTTGTTTTGCGAACATGAGGAGCTAAACTCATTTTAGCTAAAGGAGAATTCAAAGCCATGAACATATTTGCAATATAAATTGATTACTTCCAAATGTGATTTCATAAATCGTGAATGCAATTTACTTAATTGTTTGATTCAGAACTTATTCTTGTTTGTTGATTAAGGATGCATACTTAGTTTGCATGCATGAATTTGAAGCTAGAATATAAGGGAGTTTCACCTAATTGTTATGAACTTATATTCATAAATAGTGGAGGTTGCTAGTCACAATCGTGTTAAGTAAACTCCTGGCAGGAGTATCATGTTGTTCATCGTTACGAATGCCTTGTCAATGCTTATGATTTTCACAAAGCTTAATGATCTTTGATTGTATCTCTATTATGTTGTTCATGTAAGGAACTATTGAAGAATAATTTGGTTGCCGATGCGTTATCCATCCAATTCAATGACTTAAGGAAAATATAAGGGTTAATTAGTGCTGTTCACGGTTAATGTGGGGTGTTTAGGTTTATGGTTTATTGGAAAAGCAACTGGAAATCTATTTGTATGCAAGTGTGTCATGTGTGTAGAAGGACCCTCTAGCTAGCCAATCACCCATAATTTCCCCCAATTTCATGCCAAACTTGTTTAAGTGTTTAATCTACTTGTCTTTACTTTAAATTCGTCAAAAACCCAATCTCCTTTACTTTGTTTTGTCAAATTAGTTAGAATCTGTCCAAACTTGTGTTTTTAAGTGTTTTGAGTCAAGTTAAAATCAATTTTCGTCCAAATCACCCTTTAGTGTCTAGTTTGAGTCTATTTGATTATTTTGTGCTGTTTTGAGTCTTTTTAGTTTGTTTCGAGTTCTTTGAGTCTAGTTAAGTGTTTTCAAGACTAGTTTTGTGTTTTTGAGTCAGTTTTAAGTAGATTAGCAATCCCTCATAAACCCCGGCCTAGAGCGATCCCTACTTACATCTTTACTACAATTGTCAATAAGTGTTTTAATTTGCGTGCTAGTTTATATCACATCACCGACACCCACTCTTACCCTCGGCACTACCACTGTCCGTTGCTCACCTCATCTCTCCACCCATCTCTCCGTCGCTCACCTCGTCTCTCCATCCCCCTCTTCAGTCATCGCGTCTTCATCTCCAAGAGGTAATTTCTTCTTAATTTTTTTTTTCACTTTTATTTATTTACCATGTTAATTAGGGTTTATAGATGAAGGGGTTTTTTTTGTTTTTTAATTGGAGATTAGAATTAGGGTTCGTAAATTGGGGGTTACATTTAGGTTCTTAAATTAGAGTTTTTAGGGTTCTTAATTGAGGTTAGATTTAGGTCTTAAATTAGGGGAACGATTTTGGGCAGTGAGGTTAGATTAGGGTTTTCTTAAATTGGGGGGTAGATTAGGCACTTTGTGCGGACCTTTTGCCCTATGTGGTGGAAGTCTTGGAAGGCGATGCTGGAGGAGGTGAAGAACACGATGTACAATCATTTATGGGTAAGTATCGTCGCCTTTTTAGTGCTTTTCATGTAAAATTTATATATTTATATTTATTAATGTCTTTTATTACTAATACTTTCATAATATTTGTTACATTGCAGACAAACTACAATTTTGATAACATCAACAATGACATGTTGGCGTACCTCAATCGGCTCTTTTCCGAACATTACAAGTAGATGGAAGAGTGATCTACACCTGTATTTCAAGATGTTTGATGATCCACAAGTCGCTCTCGATGAGGGTTGCCCGAAGGAGTTCAAGGACAGAGAAGATAGTTGGGTTTGGCTTTACAGTCATTTTCAGGAGCCGAGCTATGTGGTGCGTTTTTAAATAAGACTTCTTTCATTTTACTTTTTAAAATTTTTACTAATGTTTATTATCTTTTTTTTATTTTCTTTAAATATTACAACTAATACGTTTATTTTGTGTATAACAGAAGAAGGCGAAGGCGAACAAGATCAATTGAAAGAAGAAGCCTATTCTCCACCATTCAAGTTCGAGGCCTTTCTTATATAGGATGGACGCATGGCAAAAGGTATATATTAAAGCTTTCATTTCCAATTTTAAAATGTCGCTAATAATTTTTTTTGTTTGTTTCCGTACTAATATTTTCCTTATCTTTTTCTAATCTAGAAGGGTTCAAAATTCCCGGAGATCGACTTATGAGTTGATCGAGTCCCTTCATGTAATTAATTTCTTATGCATTAAAGATTTATACTAATTATTTCAAATAGTTTGCTATTAATATTCCATGTTTTATTTCACAGGCGACTATGGTGAAGAATGGTTAGTCGGTCTTTGAGGAGTCCGCCTCCCAACTTCCTCTGGATACGCCAATCGAGTCTGTGGATCCCCCTGAGGATGTGAGCTTTCACATTCTTACAGAGACGTTGGACCAGGCTTTCGGTCAGATGCCAGGGACATATTGTCGACGAATGGGAAATGCTAGGAGGCAGGAAAGTGAATCTTCTTCATTCTCGTAGTCGAAGGACAAGGTTACGGCTTTGACGTAGGAAGTCACTAGCTTGAGGAGTGAGCTCACATCGTACAAGACTCAGATGTCATTGATTGTACAGGCCCTCAGATGCTCCAGGATCCATCTCCCCGATTTTTCTGCACCACCGCCGTCAGAGCCCCTCCACCCCGAGCATACACAGCAATCAGACCCGTCGACCTCTAACCCCGTCCCCAACCCCACCCCCTTTTAGCAGCAAGATTACCAAGAATCTCTGAACGACTTGCCCATAGTTATGCCTCATTTTTTTCGTAGTTGCTTTATCCTGCTTTCTTTTTAAACTTTGTATTTGTACGTACATTTTTATTTATATTATAAATAAATTATTTTTCTATTCATTAATTTTTTTTTTGTCAATTGTATGAAATATATTGTTTAATAACATTTTTTTTTCTATTTATTAAATTATTTTCTTCTTTTTTTTTTTTTATAAAAATTTACACTTGCACAACGAAGATATGTTGTTTTGCAAAACCATGTGCGTCTTACATGTTTCGTTGCGCAAACATTTTTGAGACGAACCATAGAGGCCCCCAAAAATTTCTCGTCACAAAGCACACTTCTACCCTCTTATATCATGTGATGAAAACCTTTGTCCGTATACCTTTCTTGTGATGAGCAGTAAAGTGTCGCACAATCATTTTGCTGCGCGACAAAACTGCACTCTTCATCATGCAAGGTCTTTCTTCACGACCTTTGCACGACAAATTCAGCACGATGTTTTCTACGTCGTCATAGGTTTTATGTGACCTGGAAATGCTTTGAGCAACAAATACTCCCTAGTGGCACAAAGTATTTAATGTGGTAGTGTATGTAAAATGTCCCACTCTAACTTTTATAACTTCTGTATTATATATGATTATTTAGCGCTGGACAGTAAATTTCATGAGTGATTATTGTATAATCTTACATAGAGTACCAATACCCTAAACAAGGGCACCATAGAATTATTCTTTGCGAAATTAATTTGTTAGAACAATTTTTGTTGTTTGTGTGTATTAGGTGTGAGTCGAGTGTTTTGTCATAGTGATGCAAGCACACAAAATCTGTAGAGACCTACAATGTAAATATGTTAAAAGAAAAATGCTAAGGGCACTCTCTTAAGGTGAGACTCTCCATAGACTCTTCATCACCTCATAATTTATCCCTAATTCCCGTATTAATATTATAAAATATTAAGTTAAAAACATTAGGTATTAGAGAGTTCATAAAAAGTCTCACTTTTGAGAGAATCTTTTTAATATTTATCATGTTAAAAACTTAAAAGTAAACTACTTCATTCTTAGATATGAATGATTGGTGATATTTACTCTTCCACAGAAAACCCAAAATTGTTTATCAAAAAGACATGAAAAGAAGATGACCAAAACTAAAGTGGAATAATGAGACAGCTTGCCCAATTATGGCTAATTTGACCACCTCAAACCTAATCAGTTAGACTCAATAAAATAAATATCATCCGTGAACTCAGTCTTGGATATTATGTATGCAAATTTAAGCCCCATAATTATAATGGTCTGAAAATATTTCCACCTTGAAATGTGAAGCGTGCATGCATACATGCATATATTATAGAGTAAATTGTAACTATGGTCCTTTAACTTTAGGTCAATTGTAACTTTGGTCTCTCAATTAAAATTTCATTAGATATAGTCCTTGAACTTAATAAAATGTGGAGCATAAGTCCTTTTGTTCTAACACTGTCAAATTCTCAGTTTGAGATGCTTACATGGCTGGCAGATGGGGCCCACAAGTAAAGTAATAGGGAATAGTATCGAAAACCCTTGACCAAAAAAAAAAACAAAAAAAAAATTGAAAACCCTTAAAACATAGTTCTCTGTACAACAGCAAGACTGTCACGATTACCACCAATTGACTGCATCTCTCTCAATTTTGCTTTGCCCAGCTCCTCCCAAACCCTCTGAAAATAAACCCTATTAGTTTGCCCCGTCACATATGGTTCTCAAAACCCAGAACAAACCCAAATTGACGATGAATGGAGTAGCACTACCTGTAATCCCGAGGTCCCCATCTACCCGAATATAGATTGAAGGTAGTTTAGTGGGGTAGGTCTGCGATGTGTGATGGCTTTAGTGTGTAGCTACGAGAGATATGGAGATCCTGGAATGGGGAGGATGAAAGATGGGAGGGGGCAATCATGTTTTATTTTTATTTTTTGTTTCTTTTGTAGAATATTTATAATAAAAATCTAACTTATATAACTAATTTTTTATTCCATTTGGCACCCATTTAAAATAATGTGGGTCCCATTGTACTGCCACACAAGCACATTAACAGTAAACATAACGGAAGGACCACTGCTCCATAGTTTGACAAGTTAAAAGACTATATCTAATGGATTTTTAGTTGAGAGACCAAAGCTACAATTGAAGTAAACTTAAGGAACTATAGTTACAATTTACTTTATATTATATTGTTCGCTCATCAATCATAAAGGGTATGTACGTGTTAGCTGAGCTGCTGCAGCCTGCAACTGGGTGGACAATCTGAAAGCATGCACATGATGTTTTTCTCATAATTAAGTGGATTCAAGCTTGTGGTAGCACTGTAACTTGACATTAATTTTACATCATGACAGCATCGACAAGATTCAGGTTCACACCAAATCTTACTTCCCACGACCAAAGTTTTAAAACTGGAACTTCACCACATCATTATTACATTTATTTATTTTAATCTTTGAGCCAGATGGGCTCTGTAAACATGATTAGTAATTAACAAGGATGGCCATTAATTTGAAACCCATGATTAGAAATTCCATGTAGTAGTTATATGACTTATGTCCCAATGATGATACGACCAAGCCTTTGACTGAGAGGCTGGGAAAAAGCAAAGGAAAGAAAAAGGCAGAATGATAAAAGGGGAAACCCTAATTGCTTGCACCACAAAGAATTTTTTGTCTTAATCATGTCACTTGCCTCCTCTGCTAGTGCTAGTGCTACTGCTACTACTATCTCATACAAATATATTGCCCATCAAAGAATTAAGGAGGATTTGATCCTCCATGGCTAGTAGGCTAGTTTTTCAATGTGACCGGAATAAACGTTGGTATGCTATATGTTATTATACGAGTGGAAATAGGTTGTTTTTTTTTTTCAAGTCTCCACTTGTGTAATAACAACTGACATATGTGCCCGTGTTCCAAGCACATTAAAAAATATCTCCTAGATAACATCATAGATGCACCCACAGGCAGATCCATGTATGGACCCAGGACCACCCAGAAGTTTGAGGAAGCACTTGTGAGGACCTTCGAGGACGACCCAACAGGTCTGGACAGGTGGTGGAAGAGAGAAGACCACCATGGTTGTACAAATGATATATATGCAACATAAGCTTTGAACCAAGAAGAATGTACTCATGACTCAGTGTTCTTGGACCTTCGTTTCAAAGAAGAAGAAAGACTTTCTCTCTCTATTTCCCATATGACCAATTCCCCATTTTACTTTTTTTTTAAATTATTTTCTAATCAAGTTGTGCCACCTAACATTTTAATTAATAAAGAGAGAATGTATTACTCAACCAATACTTATACCATATGTCTGACACTATTATTTCTTTTAAAACTCATTATAAAGTAATACGACATCTGAAAAATATTTTGTAAAATATTATGAACTCTAAATCACTTGAAATTTTATCTCATACCATCAAATTCACTAAATGAAGCTAAAATTGTGATATGGTGTATGTTATATGTCAAATAATAATCTCACCCACCTTAAAAAGTTAAAAAATTAAAAAGTTAAAATACTATTTCCCCACCCACTATTATTCCCAAAATAACCTTTAACATATACATACATATGAAATTATAAAACAACATATAATTCCATAATGCATCTAAGACGAAAAGGAAGGGATTGTTTGATTTGCTTAAAGATTTTCGTAGGTGAGTTTTGTGTTTCTCAACATATGTTGGCTAGATTCAAATAAGTAATAAAAATAAGGATATGTTGGCCAAATGCTTTTTGCTGATCTTGAAGTCACTAGTATGCAAATTCAATTGGAAAACCATAGAGGTATCCAAATTCAAAAGGAAAACTTCAACAACGACAAATTCAAATATACGATGCGGTAAATTCAAATGATCCCCGTACAAAATTATTCTTTTACCTCTTCAATAGAAACATAATCTTTTACCTCTTCCATAGAAGCGTCATCATCTTCTTCTTCAATGAAAAGTCTTCTAATTCCATTGCTTTTTTGTTTAGCTTCTCTGAATGAAAGGAGATGTGGAAAGATGAGTTAGTGTTTAAGGTAGACTAAGTGTGGAACCCAACCCATTTTTTTAAACGCAAAAGAGGATATTAATTTCCTTATCAGTCAATTTACAAATGGATAAATTCTAATTAAAAATCAATAAAATGTGAATGGGAAAATAAGACATTGGGATGAGAATAACATCACTCATGATTAAAGGCAAACGCAAGATGGAAAACATTGCAATTTCCAAATTGGAACTTCGACGCAAGTGGCCCTTTACCATAGTGGTAGAAATGTGTTGAGTGCTTGCATGATGGTATGGATTCGAACCCTTGTCAGTGATTAATTTAACATCTAATCTAACAAAATCTATCATTTGATAAAAAAAATAAATAAAAAAATAAATAAAAAGAACTTTTGCAGTTAGTTTTTGTTTTGTAAACATTGACACGTAAACAAAGTATATATTTATATGAAACAATATTATTCACTATAATTTAAAAGGAGGGAACTCCGAACTCCAAACTCAAGCATAAAACTCCAAACTAGCAAAGCCCCATCAAACAACCAACTATGGTAATATTATACCTTAATTTTTCATGTATAAAAGTTATATTTTTTTTTTTGGGCAAAGTATAAAAAGTTATATGGATACCAAAAATTAATGTGGGTCCGCTTATACTTTTTTTTCTTTTTCCATTCCTTGATTTTTAGGATTTTCACAGTGATTCATGTGAGTTTGATTTCTACATATAAAAAATTAGGTTTTCTGAGCTTTATTTTTATAACACAATTACTACAATAGAGTGAATTTGATTCATTTTTCTTAATAGAATTGAAATTATTTTCCATATTGTCACATCCCAGCCCGGGTCCCCACCACATATCGAGCTCGACTCCGCCGTAGCATGATATTGTCTGCTTTGGGTCCCGACCACGCCCTCATGGTTTTGTTTCTGGGAACTCACACGAGAACTTCCCAGTGGGTCAACCATCATGGGATTGCTCTCGCGCGAACTTGCTTAACTTCGGAGTTCCGATGGAACCCAAAGTCAGTAAGCTCCTAAAAGGCCTCATGTTAGGTAGAGTTGAGAATATACATATAAAGCATAGAGGATCCACTCCCCTGGGCGATGTGGGATGTTACAATCCACCCCCCTTAGGGACCCGACATCCTCGTCGACACACTTACACCACACGGCAGAGTGACTCAACACAGTCGAAACGTTCAGAGAACACGTCATCATGGGTTTCCAAATGATTAATGTCATCGAAAGGTGTAAAGAAAAGGTAAGGTGCGAGAACAATTCTTTTGTCTAAAACTTTAAGGATTCAGTTGCATAGGGTTGTGGACTTTACCGTTGATCTTTGACCGACGGTTGACTTTTGGTCAATGGGTCTCAAATCATTCTAGATCGTCATTGGGATGTGTTTTATGTAAGTTACATATTTTATTGATAAGAGTTTTGAGACGTGATTGAATATTTGTTCTAGGTGATGATCGTTCGTGACATCTCGATACTCGTGCTAGGTAGAGACGAGAATATACATACAAGGCATAGAGGATCCACTCTCTTAGGCGATGTGGGATATTACAATATTATTCAAATTTTTCAACCCATTGTGGATTTTCATTTTTGATAACAAAAATCAATTTTTCGACACATCGTGGAAGGCTTAGTAAAAACATCAATAAGAATCATGCATACTCATTTTATTTCAAACTCATGTTGTCATTAAATGAGATCTTAAATTTACATCTCTCATATTGAATTCAAACTCCTATTTACATCTCCCAAAAATATAAAATAAGATGTAGATATGATTTTTCTATCTCAAATTTGCATCTTTCCCTTAGAGATGCTAATAAATTAAAAACCAAAAAATGATTAATCCCACATTACCCGAGATCAATAGAAAGGCTGAGCAGGACCACTTTGCACAGCTTTCGTTCATTTGCAGAGCGTTCCCCCAGAAAAAAATAGTTGGCTCTAAATTAGGAGCAAAAGAAGTTTCCAACTTTCCAACGACACACACCCTCTCTCTTTAAGTAACTTTCACCACCATCTTTATAGAGGTAAGCAGCGGCTGCAAATCCTATACATTTTTATTTTTGTTTTTCCGGTTCTAAATCCTATGCATTTTGACTCTCACCTCCTCAAATCAATCGACTTTTAACCAATAAACCCATAAAGTTTCCTCACCCAATATCGATCCTTCCATACCATACCATACACCTCTCTTTGCCTCACACACCACCAATATCTTCCCTCAGTTGTTGAAGTATCAAAAGAGAGAGAGAGAGTATATGCGGCCATGAAAAATTATTGGTGTAAGAGAAGGAAGCAGCAGATAGGAGTGAGAACAAGAGAGGTGGCTTGCTTGTCTCTGCTGGTGTTGATGCTGTTTCAGTTGGAGACTCCAAGTTTTGCAGCGGCAGCAGCAGCAGCTGGATATAACAATTATAAGGTAAAGTCCAGTACTAGCAGATTCAAAGCAATCCCAACAACAACAGCTTCTGAAATCAATCCCCTTAATCCTCCACCCAAAGTTGTTTTCAAGACAAATGCAGATCATAAAGTGGGTGATCATGATGCCGAAATCTTTGGTGTTGATAAGAGGACCATCTATACTGGCCCAAATCCTCTCCACAATTAGACAAGTTTTGATTAATTCATCAGTATCTTCTGTTTGGGGAGACCCTCTTTGTCTCTAATGCTTGAAATTTATATTTCCACATCTCCAACTTTAAATTACCTTCGAATTTTTGGGGCATTTTTCTTCCATAAGGTTGTGCTTAAAACTGTCCAAAGCAATGTTTTCCATGTGATCTTACAGATGTATATCAATGTTTACCTTTGAGATTTTTATGAGAAATTATACTTGAATTTTATATTATTTGTGCGATATCCTAATCTGTTTAAGTTACGCTACAAGGAAAAAAAATTGAATCGGAGTGCAAGAGCAGCACATTCTTCTATCTAACTTGACTGAGCCGACCACTGTAAATTGTATTCAAGTACTCGTAGGAGTAAATTTTTGTCAGGCAATTATGTATAAACATGAATGCCATTAATGGGGTTGGTGGTGTAATGAATATTGGTCTGTTAACTCTGCTTTAACTCTTCATTGTGTCTGAAACACGAGCAATAAACCATGTGTCATTATATAACTAGAGGGAAGTTTTATTTTTTAAATTGTTAATTTCTTAACACAAGTATCTCACAACTTATACACTGACACGTGATGTACGAACACATTGAAAGATCTCTCCTTGATTTGGTGGTCTTGTTCTATGTAGCAGCTGCTATTGATATTGGTGTAAAAGATTGGATCCTTTTTTTAAATGGACTTTTGAAATCATCTGGATTTGGTTGTCCAACTATAGTTGGCTATATGAACATATATGCATGCATCTAACCAATGTCTCATTCTCCCAATGTGTGTTACCAATTTTCCATTTCTGAAAATGTAGATTTAGCAACAATTTATGTTTTTTTTTTTTATAGTAATTAGTTTGGCTACTCAAACAATGAGAAGGAATTCCTTCTCAAAACACTTTATGATCAATTTAGAGAAATGTGTGCTTATGATTGGAACTATTAAAATGATAAAATGTAAAGGTCATATCTAAAAAAACAAATAAAATAGGAGATTGTTTAAACATCAAACGGTATAAAAGCAAATAATCAGATTTAGTAAAAGCATTACGACCATATGTCTATTTGCTATAGTTAATAAACATCCTTATTTTAAATTAATTTTTTACATAAATAATTTTGTAAAATAATTTATAATATCAACTGTTCTGACCATCAAGAATCAATTGGTATAAATTTACAATTATATGTGGATTTTGTTGTTCTTTTACTTCTTTACTTTTTCTTTGGCCCGAAGTTTGTCGCACCTTTGGGAAAACACCAATATGAGTGCTTTGACTGAAAAAAAAAGAGTGCTCAAGTGCACCGTACATAGGTGTGACATGCACTAGCTAACAAGCGATTTTTCATTATGTTTAGAATACGGAATTGTATACTATGTATCACTACGCTCAAAACACGGGGCATTTCTATGTTTTATGGTTTTTACCTTTTTTTTTCTTTTGTTTTTTTAAAGATCATCTCCAGTTACGGGTTATGTGGAGATTTATAATACATATGTATTTCTCGTCAGCCAGCAAGCTATCTAATGGACAATCCTAAAGGAATATGAAATTTGGGAAAAAAAGTTTAAATATTTATGTATATGTATGTTCTTTTTTTCTTTCATCTCCAAGAGAGAAAAGAAAGTGATAATCACATGGATCGGGGAGGATGTGATATTAAATTTGACTTTTATCTCCGTCGTTGAATCAAAAACCATATTTACATCTATGATAAATATAAAATGAATGTAAATGTGATATTTTACATCTCAATTTTACACTTATCAATTGGAGATACTCTAAAATATTTTTTGCTCGGTCGGAAGATTTAAATGTTGATCCATCCCCATGTGTTGCAACAGAGTTATCTTTATTTTACTGAATTTATTTCTGAGGAAAAATATCATTAACAGTACATTTAGATGAGAAAATTTAGGATTACTAATAAATCAATAAAAGAGTAGTTAGTAATGCTAGTGATGGTGGCGGCATCAATGATGACGGTAGTGGCAGCGGCAACACCTATGGTGGGGGTGTTGGCCAAGAAAATGTGATTATAGTAGTGGTGACGGTGGTGACGTGATGGGTGGCAGTGGCAATGGTGGTGGTAGAGGAATGGTGGAAACATGATCATGGTCAAAGAAAAAATGTGGTGATAACAAAGAAGATGATGGTGGGTTGACAACGATTACAATGGTGGGAGTAGCGATGATGCCCATGGAAATGTGGTGGCAATAGTGGCGGTGGTGATGGTGGAGGAATTGTAGGTGCAATAGTTGTGTACATATTAAACTACAACATTTATTTTTATTTTTATCTAAATTCTAAGTTTATTTCTCTCATCCAACACGATAGTACTTAAACAATTGGTCGTAGTGAAAAAAATTAAAATGTATCTAGAACCTCCCATGAAAAAGGGTTACTATATTATTTTTCATGTCGTTTGCTTCAAATATAAATAGGAAAAATACTTCTCTCTACAAAATTGGGGAGGATTTCCTACACAAAGACAATTGGTGGCAGATTTACGGAACATCCTGCTTATGATTGGAATCAGTCATATCGTAAATGACTATGTAAAAATTAACTATGCAAATACTCAATAAAATATGAGATAATTTAGTCATCAAACTGTATAAAAACAATGATTATAATAAATAAAAATATTATGAACCGTCTATCTATTTGTTACTATTAAATGCTTAAAAATATTTATTTTAATATAATTTTTGCAGCGATAATCTTTATAAAATATTTTATATACAAATTGTCCGTATCATAAGCATATAATTGTCTTAATCGACCACAAACTTATTTTGAGGAGTTCCTCTGTAATTTTGTGAAACCAAGTATGTCTCTATGGGTAGTGTGCGATGAGAATAGCTTATTTTAAGCCATATTCTTATAAATGTTAATGATAACTCTGGTAGACTCGTGTCGAATTTGTCCAAGGCCATCCGTCAGTCTTAATTTCTTTGTCTACAATGATTAAGGGGCAGGCCCCATGCAGTTCTCATTTTATTCTCCTTTGCATTATATGCCGATCTACATAATGAGATAAGACTTTTTTGTTGTTGTTTCTATTGTTGATGTGGTTGTTATTGCTATTGCCATTGCTGCATTATTTGCCAACCATATATAATTGTCGATTTATACAAAAAACCGTGGAGCAACAATTTATATGTTATTTTCTCAAAAAAAAAAAAAAAAAACAATTTATATGTTATGTCCTGATTGATAGGAGAATGACTTATATAGAACAGACTTATCACGGCTTATTGGTCTAATAATGTAGTGTTATGTGTTTTTTTTCCATGTGAGTAGTGACATAAGTTATTAGATTAGACTGTTACATGGGCCGTGAACCCATTTTATGCAAATTCTAGCCTGTAGGTTTTTTAAATTTAATTAAATTTAATACATACTAAAATTCAAAACAAATTGTTTTACTGTTCGTTAGCATAGTGAAGAGATGATTTTGCCCCTGTTTAATTTTTATTATTGCATGTCTCCCACGGTTTGATAAAATATTACACACTTTATTTTTTTCTGTTTCTTCTTCTCCTTTCTTGCCCTTCCTTCTCGTTGTTCTCTCTGCAACTCCAATGTGGCCGGCAACTAAAGACCAACAAACCTACCAAAAAAACCCTATCCCCACATTCAATCTAACTATTAAATCTATCTCTAGAAATTCAATCATCTACACCCTTCGATTATTAAGTTGGTGCCCTGTTGGAACTAGAAAAACGACAAAAGCCTCTGTGAATCAAAGTTCAATATGCACTTGAATTGCAAGGAGAATTTCTTATTGAATTAAAGAGAAGCAATGGCGTATTATAGCCTTACAACGAAATTGAAAAGAAAGCAACAACCCATGATTTTACAGCTCCTAAAATCGTGGTATTTGACTAGGTTGAAACATAAAATGCAACAACACTTGTTCTTAAAGAATAGGAATTATTATCAACTACATAAAGCAAATCCTCAAAGCAAGGAAGTCTAACCTTAGTGGATGATAGAAGCATATTTATGCAACTTTGTTATTTTATTTCTTTACATTTATTAGTTAATTTTCATTTATTTTGGTAATTTAAGTTATTTTCGTATTATTGTAGGTCCAGTTGGTAAAAATGACAATAAATAGCCAAATGGAGCAATTTGGAGTAGTTTTGGACTTGGATTGGATAGCATCTGGGGGTAGCATATGGGTTGGACGTTTTTTGGTGTTTAAATGGTGTTAGACATGTGCTAAACTCTGGAGAAATTAAAGTTGAGGCTTGGAAGGCAAGAAATTACACAAGAAAGAGGAATCCTAGTTGGAGAGGAACATTATCTTATCCTATATTATCTTATCTTATCCTATCTTATCCAACATTATCTTATCTTATCTCCAGCTGCAAGGAGGAATCCTAATCACATTCCAACACTTTCTGATTCTTAGAGTTCTAAAATAATTTAAAATGCCAAAACCTTTTCTCCTTGGATTCAGCCATTCCATATATGTGAAATTCCTGCAGCGATTTAAGGATGGATACTTAGTTTGCATGCAGGGATTTGATGCTAGAATATAAGAGAATTCCACCTAATAATTATGAACTTATATTTGTAAGTAGTAAAAGTCACTAGTCATCATTAAGTAAATTCTTGGCAGGAGTATTATGATTTTCATAGTTACAAATGATTTGTCAATACTTATGATTTTCATATAACTTAATGATCTTTGAGATGTATCTCTATCATGCTTTTCATAGTTAGGGAACTTGAGAAGAATAATTTGGTTGTGTCGCTGAGTCCAATTCAATGAATTTAGGAAAATCTGAGAGTTAATTAATGTTGTTTACAGTTAATTTAGGGCATTGTCATTCATGGTTTATAGGAAAATAACTGGAAATCGATTTGTATGCATATGTTTCATGTGTGGAGAAGAATCTTTTAGCTATCCTTTCATCCATATTTCATTCACAACTTAATTTAATTTCTACCATTTACTCTTGTTTTCATTAAATTCTTCCAAAATCCCCTCAGTCATTGTTTTGTTGTTAGTTTAACTTAGTTTTCAGTTTTTTAAGTTTAATTTATGTTGGTTAGTATCCCATCTAATCCCCGGAATAGAAACATCCATACTTACTCATACTACGATTGCATAATTTATAGGATTTAATTTGTGTGTTAGTTTCTACCACATCAAATTTTGGCGCCGTTCCCGGGGATTAGTAAAATTGCTAATCACTAGGTTTTTTTTTTCTTTTGATTTTTGATTTAGTTTTATTTCTTTGATTTTAGGTACTAGAGAAACAAGACATGGTAATTGCTAATCTTCAAGCTCAAATGACAAATCTTACTTATCTTATGTTGCAGTATATCGAAAGGTCCACAATGCAAAGTGTGGCTACATTTGGCATGTCCTATAGGCAAGGATATCAACCTAATCACCATCCTCAATTAATTGAGAATGGACGTTAGGATAGTGTCAATGCTTGGGGTTATCAAGGCCATAATCAATCAAGGAACGACTTGTTCCTTGGTGAGATCACTAAGAAAGTGAACACGAACATCGATGTGTTTGCTACGACCATGCATTACTAGATTCTTTGAGAGTTTGATGGTTAATATGTTGTCGCAATACACCACTATAGACTTGCATTGATTATGACTAAGCTCCCTTAAATTCTCCTTAACCATACTGCGTGACAAGCACTAGATGCCGCAGAAATAAACTTGGCTTCAATGATGGAAAGTGTAACCATCGGCTGTTTCTTCAAGGACCAGGACACAGCACCTGAACTCATAAAAAAAACATATCTCGAAGTGCTTTTTCTATCATCCTCATAACCTGCATAATCACTATACATGTAGCCGATAAGTTCCCGATTTCCTCCCTTCTTGTAGAATGCCCCAAAACTGATTGTTCCCTTCACATATCGCAACACCCTTTTGGCCGCTTGTAGATGCATCTCAGTGGAACGCTCC
Source organism: Malus sylvestris (assembly GCF_916048215.2). Lineage (NCBI taxonomy): Eukaryota > Viridiplantae > Streptophyta > Magnoliopsida > Rosales > Rosaceae > Malus > Malus sylvestris. The sequence goes on from NC_062273.1 coordinate 11,771,996, forward strand.
GCATATCTGCTGATTAAACTAACTATGACCATTATGTCAGGACGTGTGGCATTCAAATACATGAGGTTCCCAACTATCTATTTGTAAAGTGTGTTGTCTACCCTTACTCCATCTTTGTCCTTCAAAAGCTTAGACCTAGGAACTATTGGATTATGCACTAAATTACATTGATCCATATTAAATCTATCCAACACCTCATGTGCATATTTTCACTGGCCAATAAAGACACCATCTAGCCGTTGCATCACCTCAATACCAAGAAAATAACTCATGTTTCCAAGATCAGTCATATCAAATTCAACCATCATGGATCTTTTGAAATCTTTGAACATAATTTCATCATTTCCAGTGAATATGAGATCATCAACATAAAGACAAATAATTAGAATTTTACCTTCATCTACTATTTTGAAAAATAAAGTATGCTCATAGGGGCACTTCTTGAAGCCTTCCTTGACAAAATAGGACTCTATACGACTGTACTACGCTTGAGGTGCTTGTTTCAGTCCATATAAGCTTTCTTAAGCTTGTACACCTTGTGTTCTTAACCCTTTTTCTCATAGCCAGAAGGTTGAGCAACAAAAACTTCTTCATTCTTCATGTAGGAAGGCAGACTTGATGTCTAGTTGGTAGATCATCGAACCTTTTTGCGCAGCAAGTGAAATCACAACTCGAATGGTATCCAACCGAGCCACTGGTGCGAATACCTCAACATAGCCCACTCCATACTTTTGACTGTAACCTTTTGCAATGAGCCGAGCCTTGTACTTGTCCATTTCTCCATTCTCATTGAGTTTTGTTTTATAAACCCACTTCACCCCAATAATCTTGTCGCCGAGTGGTAGTTCTGTCATTTCACAAGTATCATTTCTTTCTAGTGCTATGGGTCTAGTAGCGCATTATATGTGTTTATTTAATTAAGTTACAATTGGTGTCAAACGTACGCTTGTTTGTTCTTTTATTTTGGTCGAACACAGTCCAAATTCATTCCAAATAGAAAAACAATGTAATTCTGACACCCAATAAACTTTTTATCTTTTGACTATTCATTGTTTTGGTCTTAGTAGCACATTATATGTATTTATTTTCTTAAATTCCAATCGGTATCAAACGAACGATTTTTTTTTTATTAATGTCGAAAACAGTCCAAATGCACTCCAAGTAGAAAAACTAAGTACTTTTGACAACCATTAAGCTTTTGATCTTTTCACCACTCATTCTTATGGTCCTAGTACTTCCTTATATATGGTTATTTTCTTAAGCTCCAATCAGTGTAAAATGCACGCACTTTTTTCTTTTAATTAATGCTGAAAACAGTCCAAATAGACTCCAAATACAAAAAATTGTGTAGTTTTGGCACCCAATAAGGTTTTGATATCTTGACTACTCATTCTTATGGTACTAGTAGCGCATTATATGTGTTTATTATGTTAAGTTCCAATGGATGTCAAGCTCAAGCTAGTTTATTTGTATTAATACCGAAAACAGTCCAAATGTACTTAAAATAGAAAAAACTGTGTAGTTTTGAGTCCAATAAGCTTTCAATCTTTTGAGTACTCATAATCATGATCCTAGTAGCACATTATATGTGTTTGTTGTCATAAGTTCCAATCAGTGTCAAACGAATGTTTGTTTTTTTTTTCTTTTCATTTTGCTAAAAATAGTCCAAATACACTCCAAATAGGAAAATTGTGAACTTTTGATACCCAATAAGCTTTTGATCTTTTGACTACTCATTCTTATGGTCATAGTAGCGCATTATATATATTTACCTGCTTAAGTTCCAATCCGTGTTAGACACATGCTCATTTGTTTTTTAATTAATGCTGATGACAATCCAAATGCACTCCAAATAGAAAAACTGTGTAATCTTCATACCTAATAAGCTTTTGATCTTCTGACTACTCATTCTTATGGTCCTTGTAGCAGGTTATTTGTGTTTACTTGCTTATTTCCAACCAGTTTCAAACACATGCTCCTTTTGTTTTTTTAATAATGCTGAAAACAGTCCAAATGCACCCTAAATAGAAAAACTGTGTAGTTTTGCCACCTAATAAGGTTTTCGTATCTTGACTACTAATTCTTATGGTACTAGTAGCGCATTATATGTGTCTATTTCTTAAGTTCCAACACGTGTCAAGCTCACACTCGTTTGTTTTTATTAAAGCCGAAAACAGTCCAAATGCACTCCAAGTAGAAAAACTGAGTACTTTTGACACCTAATAAGTTTTTGATATTTTGACTACTCTTTCTTATGCTCCTAGTAGCTCATTATATGTGTTTATTTGCTTAAGTTGCAATCAGTGTCAAACGCATGCTCGTTCGTTTTTTACTATGGCCAAAAATAGTCCAAATGCTCTCCAAATAGAAAAACAGTGTAGTTTTGGCACCCAATAAGGTTTTGATATCTTGACTATTCATTCTCATGGTACTATTATAAGAGTTTATTTTCTTAAGTTCCAATGGTTGTCAAGCTCATGCTCGTTTGTTTTTATTAATGTTGAAAACAATCCAAATGCACTCCAAATAGAAGAACTAAGTACTTTTGACACCTAATAAGATTTTGAGCTTTTGAACTTTTGACACCCAATAAGCTTTTGATCTTTTGCCTACTCATTCTTAGGCTCCTCGTAGTTTATTATATGTGGTTATTTGCTTAAGTTCCAATTAGTGTCAAACACACGCTCGTTTGTTTTTTTATTATGCCGAAAACAGTCCAAATGCACTCCAAATAGAAAAACTGTGTAGTTTTGGTACCCATAAAGATTTTGAAATCTTGATTACTCGATCTTGTGGTCTTAGTCTGACACGTCCCAACCCCGATATTCCCCGAATACCCGGATAGGCATGTGCTGGCCGACACCGAAGGGTGACGAAAGCCATTTATTGAATACAAGAGTAATGATTAGGAAGAAATATTCATGAATAAACATTAGGATCTAGAAGTAATAAACAAAGTTTAATGAAATGTCTAGAGTGCCCAACACACGTTCTAAAACAAGATCATAAAAGGAAAAGTCATTACAAGATATCACTCAAGTGAGTGATAGACTGCTACTGATAGGGGAATGCCTCGTACATCATGTCGTAATCCTCGTTTCTAAGACCTGAATAGGAGGGGCTCAAAACAAAGGTGAGTGGACCAAGTTCATATATACAATAATAATAAAACTACTAGCATAATAAGTGATGAATTGAATAAAAATCCTAGCAAGAGACATATCGTGAAACACAAAATATCAAAAGTTTCATAAATCGTCTCGTAGCGCTATGTTCTACTAGTAAGATCACTCAATAAATATAGATCTCCCGGCCCTATGCCAACACCATGGTCTCTGCGCCCGTAGCCAGGGATTACCAACTCCCGGCCGAATGCCTGCTCCTTGTCCCTCAGCCCGCAACTAGGGATTATTTCTCCCAGCCAATCTGCCAACACTAGATCCTCGCCCCAGGCGGCATATTGTCTACTAGGTACGCACAAATAGTTACGCCTCTCATAAATAACCACTTCATAGTATAAAGTCATCCATCGTCTATACTATAAAGAGGGGTTTCTAAAACATGTTGTAGCATCCTATCGTCATCCATTAGATAGTCTACCAGTTCATGGTTTTTATAGAAAATACAATATAGGCCAACAATTAATTTCTTACAAAATAATGAGACGATAATCAATAATTCAATAAATCTGCTTAACATAAAATCAGTTAATAACTCACAAGGCATGTATTTCATTTATGCAAATAAACTATGAAATTATGCAAATTTTAGAAAGGGTCCACTTACAGATACTTCTTAGCAATAGAGTTGTGCGGATAAGGATTACAAATTCCCTCACTAGCAACTTCACCTAAGCACAAAAAATGAAATAAATAACTAAAAGGATTTTCTAAAGGATTTGGACTTGAACCAAATTAAATAAAGGATTTGGGTTGAATGGGTTAAGGTCTAATGGGTTTTAGGATCCTAAGGCTTTTGGGTTAAAAGGGTTTAGGGTGAAGAAAGGTAGTTTGGGCTTAACCCAAACCTACACTCACACACACGCACATTGAACACACACACACACGGCCCACATACATAGTACACAAACACACACCTGCACATACAACATACACACACACCCACACGTGCACAACACATGCACACACATCACACAAACATACACACATGCACAGCATGCATAAGCATGCACGACATGCACAGCATGCATAAGCATGCACGACATGCACACACACTCATGGTATACAAACACACACAACACACACACGCATTACATATCACACACACCACATAGTCCAAAACACACACACACATGGGCCATGCAGGGCACGGCCCAATCACACACATATAACCCACACACATGCACAGCCTACAGGCCAAAAAATCAAAAGGGAAATGGCCTAGTTCCAAGACTGGGTTGATGTGATAAAAGTTAAGCACTCAAATTAAACCTTTTGATAGGAGCATATTTATGCGACTTAATTGGCTTGTTCTCGTGCATTTATGTTATGTTTCGTTAGCTATTTTAGTGTTTAAAGTTACTTTTGTGTGTTTTCAGATTCCAAAGCCGAAGTGTGCAAAATGATGTAATTTGGAGCCTTTTGGAGCAAAAGGAATGGATGAATTGAAGACTTGAAGAAATTAGGATTCCTAATCAACGAAGGATTCCTAATTGAAGAAGGATTCCTAATTGAAAAAGGATTCCTAATCGACGAAGGATTCCTACTCCAAGAAGGATTCCTAATGGAAGATGGATTCCTAATCACATGAGGATTCCTAGAAGAACAAGGATTCCTACTCCAACAAGGATTCCTACTTGAAATAGGAAAGTTAAGCCAAAGTTTCCTACTTTGGTTTGATTTTTCCTAAATATCCCTAAAAGTTCCAGCAATTATGAAGACTTCCTAAGCATTCTAGGACATCAAATACACATCTCTTGCACCTTTTGAACCCTTGCCGCACCCCCCTTGGTATTTCCTCTTCCTTGCCGTGCAAGGGAGAGGATTATTTCCTAATTCTAAGCTTTAAAACACTTTCCTTTTGTGTTTTAAACCCTAGCCGAATTTCCCTTGCCTAATTTTCTTTAATTCCTGATTTGATTTCCTATTTTTAGAAGCCTTTGACTTAAATTTCTGTTTACCTAATTAGCCTAGGGTTTTTAATTTCCTAATCCCTTTAAATAAACATGTTTGTGCAGCCACAAACATCCCCATTCATCCAGAAACTCACCATTCACGCCAGAAACTGAACTCCATCTTCAACAGCCCCATTCTACCACCATTCACCCAAATTTCTGCCACAAAACCACCCTAGCCGCACCACCCATCAACCCTAAACACTTCCATATGTCCTCCATCCATTCTACATCATCAAAACAGCCTAGGAACCACCAACATCCAATCTGCCGCAAGCAAGGAAAGGGGACAGATTCACTAAATTGTTTGGCTCTTCATTCTGAGTTGTTGAACAATTTTAGGTGTATTCTATCTTATATTTCAATGTCTAATTCATGTAATCTTTGTTTTGCATTGAGTATGATTGGCTAAATTCGTTTTGGCTAAGGGTGGATTCAAAACCATGATTAGATATGTGAAATAAGTTGATTACTTTCAGTTATCGTTGCATAAGTCGTGAATACAATTTGCTTAACCGTTTGATTTAGAACTTATTCTTGTATGTTGATTGAGAGTGCACGCTTAATTTGCATGCTTGAATTTGATGCTAGGATATAAGTTTGTTTCACCTAATCGTTATGAATTTATATTCGCAAGTAGTGAAGGTCGCTAGTCACGATCGTGTTAAGTAGATTCCTGGCAAGAGTATCATGCTTTTCATAGTTACAAATGCCTTGTCGATGCTTATGATTTCCAAAGAACGTAATGATTCTAACTTGTATCTTTATCATGTTGTTCATATAGAGAACTTGTTAGGAATAATTTGTTTGTGATGCATATTCATCCAATTCAATGATTATAGGGAAATCTGAAGGTTAATTTAAGCGGACCTAATTAACTTGGAGTGTCGAGGTTCACAACTTATTAAATTGATAACTGGAAATTGATTTACATTGCATATATTTCATGTGTGGAGAAGAACCCCTTAGCCATTCCATCATCCATTGATTCATCACAATTTTGTCTTACAATCTGCCCATTTAATTATTTTCGTCCAAAATCAATCCCACCTTATTCCTTTAAGTCATATTACTTAGAACTTGTCTTAGAATATGTTTTTAGATGTTTTAGGTCATTAGGAAACCAAAATTCGTCCAAGTTGTGTTAGAGTCCCAAAACTGCCCAGAAAGTGGTTTTTAGGCAATTTTGAGTGTTTGTTTGCTGTTTTGAGTCTTTTGGTTTGTTTTAGTATTTTAGATTTTAGTTTTGCATTCTTTGAGTCTAGTTTAGTATTTTAAACTTTGTTTTACAGATTTGAGTCAGTTTAGAGTGTTTTAGCAATCCCTCCTAATCCCCGGTTTAAGAACGATCCCTACTTATCCATACTACATTTGTCAACAAAAGGGTTTAATTTGTGTGTTTAGTTATTTTACGCAACACCTTTTTGTTGTCGAATCGTAGTATAAATGCAAGTAGGGATCGTTCTAAACCGGGGATTATGAGGACTTGCTAAAACCTCTAAACTGACTCAAAAACATAAAAACAAAGTTAAAAACGTTTGAATAGATTCAAAGGACTCAAAACAGGTTTAAAAGACTCAAAACAACTTAAAAACACTCAAAACTGCCTAAAAACACAATCTGGGCAGATTCTGACCTTAACACAATTTTGGACGAATTTAGTGTTTTGGCTTGAACCAAAACACTCAAAAACACAAACAAAACCTAAATTGAACACTTTGAAACAAGAATGTAAAAGGGGGGTTTTGAATTGGACGAATTTAAAACAAACAAACAAGTTATAAAATTAGGCAGATTATAAAATGAAATTGATAAATAAGATGATGGATGGATTAGTTAGAGGTCAGTTCTTCACACATGACACACTTGTACATGAATTGATTTCCAATTGTTTTTCAATAGATTATGATGCTCAACACCCCAGATTAACCGTGATGCACAAATTAACCCTCAGATTTTCCTTTACTCATTGGATTGGATGAATGCATAGAACAACCCAAATCATTCTCTAAAAGTCCCTTACATGAATGCATAATAGAGATACAATAAGAGATCATTACGTTTCATGAAAATCATAAGTGTTGACGAGGCAATTGTAACTATGAATGCATGATACGTTTGCCAAGAATTCAATTAACACGATTGTGATAAGCAACCTTCACTACTAATGAATATAAACTTGTAATGATTAGGTGAAACTCATTTATATTCTAGCGTCAAATTCATGCATGAAAACTAAGTATGCATCCTCAATAAACATACAAGAATCAGTTATGAATAAAATAGATAATTGAATTGCAATCACAACTTAACAAATCACAGTTGGAAGAAATCAATTCATATCTCAAGCATGTTCATGGCTTCAAACTTCCCACTAACTAATTAGGGGTTTAGCCACTCATAATTACAGCAAAATCAGAAAGTAATAACAAAATAAACATTGAAAACAAAAACGAAGTACACCTAAAATGCTCCAATTTGCAAGCATGAAATGCCAAGGGCCTCCTTCTTCCCCACCTTGCTACGGCACAAGAGTCTAAGGATGTTTATGGATGACTGGAATGGTCAGAAATAGGTTTAGGTTCGATGGGGGCTGCGGCAAGGATGTATGGTGGTGGAAAGGGATGTAGAATGGTGTATAATGGTGGAAAGGATGCAGCTGGATGTATTTCTGAATGGGCGGGAGGTGGTGACGAATTTAGGCTTTAAAACACATATATATAGGCACGGCAAAGCTAGGGTTTTCACAAATCTGATGGGAAGAGGTTAGGGTTTTGGAGATAAAAGGCTTAGCCCATCCAAGGGAGAAAAGAACTAGGGTTTGTGCAGATTTTTAGTCTTCTAGAAGTATTAGGTGCCGCACAACCCTAGGGAAATCAAATTAGGGTTTAAACTTAGCAGATTTTAAGGCTTAGGGCCTAAGGGTTCAGCACAAGTGTTCCAATCAACCAAGAAAAGGGTTTTGGCCCACTTAGTTTCTGAAAAGGCTTTGTAAAACCCAAATCCACAAGGAAAAGGGCCTAACAAATCAGAATCCAAGAGGGAAAAGGCTTGAGAGGTGCAGCAAGGGTTGGAACAAAGGTGAAGAAGGATTAGGAAACTTCCAATCCAAGAATAGAAACTTTCAAGAATGGAAACCTCCAACTTTAGAAACTTTGGCTTCCAATTCTAAACTCTTTGTTCTTCATGTTCATTTCTTCATTTCTTGCCTCATTTGATCTTCAATTTTGTCCATCCATTTGGCTCCAAGCATGTGATATCCATTTTATGCTCAAAACTGCTCCAAAAGGCTCCAAAATGCACCTTTTTGCATACTTTGTCCTTAGAACCTGAAAACACACTAAAATGGCTTAAAAGACTAAAATAACTAAGAACTAACAACGTAAATTCATAAGAACAAGGTAACTAAGTCGCATAAATATGCTCTTATCATGGGCTAAAGCCCGAGGTATTTGAGAAGGTCGAAAGGCCTGGTGGCTTTGGGTGTGTTCGGGTGCAAATCAGGGAAGAACTCCGGAAGGGAAAATGCTTTGGTCGACGGTGAACAATTAAACCACAACTCAAAACAAGTACTAAAATGAAGAGGAAAGAGAGTGGAGTAATTTCCATACCCTAGTTTCGCTGTGAATGGTTGTGAGAGCTCGGAAAGAAACCTCGAAAGTCACGGGTTCGCCAGAAAATATAGGTGAGTTTGTTGAAGTATGCCCACAAAGCCACTCATTTGATGTAATAGCTTTTGGAATACTTATTGTATTAAACCATTATATGTTTAATAAAGGGCAAAGCTTATTGTTTATCACTATTTATTGTATCATGTGTTTAAGCAATAAGGGAATCCAAGGAATGCATTTGATCTAAGAGATAAGTGATTTAAGTAAGTTAGATTAACGAGACCTTTCTCTTATGTTCATTCCTAAAATGTTCCTAGCCATAGAATTGCCAATTGGGCATTGACAATCCGCTAAGGTTAGTATGTGTTATGTCAACTCAAGCGTGAGTATGACTAGTCTCAAGTCATTTAGTGTTGGACACTATGTTGGAAATGTGCCCTAAAACCAATCATATGATGATACTTTACGGACATTTCACATGTTAAACTAATCTAGTTTAATATCAAGGTCAAACATTATTGTTTGAGTCGTCTCATATAAATGTTATATGCTTAAACGATAAGTCCAAGGAATATGTGATTGGGAGAATGCAATTTAAAGAAGTTAGATTCATGAGACCATTCTTTCATAGACACATCCTAAACGTTCCTGATCATAGGATTGCCAATTGGAGTACGTGCTGTGTCTTCTCTCAAGGAGAGTGACTAGTCTCGAGTCATTGGTGTGTGTGACATCAAGACAAGTACGTAGGTGCTCAATAGAGAATGAGTTCACTGAACACGATCAACGAAGAGTTCTCATATTCATGTCACATGAGAACTCATGGTTGGGATAATGCAAAGTAGTCCTTTGACCTGAGGCATCATAGTTATCTTGTGGTTAAGTCCTTGATCTTTTATTATGTCAAAGTCACTCCATCAGGAGGGTGTCCACGGCATAGTTGGGGTTAAGCCACTTAGCTATGGAGGCAAGTGAATGCGCAACAAGGGATCTCTAACCTTCAAACCGTTTGGGGGAGAATACTCTATGATATGATTTAGAATCTCTGGCCAGAGTATGAATGAGATTTAGGAAAGTCGTTCCAAATCACATTCAAGGTAATCATATAAGCACACGAATCACATTGGATAGTAGACATGAATAAACTATCAATCCAAACAATGTGGTCAAGAGTATTGTATTAGAGAAAGACCGTATTGCATTTGTAATCCTAAACTGAATAGGTTCTCTACCTCTTCTGATTAGCTTGGGTAACCATGATATGCTGCTAGGTGTCACTCTTGGTTTGTGGAAGCCCTAAACGTGTATAAACACTAAAGGGAGAATTGAAAGTAAGTTTCAATTCATAATCGATTTGAAAGAGTTTTAATCGCCCACTGCCTCGCTAAAAGGAACCTAATGGATCGTACACCGTGTAAGGTGGAGATTGAAGAAACAATGGAGATGAGTAAGAATAATTAAATGGTTTAATTATTTATGGCAAGGATTAATTAATATGTTAATTAATCAAACGAATAAGTTCGTTAAAGACCTCGGGATAGTTTTGGACCTTAAGGCCCAATGGGCTTCGAACGTCAAGCCCATTGACTTAAGTTGTATGACAATTTAATGAATAAAGATTCACAAAGGCCCAAAAACCCAAATCCCTTATGTGGCTGGCCATGTGTGTTGAATTAGGGTTTTTGGTTCTTTAGGTCATTTAAAGAAGTGACTATAAAAACAACTTTATAGCCTAAAATTCATTAAGGGTTTCTTTTAGGAAATTGGAGAGAACACAAAGCTCTCATTTCTCTTTAACGAGGCCGGCCCCCTTGGAGGGATTAGCTAGCAATCCCACTCCTCCAAGGTCACTCATTTCTTCTCCAATCTAACCTTGGTGTAGACACTTAGGGCACGTTTGTTTGACAGGATTAAGAGGGCTTGGACTGGACTAGACTATAGTCCGACGTTTGGTGTGCATCCGGATTAGCTTTAATGAGCTTAACCCGGACTTGCTTGGATTAAAGACCTCCTTAGCCATTCTTAACGAGCAACCCCAAAATTGGGCGGATTCGTAAGCCAAAGCAAACCGAGAGATTTTATGCGTCTTCCCTTCGTCCTTATCTCTGCGTTCCCTCAACGTCGTCCTTACCGTGCTCCCTCATCTCTGCGTCTTCCGATCTCTGCATCTGCTCGCCCTCATCTGAGTTGTCTGGTAAACTTCGATTCTTCTATTAATTTCGTGTATTTGTGTTGCAGATGGTAATTTTACTGAGCTTTATTTGATTTTGTTGTTTTGGGTTTGAGAATTTTTCAATCATAGAGATCTGCACTTAAACAAATTAGGGTTTTGATATTTAGGTGAAATTGAAATTAGAATTTGGGGTTTTCTTAAGATGAGATGGAACTTGGGAATTTAGGATGTCAAAGTTGTCAAAATTGCAAGTCCTACCCACATGCTGTTTTGGATTTTTAAAATTTGGGGTTTCAACAATGGGAGTCTTCCATGTGTGTACTCTGTGTGTGTGTGTCCGTGCATGTGTGTGTACTCTGTCTGTGTGTGTCTGTGTGTGTGTATATAATGTGTGTAATCTGGATGTGTGTCTGTGCGTGCGTGCGTGCGTGTGTGTGTGTGTGTAATCTGTACGTGCGTGTGTGTATATAATGTGTATAATCTGGGTGTGTGTCTGTGCGTGTGTGTGTGTGTGTGTGTGTATAATGTGTATAATCTGGGTGTGTGTCTGTGCGTGTGTGTGTGTGTGTAATTTGTGTGTGTGTGTGTGTGTGTGTGTGTGTGTAATCTGTGTGTCTCTGTGTGTGTGTAATCTCTGTGTGTGTGTGTGTGTGTGTATAATCTGTGTGTTTCTGTGCGTGACAGATCATGATTTCATCTTCATTGGTTTCTAAATGTTTGCTTCTTGTTCAATTGTTCATTCAACTCATGGCATGAATGTTTATTGTAGTTGTGATTTATTTAACATAATCTTCTATCTTGTAAAAGTTGTTTTGGTATCACAGAAGAGAGTTGAAGCTCCAAAATTCTAAAGCAAAATCACAGGAACAATAATGCTACTAGCTCTCAAAACTTTGGCGTGACCACCAACTGACAACATTTTGAAATAGGCGTAAATTAAAAATAAATGATAAATAATACATCGTCGCATTATTTCTGAACATAATTTGACAAATGTAGTGTGTTCGTTTTAAGATATGTATAATCATATCGCACGATAATTATTAATAAACAAAATGGTGGGAATGTGCCATTTTCTAGATTTTGGGAGCAATCTAAGGCCCGTGTGAAGGAGAAATGTAATCTGTGTGTGTGTGTACTGTCTGTGTGTGTGTGTAATCTGTGCGTGTGTGTGTGTGTACTCTCTGTGTGTGTGTGTGTGTGTGTGTAATCTGGGTGTGTGTGTCTGTGCGTGCGTGCGCGCGCGCGCGTGTGTGTAATATGTGTGTGTCTGTGTGTGTAATCTGTGTGTGTCTGTGTGTGTGTAATCTCTGTGTGTGTGTGTGTGTGTGTAATATGTGCGTGACAGATCATGATTTCATCTTCATTGGTTTCTAAATGTTTGCTTCTTGTTCAATTGTTCATTCAACTAATGGCATGAATGTTTATTGTAGTTGTGATTTATTTAACATAATCTGCTGGAAATACGTAGTTGACCCAAGTGTTGAATTAATTCTTGAAGCTAATTTAGTCTTCCAAATATTTTAGTGCTTGCAGGTTGGTCAAATGAATAATAGAGATCCCCATGCAAATAAATTATGCTTGGAAGATGCAACCAAATCCAAATATTTTAGTGCCTGCAGGTTGGTCAAATGAATAATAGAGATCCCCATGCAAATAAATTGTGCTTGGAAGATGCAACCAAATACATAAGACAACAGCTGTAGGCTATGCACCAAGATAGTTGACTTGTTTTAATTTCTTTATTCTGCCTTAGCATTGGTATTATGTAACTTGTCTATAGTAAATATATCCACAGAGGCTAGGATTGATGAAAGTTTAGTGAATGATGTTTTAAGAGTCAATCAATGGCAAAGATTGACTTGTCACAAGTATCTTCTTATGTACTTGTATTTGTTGAAGTTGCATGTATTGGGCACTATTCTTTTTCTTCTTTTGGGTGACAGAGTTTAAACCAAGCTACATTTGCAAATTAAACTCAACTATTTATAAATAGTATGTCCCAATTCTATTAGCAGGTAATAGAAACAAAACAATTGTCCTCTTTTTTTAAGATTCATAATATACATGGCAAAAATATGCTCCAATTAACCCATATCATGAGCCCATATCATGAGATTTGTAGCATTACTCTATTACACAATGGCAAAAATTTGTAGTCCTAGTCTAAGCAAACACAAATCTGGTGAACAGTATTGTTTTTATTATCCTGCTTCTTAGTCCGACACTGCACCAAACGCTTCACTAAGTTAGTCCAGCTTAGTCTAGTCTAAGCCAGTCCAGCTTAGTCCCTGCAGCTAGTCCAGTCCGAGACAGTCCGGCGCAACAAACGCACCCTTAGAGGTTCTCAATTTTGGGAACTTGGAGAACCATATTCTTCCATCCAAATCCATGGATCTAAGAAGCAAGGAATGATGGCCCTCTCTTTGGGTGATTAGCCTTTGCTTATGCAAAGAGGAATCTACAAAGGTATAAATTTCTCAACTCACTTTGATTTGAGTTGAGTCTTGGTTCACCAATCTACTAGGCTTTGAATTTCATGGGTAATGTTTTGTTTTTGAATGCATGCAAGCATGATTCCGCCTTTTAATTGTTAAATGCATGTTATAGATGTTATTCAAATGAACATGTTTTTCACAAAATAAGCCTTCACACTAAGACAAACACATAGGTGCTCGAAAGAGTAATCGAGTACACTGAACAACGATTAAAAGAGAGTTCGAACATACATGTCATGTAAGAACTCGTTAGTTGCAATATGCAAAGTAGTCATTTGACCTGAGACATCATAGATGTCTAATGGTTAGGTCCTTGATCTTTGATCATGTCAAAGGCATTCCATCGAGAGTGTCCACGGCATTGTTGGGGTCAAGCTATCTAGTCATGTAGGCATATGAATGCACAACAAGGGATCTCTAACCTTCCATGGTGGAAGGAGAATACTCTAAGATATGATTCAGGAGTCTTTGGCCAAAGCATACGAATATGACTTAGGAAGTATGTTCCAAATCATATTCAATTGAATCATATAAGAAGTATCACATTGGATAGTAGACATGAAACAAACTATCACTCAAACAATGTGATTAAGAGTATTGTATTAGAGAAGGACCGTATTGCATTGTAATTGTAACTGGATAGGTTCTCCAACCACTTCTACTTAGCTTGGGTAGCCATGACATACTGCTAGGTGTCACTCATGGTTTATGGAAGCCTTGAAGATTAGTAAACACTAATCTTCAACAAAGGGAGAATTGAAATGTTATTTCAATTCACAATCGATCATTAAGAGTAACAATCGCCCACTGCCTCGCTAATTGGAACCTAATGGATCGTACACCGAGTAAGGATGAAAGTGAAGAAACATAAATGAGATGGATAAGCAATTAAATGGTTTAATTGAGAATGGTCAAGACTAATTAATTAGTTAATTAATTTTACCAAAGGTTCGTATTGGGCTTTTAAGTTAGTTTTGGGCTTCGGGGTCCAAAAGGGTTTGGTCCACTAGGCCCATTATGTTTAAGTTGTATGACAACTAAAACAAATACGGGCAAATAGCCCAATCACTTAAGATGGCCGGCCATAGCAAGGTAGTGGGAAGTTTTGCGTAATTGCAAGTTTACCACTCACCTAAGAAAAGAGATATAAAAGCATCTTTATAGCTTTTACCACATTAGGGTTTTCTTGAGACAAAGATGAGAAACACTTTCTCTCTTTTTCTCTAAAAGAGGCCGGCCACTTAGGGAAGAGATAGCTAGCAATCTTTTCTTCTCTAAGTCATCCATTTCATCTTCACACCTCATCCTTGGTGTGGAGACTTAGAGACACCAAATCTTTGGTGTTTTTGGAGATCCTTTCCTCACATCGTCAAGGAGCATCAAAAGGAAGAAAATCACAAGGAAGATCCAAGGAGCTAGGAGGTGACTTGAAGGCCCTCCACTTGGGTGAATCCCTTGTGTAAACAAGGATGAGCTTCAAGGATAATGAATCTCTAAATCCTTCATTCTCTTTAACGTTGTTGAAGAGTCTCATGGTTCACCATTCACTAGGCTTTGAAAGTCATGGGTTTTAGAATTGTTTTTTAATGCATGTCTACTTTAATATGTTAATAGTTTGCCTATGTGTTCAAATATTCTCACATGTTCTTAGCTAGGACAAAATTTTTCCTTCAAGTGGTATCAAGAGCCTAGGTCTAGTTTATGGTGAATCCTTTTAGGTTTTCTGTTTTTCATGGTTTGTGATTTAAATGTTGTAAATGTTACAAGCTTTGTTCTTGCTTTTGAATATAAATTTTACTTAAAAATTTAGCATCTCAAATGTTGTAGATGTAGTTCATTTAAGCATGAATATTAGAACTAAAATTTGGTGCCATGTATGTGGGGAGATTCGGCCAAATCCAAAGGGTGGACTTTTGGGTTCATGTTTGTCTTGTTAAAAGAGTTTTAAAGTGACTTTTGGAACCCCTAAGTACCCTAGGATGTTAACCCTCTTTTGTGTAGTGAAAATTTGAGTTTTATTGAGTGAAAACACTCATGGAGCTCTTATGAGTTTTCATGTGTGTTCTTCAATGTTATTGATGTTCTTACCAAGAACAAAAAGTTTGGGTGTTTTGATTCAATATGTTTGTTGCTTTGAATAAAGTTTTGGTTTATTATTGATAGATGATGGATGATTGGTGATGGATGATTTATGCTTTTATTGTTTGACAAAACATTTTTCTTACAACCCATCCTAATCAACTTTTCCTCACCTACCTATCCACTTGCTCAAAACACTTTCAAATTTTGAATTTTTCACCAAAAAACCTTTCCCCCCCCTCTTTTTTCACTACCAAAGCCGGCCACCCCTTAGTGGGGGTACTTTTGGGGCTTTCATGCAATTACATAAAGTTTTGATACTTTTGTGTATTTGCACTTTGACCCAAAAGTTTGCGTTTTTACGTTAAGGCCCAAAAACGCTAAAGGACAAATTGTTTTGCTCCTTTAATGAAGTTTTTATTATTGTTGAAATTTTTTGGGTTCTAGTTGTAATTACATGAAGTTGTGGACTCTTGTGGTTTTACAAAGTGACCCCAAAAGTTTATGTTTTAAATTTATGGCCCAATAGTTGTGGTCATTGTTTCTCGGCCCAAAAGATGATGAGAACAAAATGGTTTTGTCTCTTGAATGAGAATTGGATTTTCATTTCATTTAGTTCCATTTAAATCAATTCTATGAGTCCGAAAACCAATTGTTTAAGTTGCTTTCTTAGTTAATTTGATTGATTAAGAAAATGGTGATTATGAACCAAAGGCCTCGATAATTGAGCTATGTGATTGGCCGCTTTACATTATGAATGCTTGGGTTAAGTAGTTTAGATTTGAATGTAATTTGATTAGTTCAAATTTGTTGTAAATGGACATAAGTCCATCTAATGTGTTGTAAAAGGGCACAAGCCCTTCTCTTTATTTCAAGTATTCCTATTTGTTTATTTGTATGCAAATTGGAATAGTTGGGTCCAACGCCCAATAGGAAATAACGGTTTAATTAGATTAAACGCATAACTAAAATCAACAACTACCTACCTTAGACCTAAGGTCCAACACAAGGCTCATGTTGGATCAAATCAAACGGTTCATAATCATCCTAAGACCTAATATGACTATATAGTCCATATGAGGATGCAATGCATTCGTTAGTAGTTCCATATAGTCTCGCTTGTTTCATCGAAATAATGGGAGTATTATATACTACTAATTCATATTAACTTGGACCAATGGTTGTGATAGGCCCAAGTTCTTTTAATAAGATTAAAATAAAATTGATGTAGCCCAACACTACTCCCTCAACAAAACAAATATTAAGTTGATAAGCGAGAGATGCTTTGAACATCTCTTCGTAGGCCTTCCACCATGGTGGGCTCCAATCGTTTGTGACTCCTACACCGGCTTCACCCTATCATGGGGAAGTTCAAAGTATGTGCTTACATTCAGGAGGAGTCCATATGTACATACATGATGTGGTGAGGTAGGCAACGAGGATGGCCGACATCATATCATTGTGAGGCTATTCTTGAACCCCTACACGAACTAGCATGGTGGGAATAACTTAACTAAGTGCAATGGTGCCAACCTCATATCATTGTGAGGCATCATTCTCTAGAGGCCAAATTAGATGGGTAATTACAAGAGTTGTAAATGATTAAAGCGTTATTCTCTCATCATTATTTTTGCTAACCAACATCGTATCATCGTGAGGTGGGCTTGGTAATGGTGAGCCTCCCATACCCCGCTAAGAGTTCAACATAACTCTCGAATTCCATTGAGGGATGTGGAATTTGCCAAAAATAGTGGGTGGTACTATTTGATTTAAGACCCAATTAAGTAGTTTTTTTTTTTTTTTTTTAAAAAAATCAACAATCTAATACGATTTCTATTATGTTATGTAGTTAACGACATGCCTAAAATTACACCCACCATTATACTTGACAAAAGGGGCCTTTGGTATCGCCACATTGAGAATGTCTCAAAGGTGAAAGACATATTGTATGTGCTTAAGCAATCCCCTCCTCATGTACCTCCTACGAAACTAGCTTCAAAGGAGGAGTGTCAAAATTATTATAGACACTATAAGGATAACTTACAAGCCAAATGCTTAATCCTCACTTCACTTAGTGAGGAGCTTATGAAGCTACATAAGCACATGGACACTTCTTGTGCCATGGTTGAAAGTTTGCATAAGATGCATGACATTGAGACTAGTAATGTACGATTCTCAAATGTTTGTAGTCTATTGAATGCCAAAATGGCAAAGGGGACATCAGTTCATAAACATGGACAAAAGATGGAAAGGATCTTTCAAGATCTTGAGAGTTTAGGAACTTCCATTGATGGGAAAATGGCCCAAGACTTTTTCCTTGCATCTCTCTCGGATGATTTCACTAAGTTTATTGTAAACTATAAAGTGAATATATTCAATCATACTTTTACCGAGATGATTGACATGTGCTGTAAATTTGAACAAGGTTTCAAAAAGGACAGTGGGAGTGAGAATGCAATCACAAGGAAAAGGTTACATAAGAAGAAGGCAATAAAATCCAAAGGAACATGCTTTCATTGTGGAAAGGATGAACGTTGGAAGAAGAAATACAGGGTGCGCATTATGAGCCTTATGACACGAACTTTAGAAGGGACTATTTCTATCATAGAGAGTGCTTTTACAGTGAGCTCTAATTCCTGGATATTTGATTCAGGCGCTAGTCAACATATCTGCAATTCGTTGCAGGGACTAACAGAGAGCAGGACACTGTGCAATGGGGAGATAATTGTGCGAGTTGGGAACGGCACTAAGATCTCTGCAAAAGCAATAGGCACCTACATGCTTAAACTACCTTCTGGGGAAGTCCTGGAACTTAAAAATTGTTTATATTTTCCTTCATGTATAAAAAATTTGATTTCTATCTCTAAACTTTTACGAGATGGGCACTCAATATTGTTTGACAAAATGAGTTGCACTTTATACTTGAACAGTCGTATTATCTCTCATGGTAATATGATAGAGGGACTTTTTCACCTAGAGACAAGTAGTGGGATGCACTGTATTGAAAGCGGGAATACCTCAAAACCCAAAAGGGCTAGAGAAGAAGTTAACTAAGAAAAGATGTGGCATCTTAAACTTGGACATGTGAGCCTTGATAAGATTTGCAAGATGTCGAAAGACAGATATTTCCACCCATTAGGTAATGACCAAATGGGTACTTGTGAATGTTGCTTAAAAGGGAAGATGACCAAATCTCCATTCACAGGGAAAGGAGAGCGTGCCACTGAAATTCTAGGGTTAATCCACACTGACATATGTGGACCTATGTCTACTACGTCAAGAGGAGGCTTCTCCTACTATATCACATTCACCAACGAACACTCTCGGTTTGGCTATGTGTATCTTATGAAGTATAAGTCAGAATCCTTTGAAAGGTTCAAAGAATTCAAGAATGAAGTTGAGAAGCAGACTGGGAAACAGATAAAGATCCTAAGATCAGATCGAAGGGGATAGTATCTAAGTAGCGAGTTCCTAGATTATCTCAAAGAGTGGAATAATATCACAGTGGACTCCACTGGGAACTCCATAACTTAATGGAGTTTCTGAAAGGAGAAATCGAACCTTGATGAACATGGTTCGTTCTATGATGAGTTCCGCCGATCTACTAGTAACATTTTGGGGATATGCTTTATATACAGCAGCTTACTTGCTTAATAGAGTACCTTCCAAGTCAGTTTCACAGACGCCCTATGAGATATGGCATGGGAGAAAGCCAAGTCTTAATCACATTAAGATTTGGGGTTGTGAAGCATATCTCAAGAAGCTTGAAGCGAGATCAGTTAGGTGCTATTTTGTGGGATATCCTAGAGAAACTATGGGATATGAGTTATACCATCTTGACGACTAAAAAATATTTGTCGCCAGAACTGCTAAGTTTCTAGAGGACGAATTGAAGGAAAATTTTTGTCCTAGCTAAGAACAAGTAAGAACATTTGAATACATATGCAAACTATTAACACATTAAAGTAGGCATGCATTCAAAAACAATTCATAAAACCCATGACTTTCAAAGCCTAGTATATGGTGAACCAATAAACTCTTTAACAACATTAAAGAGAAGGAAAGATTTAGAGTTTATTTACCCTTGAAGCTCATCCTTGATTACACAAGGGATTCGCCCAAGTGGAGGGCCTTCAAGTCACCTCCTTGCTTCTTGGATCTTCCTTGTGATTTTCCTCCTTTTAGTGCTCATTTGCTTCTTTGAGGATTTGAGGATTTGTTCTCCAAAACATCAAAAGCTTGATGTCTCTAAGTCTCTTCACCAAGGATGTGATGTGAAGATGAAATGGATGACTTAGAGAAGAAGAGATTGCTAGCTATTTCTTCCCTAGGTGGCCGGCCTCTTTAGAGAGAATGAGAGAAAATGTTACACCTCATTTCACCAAGAAAAACCCTAAATGAAAATAAAGCTATAAAGTTGAATTTATACTTCATCACATGTGAGTGGCAAACTTGTAATTAATCCAAGTTTGACACTTCTCACCCTAATGGCCGGCCATATCAAATTGATTGGGCTAATTGCCCATTTTGTTTTAGTTGTCATACAACTTAAACATATTGGGCCTTGTGGACCAAAACGCTTTTGGGCCCCGAAACCCAAAACCAACATATAAGCCCAATACGAACATTTCGTATAATTAATTAACTAATTAATTAACCTTGACCATTCTTCAATTAAACCATTTAATTGCTTATCCATTTCATTTAATTTCTTCACCAACATCCTTACTCGGTGTACGATCCATTAGGTTCCATTTAGCGAGGTAGTGGGTGATTGTTACTCTTAACGATCGATTGTGAATTGAAACCACATTTCAATTCTCCCTTAAAATCAGTGTTTGCTAATCTTTAGGGCTTCCACAAACCATGAGTGACACCTAGCAGCATATCATGGTTACCCAAGCTAAGTAGAAGTGGTTGAAGAACCTATCCAGTTACAACTACAATGCAATACGGTCCTTCTCTAATACAATACTCTTAATCACATTGTTTCAGGTGATAGTTTGTTTCATGTCTACTATCCAATGTGATACTTATCTATATGATTCAATTGAATATGATTTGGAACAAACTTCCTAAGTCATATTCATATGCTTTGGCCAAAGACTCTCGAATCATATCTTAGAGTATTCTCCTTCCACCATGGAAGGTTAGTGATTCCTTGTTGTGCTTTCATATGCCTATATGACTAGGTAGCTTGACCACAACAATGCCGTGAACACTCCAATGGAATGCCTTTGACATGATCAAAGATCAAGGACTTAACCATTAGACATCTATGATGCCTCAGGTCAAAAGACTACTTTGCATATTGCAACTTTCAAGTTCTTACATGACATGTATGTTCGAACTCTCTTTTGATCGTTGTTCAGTGTACTCGATCACTCTTTCGAGCACCTATGTGTTTGCCTTAGTATCCAACACTAAATGACATGAGACTAGTCATACTCACACTTGAGTCGACATAACACATACTAACCTTAGCGGATTGTCAATGTCCAATTGGCAATCCTATGGCTAGGAACGTTTTAGGAATGAACATAAGAGAAAGGTCTCGATAATCTAACTTACTTAAATCACTTATCTCTTAGATCAAATACATTCCTTGGATTCCCTTATTGCTTAAACACATGATACAATAAATAGTGATTAACAATAAGCTTTGCCCTTCATTAAACATATAAAAGTTTAATACAATAAGTATTCCAAAAGCTATTACATCAAATGAGTGGCTTTGTGGGCATACTTCCAACACGAATTTGTTCTCAAAGGAACTATAAGTAAAATGATGGAAATTATTGAGATTAATGATGAACCACAAACAAGCACTCGACAAGTTAACAACCCTGTTCCTGAACCCCTAGCTTCACGTAGATCTGAAAGGGTTAGCAAGCCACTTAAGAGGTATGGCTTAGATAATGACTTTGGGGAATTGCACCTTCTAGGTGACAATGACACAAAGGAGGACCCTAGGGACTACACTGAAGCAATGTCCGACATTGACTCAAAGAGATGGCAAGATGCCATGAAATCTGAGATGGATTCCATGTATCAAAATCAAGTCTGGACTCTTGTAGACCCTCCAAAAGGTATAGTACCTGTTGGAAACAAATGGGTTTTCAAGAGGAAGCTAGGCTCTGATGGGAACGTGGAGACTTATAAGGCTAGACTAGTAGCCAAGGGTTATAGGCAACGAGAAGGGATTGACTATGAAGAAACCTTCTCTCCTGTAGCCATGATTAAGTCCATTCGGATTTTGCTTGCTATAGCTGCGTACCATGATTATGAGATATGGCAAATGGACGTGAAGACGGCTTTTCTGAACGGCTACCTAGAGGAAGAGCTCTATATGACTCAACCCGAAGGTTTCGTGTCCAAGTCTGAAAGGACTAAGGTATGCAAGCTTCAGAGGTCCATTTATGGACTTAAGTAAGCCTCCAGGAGTTGGAACATTCATTTTGATACTGAAATCAAATCGTTTGGTTTTTCTCAAAACGAAGACGACAATTGTGTTTATCAAAAGGTCGTTGGGGATGCAGTTGTATTCCTAATGTTATATGTAGATGACATATTACTATTCAAGAATGACACTACAATACTTTCTTCTGTAAAAGTGTGGTTGTCCAAAACCTTCCACATGAAAGATTTGGGAGATGCATCTTATGTACCTGGGATAAAGCTCTATTATGATAGATCCAGAAAATTAATTAGGTTATCCCAATCTATGTACATAGATAAGGTGCTAAGTAGGTTCCAGATAGAACAGTCTAAGAAAGGTTTTCTTCCTGTAAGACATGGAATTCATCTTTCTAAGTCCATGGGACCTAAGACTCCTGAAGAGATACGGCAGATAAGTGTTATTCCTTATGCTTCCGCCATAGGAAGCCTCATGTATGCCATGATATGCACAAGGCCTGATATCGCATATGTTGTGAGCATTACTAGTCGATATCAATCTAACCCAAGAACAAAACACTGGGCAGCTGTCAAAACGGTCCTTAAGTACTTAAGAAGAACTAAGGACATGTTCCTCGTTTATGGGGGAGCAACAGAGTTGCGAATGGAAGCCTATACAGAAGCAGATTTCCAATCTGACGTCGATGATAGAAGTTCTAACTCTGGATATGTATTCACTCTAAATAGTGGGGTTGTTAGCTGGAAAGGCAAGAAACAAGATGTAATTGCTGATTCCACGACGAAGGCAGAATATGTCGCTGCAACTGAAGCCTCAAGGTTAACATCCATTTTGACAGGCGCTTTAATATCATTAGAAGATATGCTGCCGAGGGGAAAGTCAACATCCTCAAGGTTGCCTCAGCCGATAACGTAGCAGATCCACTGACAAAGCCAATGTCTCAAATCCAACTTGACCGCCATATGGAAAAGATGGGTATTAGATACATGGAAAGGTGGCTTTGAGTGCAAGTGGGAGATTGTTGGAAGTATGCCCACAAAGCCACTCATTTGATGTAATAGCTTTTGGAATACTTATTGTATTAAACTATTATATGTTTAATAAAGGGCAAACCTTATTGTTAATCATTATTTATTGTATCATGTGTTTAAGCAATAAGGGAATCCAAGGAATGTATTTGATCTAAGACATTAATGATTTAAGTAAGTTAGAGATAAGTGATTTAAGTAAGTTAGATTAACGAGACCTTTCTCTTATGTTCATTCCTAAAAGGTTCCTAGGCATAGGATTGCCAATTGGGCATTGACAATCCGCTAACGTTAGTATGTGTTATGCTAACTCAAGCGTGAGTATGACTAGTCTCAAGTCATTTAGTGTTGGACACTAAGACAAACACATAGGTGCTCGAAAGAGTAATCGAGTACAGTGAACAACGATCAAAAGAGAGTTCGAACATACATGTCATGTAAGAACTCGTTAGTTGCAATATGCAAAGTAGTCTTTTGACCTGAGACATCATAGATGTCTAATGGTTAGGTCCTTGATCTTTGATCATGTCAAAGACATTCCATCGAAAGTGTCCATGGCATTGTTAGGGTCAAGCTATCTAGTCATGTGGGCATATGAATGCATAACAAGGGATCTCTAACCTTCTACGGTGGAAGGAGAATACTCTAAGATATGATTCGGGAGTCTTTGGCCAAAGCATACGAATATGACTTAGGAAGTATGTTCCAAATCATATTCAATT
Organism: Malus sylvestris; assembly: GCF_916048215.2. Classification (NCBI taxonomy): domain Eukaryota; kingdom Viridiplantae; phylum Streptophyta; class Magnoliopsida; order Rosales; family Rosaceae; genus Malus; species Malus sylvestris. Next base: position 11,795,656 of record NC_062273.1, read on the forward strand.
GAATCATATAAAGAAGTATCACATTGGATAGTAGACATGAAACAAACTATCACTCAAACAATGTGATTAAGAGTATTGTATTAGAGAAGGACCGTATTGCATTGTAATTGTAACTGGATAGGTTCTCCATTCTACTTAGCTTGGGTAGCCATGACATACTGCTAGGTGTCACTCATGGTTTGTGGAAGCCCTGAAGATTAGCAAACACTAATCTTCAACAAAGGGAGAATTGAAATGTTGTTTCAATTCACCATTGATCGTTAAGAGTAACAATCGCCCACTGCCTCGCTAATTGGAACCTAATGGATCGTACACCGAGTAAGGATGAAAGTGAAGAAATATAAATGAGATGGATAAGCAATTAAATGGTTTAATTGAGAATGGTTAAGATTAATTAATTAGTTAATTAATTTTACGAAAGGTTCGTATTGGGCTTTTAAGTTAGTTTTGGGCTTCGGGGTCCAAAAGGGTTTGGTCCACTAGACCCATTATGTTTAAGTTCTATGACAACTAAAACAAATATGGGCAAATAGCCCAATCACTTAAGATGGCCGGCCATAGCAAGGGTAGTGGAAAGTTTTGCTTAATTGCAAGTTTGCCACTCACCTAAGAAAAGAGATATAAAATCATCTTTATAGCTTTTACCTCATTAGGGTTTTCTTGAGACAAAGATGAGAAACACTTTCTCTCTTTTTCTCTAAAAGAGACTGGCTACTTAGGGAAGAGATAGCTAGCAATCTTTTCTTCTCTACGTCATCCATTTCATCTTCACACCTCATCCTTGGTGTGGAGACTTAGAGACACCAAATCTTTGGTGTTTTTGGAGATCCTTTCCTCACATCGTCAAGGAGCAAAGGAGCATCAAAAGGAAGAAAATCACAAGGAAGATCCAAGGAGCTAGGAGGTGACTTGAAGGCCCTCCACTTGGGTGAATCCCCTGTGTAAACAAGGATGAGCTTCAAGGGTAATGAATCTCTAAATCCTTCCTTTTCTTTAATGTTGTTGAAGAGTCTCATGGTTCACCATTCACTAGGCTTTGAAAGTCATGGGTTTTAGAATTGTTTTTAAATGCATGCCTACTTTAATTTGTTAATAGTTTGCCTATGTGTTCAAATATTCTCACATGTTCTTAGCTAGGACAAATTTTTTCCTTCAGAGTTTCCCCCATGTCGTTCCCGTCCTCAAAACCTTGGAAGAACAACATGGTTTTCATCACACAACTTCCAGAAACCAAAATGGTAAATTAAAAAGGTAAACAACTTACATAGCCCGAAAAGAATGGAGGGATCCGTCGGAGGTCCCTTCTCTGAGTTCCTCGACCTCACTGCGACGGAGAGGGAGAGACACGGTGCAATGGAGATGATGATGAAGATGGTCTAAATAGAGTTGCATGCATGATGCTTCGTAGGTCACGGTGCATAGAGTGAAGGGAGAGAAGAGAAATCCCGTGAGAGAGAGAGAGAGATGTCTGTGAGGAGGGACTCGGGAAGAGTAGAAAAGAGAAGAGAGCTAATAATCTGCCACTCGGTAGTTTAAGAGTAATAGGGAATCTAGATCAACAACTAGGATTAAAAGAGAATAAGGGATTAAATTGATAGGTTTAAATATGTCCCTGGGAAAATAGAAATATACTTAAAATATGGGGGTGGTTGTAACAATCGCGCATTATATCTGTTTAGTTTCTTATGTTCAAATCGGAGTCAAACGCGCGTTCGTTTGTATTTTTATTAATGCTGAAAACATTCCAAATGCCCTCCAAATAGTAAAACTGTGTAGTTTTGACACCGAATAAGCTTTTGATCATTTGGGTACTCATTCTTTTTGTCCGAGTGGTGCATTATATGTATCTATTTGCTTAAGCTCTAATGGGTGTTAAATGCATGATCATTTGTTTTTATTAATCCCGAAAACATTCCAAATGCACTCAAAATAGAAAAACTGTGTACTTTTGGCTCCCGATAAGCTTTTCAACTTTTGCGTACTCATTCTTGTGATCCTAGTAGCGCATTATATGTGTTTGTTTGCTTAAGTTCCAATCAATGTCAAATGCATGTTCGTTTATTTATTTATTATTTTTTTTTGCGGAAAACAGTCTAATTGCACTCCAAATAGAAAAATTTTGAACTTTTGACACCTAATAAGCTTTTGATCTTTTGACTACTCATTGTTATGGTCCTAGTAGCACATTATTAGTGTTTATTTGCATAAGTTCTAATCAGTATCAAACGCATGCTCCTTTGTTTTTTAAACAATTTTGAAAATAATCCAAATGCACACCAAATGGAAACATTGTGTAATCTTGATACCTAATAACCTTTTGATCTTTTGACTACTCATTCTTGTGGTTCTAATAGTAGATTATATGTGTTTATATGCTTAAGTTCCAATGGATGTTAAATGCACACTCGTTGGTGTTTATTAATCTAAAACAATTCAAATGCACTCCAAATAGAAAAACTGAGTACTTTTGACACCCAATAACCTTTGGATCTTCTGACTACTCATTTTTTTGGTCCTAGTGGTGCATTATATGTGTCTATTTTCTAAGTTCCAATAGGTGTCAAACGCATGCTCGTTTGTTTTTATTAATGCCGAAAACAGTATAAATGCACTAAAAATAGAAAAACTGTGAACTTTTGACTACGGATAAGCTTTTGATCTTTTGGGTACTCATTCTTATGATCCTAGTAGCGTGTTATATGTGTTTGTTTACTTAAGTTCCAATCAGTGTCAAACAAATGCTCGTTTGTTTTTTTATTTTTGCTAAAACAATCCAAATGCACTCTAAATAGAAAAATTATGAAGTTTTGGCACCCAATAAGCTTTTGATATTTTGACTACTCATTGTTATGGTCCTAGTAGCACATCATATGTGTTTATTTGCTTAAGTTCCAATCAGTGTCAAATGCATGCTCGTTTGTTTTTAATTAATATCGAAAACAATCCAGATGCACTCCAAATAAAAAATAAATAAAATAAAATAAAAAATATAAATAAAAACCGTGTAATCTAACCTAATAAGCTTTTGATCTTCTGACTTCTCATTCTTGTGGTCCTAGTATCAGATTATATGTGTTTGTTTTTTTTTAATGCTGAAAACAACCCAAATGCGCTCAAAATGCGAAAACTATGTGCTTTTGACACCCGATAAGCCTTTCATCTTTTGAGTACTCATTCTTATGATCCTAGTAGCGCATTATATGCATTTATTTGTTTAAGTTCCAATCCAAATGCACGCTTGTGTATTCTTTTCTTAATGCGGAAAACAGTACATATGCACTCTAAATAGAAAAACTCTATACTTTTGACACACATTAAACTTTTAATCTTTTGGCTCCTCATTCTTATGTTCCTAGTGGTGTATTATATGTGGTTATTTGCTTAAGTTCTAAGTGGTGTCAAACGCACGCTCGTTTGTTTTTATTAATACCAAAAATAGTCCATTTGCACTCTAAATAGAAAAACTCTATACTTTTGACACCCATTAAGCTTTTAATCTTTTGGTTTCTCAATCTTATGTTCCTAGTAGTGTATTATATGTGGTTATTTACTTAAGTTTGAATGGGTGTCAAACGGACGCGTAATTGTTTTTATTTATTCCGAAAAAGTCCAAATGCACTCCAAATAGAAAAACTGTGTACTTTTGACACTCAATAAGCTTTTGATCTTTTGACCACTCATTCTTATGGTCCTAGAAGAACATTATATGTGTTTATTAGCTTATGTTCCACTGAATGTCAAAAACACGCTCGTTTGTTTTTATTGATGCCGAAAATAGTCCAAATGCAATCAAAGTACGAAAATTGTGTGTTTTTGACACCTAATAAGCTTTTAATTTTTTCAGTCAATAGTCATTTTTATGGTCATAGTAGTGCATTGATATGTGTCTATTTTCTGAAGCTCCAATTGGTGTCAAAGACATGCTCATTTGTTTTTATTTATCCCAAAAACCGTTCAAATGCACTATAAATAGAAAATTGTGTACTTTTGACTCCCAATGAGCTTGTGATCTTTTGACTACTCATTCTTATGGTCCTAGTAGGGCCTTTGATATGTTTATTTGCTTAAGTGCCAATTGGTGTCAAAAGCACCCTCATTTATCTTTATTAATGCCGAAAACAGTCCATATGCACCCAAAGTGGAAAAACTGTGTATTTTTAACAACTAATAAGCTTTTGATCTTTTGGCTACCCATTCTTATGGTCGTAGTATCACATTATATGTGTTTATTTTCTTAAGCTCAAATGGGTGCCAAACGCACACTCGTTTGTTTTTATTAATGCCTAACAAACAACAAATGCACTTCAAATTGAAAAACTGTGTACTTTTTGATGTGGTGAAAACTAACACACAAATTAAACCCTATTAAGATAGTTGTAGTACGCGTAAGTAGGGATCGTTCTAGGCCGAGGATTAGTTAGGGATGCTAATCAACACAAATTAAACTTAAAAACTGAAAACTAGACTCAAACAACTCAAAACAAGCTAAACTGACTCAAATAACACAAAACTAAGTTAAATTGACTCAAAACAAGAACTAGAGGGTGATTTGGACGAAAATTAAACTAAAAAGACTAAAAATACTAAATGGGGGTTGTTTTGATGAATTTAAAGTAAACATAAGTACTTGCAGAAACAAACTAAAGGTAATACGAAATTGGATGTTTTTAGGGGTGTAAGGCTAGCTAGAGGGTCATCTCCACACATGACACATATGCATACAAATTGATTTCTAGTTATTATTCCTATAAACCATGAATGACAATGCCCTAAATTAATGGTGAGAAGCACAAATTAACTTTCAAATTTCCTAAATTCATTGAATTGGACTCAGTGACACAACCAAATTATTCTTAACAAGTTCCCTATATGATCAGCATGATAGAGATACATATCAAAGATCATTAAGTTCTATGAAAATCATAAGCATTGACAAGGCATTCGTAACTATGAACTGCATGATACTCCTGCCAAGAATTCACTTAACACAATCATGACTAGTGACTTTTACTACTTGTAAATATAAGTTCATAACGATTAGGTGAAATTCTCTTATATTCTAGCATCAAATTCATGCATGCAAACTAAGTATGCATCCTTAATCAACACACAAGAACAAGTTCTCCATAAAACAGATAAGTAAATTGCATTCACGATTTATGAAACAATAACTGGATGTAATCAATTCATATCACATATATGTTCATGGCTTTGAATTCACCTCTAACTAAAACGAAATTAGTTCCTCATGTTCATCATAATTGAAAACCAAATTAAAATAAACATTGGACTAAAACTAAGGATAGAAAGAACCCAGAAACGCTCTAGTACTCCAATGGCAGATTTGGCAAAATCCTTGGCTACAGGGTCACAGCACAAGTCCTTCTTCTCCTTGCAAGCACGACACAAGTCTCTAAAAACTCTTAGAAACCTGGGGCACTCTTATGTAATTTTCTCTCTGAATTTCTCTCTTCTATGTGGTGCAAAATTGTGGTCAGAGATGTGTATTTATAAGGCTAGGGTTCGGCACAATTTCTGAAGGGAAAAGTATTGCATAACAATAATTTGTAAAGGAGAAGGATAGCACAATCCTAGGAGGAAAAGGAATATGATACACAGCAGGTTTCTAGGCTTCTAGAAAGGGTGGTGCGGCACCAATTTAGGGCAAAGGAGAGGGCTTCTAGAACCAGATATTTAGGTAATTTAATGTGAAATCGATTCCCCCTTGTAGCTGGAATTAAGGTAGGATAAGATTAGGATAGGATAAGATAAGGTTGGTTAAGATAATGTTCCTTCCTTTTAGCTGATTCCTTATCTTCTTTGTCTTGACTTTATTTTCTTCATCTCATCAGCATACTCCTAGCCTCTTGAACTTCAAAAATGTCCATCAACCTTGCTCCATGCATGCGCTATCCATTCTTGGCCCAAAACTGCTCCAAATTGCACTTTTTTGCTAACTTTGTCATTTGAACCTGAAAACACATGAAAATAGCTTAAAACACTTTAATAAGTAGGAATTAGCTATGAAAATGCAAGAAAACAAGCTAACTAAGTCGCATAAATATGCTCCTATCAAATTCCCCCACAGTTAGCTTTTGCTAGTCCTCGAGCAAAACGAAACAAACAAAACATAACCTAGACCTTCCAACAATTGCCTCAGGGATTTCCAATGAAACATGACATGTTAAAAATCACTACTATTTCAAATTTTAGCTATCTTTACCCTCGAGCTCACACTTAATCGCAGTCACCACTCACTAGCTCATATTTCATCAATTAAAACAATGTTTTGAATGTAGTAACATACCTTAGAGAATTCCCTCAATTCCTCACCGGATATACTCTCTATTTTCACTCAGATTTTTCTGACTACACTCCCTATACTAAGTATATGTGAGAAGATTTATGTAAATATGTAGACTAGCACTCACATATGTTATAACAAAGAAGGCACTTTCTGGAATTATTAATGCATGTATATATGACCTCATGAACGGAATGCCACTACTTAGAAGCGAGAACCAGGGATTCCATATGCTCGTACCAATTCTAACCTCCACATTATTGAACACACAACAATCAAGATAAAAGTCTATGGGTTGTAATGGGGCTAAGGTATTAACTAACAAAGAATGGTCAAGGATAAACAAAGGTTCTTAAAGTGATAGTGTTTGGACCCGAATTTACACCATCGGTCCGTGCAATCAAGGCCGTTGAGTGAGCATAGCTTCCAACCATTGGATGGAAAAGTGAAGATAATTTTATTATTATTAAAGGATAATATTATGGTTTTTATCATAATAATTATCTTTTAATATGAATTATCTTGAAATTCTCTCATACGGGATAAATAGGATGCAAATTATATCTCCAACTTGGAAGCGAGCTATGCAGTTCGATTTGATTTGGGATTCTCGGCATTTAGACGTATGCTTGGAGTCGGTTAACCATGCATGAAGGTTACCTTTTGATTAGTGGTGGTATCTGAGATAATGGTGTGGCATATTCCAATTTAGGATAATTGTTAGCATAGAAATATATGCTAATAATTAGCATATCCTTCAGGTGGAAGCACGGCATGGGCTAATGCACCTAGATGTGAATATGGGTACTAATATTGCATGGTTTCTCATGATGCTATAGGAAGAGTTTCATGTCCATGCAAATTGACTTGGTTTCGTCAAATTCAATGGCCAATAGCCAATGATGATGGGTCATTGTTAAACGGCTAATTGACGTTGGGATGGCTATCAAGAGTTTTTATTTGTATGGAGTGCTTATCTTCAGGGGGTTCAAGTTGTGGCCAGCTACGGATGGTACGTGAGAAACACATATAGAACTGCTAACTCCTCCCTATAAATACAAGATGTCGACATAGATAGCTCTGTCACTGTAGAATCAGCCGGTCTCGCAGCATCTTCCGTTGGCATCAACAACACTACGGCGAGGACGGTTGATTACCTATCCAAGTCTCGGTCGAGAGGGATTTTTGAATCCTTATTGGTCGAGGTCATCTTATCAGCCTTCTCGGCAAAGTGAGGTGTTACACTTATTACATTCGGCACATTGAAAGCCGAATCTGATTCGTGAACTTCGTAAGAATAGTAGCCTTGTCTTTAGGCTTGAAAATCCAAGAGGCCGAGATGTGTTCCTTTCTCGGCCGCAATCGCAAGACGCAGAAGTCAGTAGTGCGACCCAACGTAACATCAACAAATTTTACTCCTCGGCCGACGAGTTGTCACGCCCTGCATTCACCAAAGGACGTAGATTACTTGCTGAGAAAAATTATTTCCTGACATGCTGCTTACAAGAAGATAAGGGCCAGCCGTGTTGAAATAGGTCTTCACGTGGCCTAGCCTATTCACCCTGTGAGATGGGCATTCGGTGGGACAAAGAGGCCATTTGGTGGTATCCACTCATTCGACCGACTTCATGGAAGGCCTTATTTGAAAAAGAACCAGGTGTTAAAAGCGGTTGAGGTTAGAAAATCCAGATGAGGAGTCTCAAAGGTGTTGTAATAACCAACTATATAAGCCAAGGTCGAAGTCGAGACAAATATATAAGCCGAGGTCGAAGTCGAGGAAAGTAGGATATATATATATATATATATATATATATATATATATATATATATATATATATATATATATATATATATATATATATATATCCTAAATGGTGGCCTGATGCCGTGCGTACATGTGTGTGCGCGTTTATATATATACATATATATTTCCTAAACGGTATATATAAAGGGGGCACATGTGATATAATCGACGGATTAGACTTAATCTTACCGAGGATGAGTATATATAAAAGGGCTGCTTGCCGAGAGTTTTTTTAGGCCGAGCTCGGCGTACTTATCGAGAAATACTTCCCAAGTTATGTAACCAAGTCTTTGGGCTTAGACTTAACTTTTGAAACTGGGGGACATAACTGGCCGCGGGCTTCAAATAAGACTGAAACAGGATGTGGCTTTGGGTATCATGGACGACAGAGCGTGCAGGCCTCAATGAATGTATGGGTACAGATCAGTTCATGCCATGCGGTAGAGTGTATATATATATAAGCAGGCCGAGCTCGGCCAAAGGTTGATTATCATGCCATAAAACATAGCACTTGCTTGACCCCGGTCCTTCTCGGTCACACTTGCTCAACTATTAGCATGATGTGCTTTTCGTTTGCCGAGAAATTTTTATCTTCTTCGGCGATACCACGAGATTTTGGTGGGTACGAGACTTAATTTCCTTAACCATTCGGCTTACGAATCGAAGCTCAAGGAAACTGGGGGGCAATGTTTGGACCCCAATTTACACCATCGGTCCGTGCAATCAAGGCCGTTGAGTGAACATAGCTTCCAACCATTGGATGGAAAAGTGAAGATAATTTTATTATTATTAAAGGATAATATTATGGTTTTTATCATAATAATTATCTTTTAATATGAATTATCTTGAAATTCTCTCATACGGGATAAATAGGATGCAAATTATATCTCCAACTTGGAAGCGAGCTATGCAATTCGATTTGATTTGGGATTCTCGGCATTTAGACGTATGCTTGGAGTCGGTTAACCATGCATGAAGGTTACCTTTTGATTAGTGGTGGTATCTGAGATAATGGTGTGGCATATTCCAATTTAGGATAATTGTTAGCATAGAAATATATGCTAATAATTAACATATCCTTCAGGTGGAAGCACGGCATGGGCTAATGCACCTAGACGTGAATATGGGTACTAATATTGCATGGTTTCTCATGATGCTATAGGAAGAGTTTCATGTCCATGCAAATTGACTTGGTTTCGTCAAATCCAATGGCCAATAGCCAATGATGATGGGTCATTGTTAAACGGCTAATTGACGTTGGGATGGCTATCAAGAGTTTTTATTTGTATGGAATGCTTATCTTCAGGGGGTTCAAGTTGTGGCCAGCTACGGATGGTACGTGAGAAACACATATAGAACTGCTAACTCCTCCCTATAAATACAAGATGCCGTGCAACATTTGAGGCCCTCCAATTCAACACGCAAAATTGCCCTGTGCAAACTCTCTCAACAACTTTGAGATTTTCTATTTTCTCTTTTCACTGACACATCTTCCGTTGGCATCAACAGCACTGTGAAAGCAACCGGTGATATCTTAAGTCGGCATAGATAGCTCTGTCACCGTAAAATCAGCCGGTCTCGCAGTATCTTCCGTTGGCATCAACAGCACTACGGCGAGGACGGTTGATTACCTATCCAAGTCTCGGTCGAGAAGGATTTCTGAATCCTTATTGGTCGAGGTCATCTCATCAGCCTTCTCGGCAAAGTGAGGTGATACAGTTATTACATTCGGCACATTGAAAGCCGAATCCGATTCGTGAACTTCATAAGAATAGTAGCCTTGTCTTCAGGCTTGAGAATCCAAGAGGCCGAGACGTGTTCCTTTCTCGGCCGCAATCGCAAGACGCAAAAGTCAGTAGCGCGACCCAACGCAACATCAACAAATTTTACTCCTCGGCTGAGATCGGCCGACGAGTTGGTACGCCCCATATTCACCGAAGGACGTAGTTAGCTTATAGATTACTCGGCCTGTGTGCCACGTAGGCTTAGTAGTTTTTAGAGTTAACAGATAGTAAGCAAAGTAATGAAATCAACACATAGAATTCAACTTTTGATTGCAGAAACCAACTTTAAACACCCATGGGAGATTCACAAAACACTTAGGGCCAGATTCAAACTTTTGGACCGTTTCTTCAACAACCAATACTTGTGAGTTCATTCTCACTTATTTTGAATTCTTTCTTTTTTCTTCTCTTTTTTACATTTTTTTTTTGTTGGAAATAACCTTCCCCGACACGTGTTTTTTGCATAATGTTTGATCAAAAGGAATTCCCTCTAAGTCATGCTCCACTATACTTTAAGAATAAGGGTATGGATAGTCCTATTCTAGGCTAGGTAAGGATAATGTGGCTAACAAATAAAATAGGCTAAATAAGGCTCAAAGGGGTTAAACCTACAAAACATATGCAAGGGATTAAGGCTTTTTGGCTTTGGTGGTAACTAAACAACTTCATCTTGTTATATGTTATGCACTCAATTTTAAGCTTTGAATGAAACGGGCATGAGTTCTAGTATTTGGAACTAAAATGATGAAATAGCATTCTAAGTAGCAACCAAGCAAAGAAATAATGAGATCTTCCAACGACCTTAGAAAACAAAAACATCACAGATTAATAATTCTCCAAATAAAGTTTAGGCGCAAGTCTCTCAGGATTGTAGGGTTAGTTTGAGTTCCTTCCTTGAAGCATGTTACAAAAAACTTATATTTTTTCTTTTGTGATTACAAGTGAATTCGTTAATGACAACTACAACCAAGTATTAACCAAAGAGCATATCAAACTTCCACCCATGTTTGTAATTTTCTTTAACAGTCATGCAATTAAAAACCAAATCCTCATCATTGTGTTGGAAGGTACCATAAGACACAAACACACAAAAACGACTCTTTTTGGGTTTTTCAAAACTTTTTCTAGTTTTTTTTCAAATTTTCGTATTTTTCTTTAAAAACACTTCAAAACACACTAAAAACACTTCAAAATAGTGAGACACAACTCTAGAGGTGCTAGGTTATAAAATCCCACGACAATCAATGAAAAATCATTTGTTTACCCCCCCCCCCCCACACTTAAACCAAACATTGTCCTCAATGTTTCAAACAAAGACTAACACGCAAGCAATCAAACAACACAACTAACAAACATGACAATTATGGCAAAGTAAAAGCAATAAAGAGTAGGGTTAAGAAACACAAATCTGGTTTTGGAGTCGAAGATTCCTAGGTCTTCTTTATTTGAACACATGGGTTGCCTCCCAAGAAGTGAAGGAAATTTTGTGAAAAACATGTTTATTTGAATAACATCTATAGCATGCAATTAACAATTAAAAGGCGGAATCATGCTTGTATGCACTCAAAAACAAAACATTACCCATGAAATTCAAAGCCTAGTAGATTGGTGAACCTTGACTCAACTTAAAACAACATTTGTTAGTTGAGAAATTATACCTTTGTAGATTCCTCTGTGCATAAGCAAAGGCTAATCACCCAAAGAGAGGGCCTTCATTCCTGGCATCTTAGATCTATGGATTTGGATGGATGAAATGGTTCTCCAAGTTCCCAAAATTGAGAACCTCTAAGTCTCTTCACCAAGGTTAGATTGGAGAAGAAATGAGTGACCTTGGAGTAGTAGGATTGCTAGCTAAACCCTCCAAGGAGGCCGGCCACTTTAGAGAGAAAGGAGAGCTTATGATCTCATCCTTTCCCCAAAAGAAAAACCCTAAATGAATTTTGGCTATAAAGTCATATTTATACCTTAATTCATTGGAGTGGCAAACTTGTAAATAAGTCCAAAACTCACTCCATCTCTAAATGGCCGGCCTTAGGGTATTATTGGGCTAATTGGGCCTTTGTGAATCATTATTCATTAAGTTGTCATACAACTTAAGTCAATGGGCTTGACGTTCGAAGCCCATTGGGCCTTAAGGTCCAAAACTATCCCGAGGTCTTTAACGAACTTATTCGTTTGATTAATTAACATATTAATTAATCCTTGCCATAAATAATTAAACCATTTAATTATTCTTACTCATCTCCATTGTTTCTTCAATCTCCACCTTACACGGTGTACGATCCATTAGGTTCCTTTTAGCGAGGCAGTGGGCGATTAAAACCATTTCAAATCGATTGTGAATTGAAACTTACTTTCAATTCTCCCTTTAGTGATTATACACGTTTAGGGCTTCCACAAACCATGAGTGACACCTAGCAGCATATCATGGTTACCCAAGCTAATCAGAAGAGGTGGAGAACCTATTCAGTTTAGGATTACAAATGCAATATGGTCTTTCTCTAATACAATACTCTTGACCACATTGTTTGGTTTGATAGTTTCTTCATGTCTACTATCCAATGTGATTCGTGTGCTTATATGATTACCTTGAATGTGATTTGGAACGACTTCCTAAATCTCATTCATACTCTGGCCAGAGATTCTTAATCATATCATAGAGTATTCTCCCCCAAACGGTTTGAAGGTTAGAGATCCCTTGTTGCGCATTCACTTGCCTCCATGGCTAAGTGGCTTAACCCCGACGATGCCGTGGACACCCGCGGATGGGGTGACTTTGACATAATCAAAGATCAAGTACCTAACCACAAGACAACTATGATGCCTCAGGTCAAAAGACTACTTTGCATTATCCCAACCATGAGTTCTCATGTGACTTGAATATGAGAACTCTTTGTTGATCGTGTTCAGTGAACTCATTCTCGATTGAGCACCTACGTACTTGTCTTGATGTCACACACACCAATGACTCGAGACTAGTCACTCTCCCTGAGAGAAGACACAGCACGTACTGATCTTACTGGACTGTCAATGCCCAATTAGCAATCCTATGATCAGGAACGTTTAGGATGTGTCTACGAAAGAATGGTCTCATGAATCTAACTTCTTTAGATTGCATTCTCCCAATCACATATTCCTTGGACTTATCGTTTAAGCGTATAACATTTATATGAGACGGCTCAAACAATAATTTTTGCCCTTGATATTAAACTAGATTAGTTTAACATGTGAAATGTCCGTAAAGTATCATCATATGATTGGTTTTAGGGCACATTTCCAACAATCTCCCACTTGCACTAGAGCCAATCAGCTTGGTCATCAGTGATGATACCTCTTCTGTAGTCATTTCATAAATGGCTGAGTAGTAGGCTTAAAGAATGGATATCTATATGTTATCCATAGAAGCAACCTTGAGAATAACGACGTCACCATTATACATGATTCTTAATCATGTGGTTCAGTCTCTTATTTGAGTTTGGATCTTGATGAGACCTTGATTCCCTGGCTTGAGCTATCGCCCCATTAGTGTCGTATGCATAAAGGATTCTATTTACGCATTATTTCTTTGGGAGTCAAAGGGTACGTTCCCTTTGAGAAGGGCAACTTGCTAGTCTCACTAGAGTCGTCCTTCTAATTGAAGTTTATCATCATATGAGAAACTTCCTAGCATCTCTTGTTTATTATTAGGGATTGATATAATCGAATTATATCTTGAAATATATCATTATAGATTTCTATCCCATGTATATAAACTATGTCTCCCATATCCATTATATCGTTATAGAATGTTTAAAGTCATAACTTTAACGAAGAAGTATTCTTTTCATTTCCAAAATTAATATATCATATATGTGTATATATATATATATATATATATATATATATATATTTAAATTTAGGAATATGATTAACTCCCACTAATCTTTTGTAAACCTAGTAAACAAAAGATTCATTTACATCTTTATGAGAAATCAAACGATTTGATCTTTCTCTCATAAGACGCTTATAGCTCCCACTAGCTTGCTAAGATTCATGATGGATGGATCTCTACAACTTACATGTCTTGTGATTCATAGTATTAGACATATATTATCAAGACTATCTTAATAATGTTTTTGGAAACCCATATTATGTCCAAACATTGAATCACCATTTAGTTGTAGCTAGCAATCTTCGAATTAATTGAAACCAAGACTACGTTAAAGATGGTTTCTTCTAAGTCAACCAATCTCTTTAATTGTAGTCACCTTAAGCTACCAATTAGCTATGGAGGTTTCATTATTTCGGGTCAAATGGTACTTTACCACTTCCTTGAGTATATATCGTATATACACTCAATGTAGTCATAAGGATTTTCATTCTTATTTCTTTCGAATTAAGAGGTGCAACTCTATGACATAGTCATAAAGTTCAAACCATTCAACTGAGACGGTTTATAAATCCTTCTCGACTACCTTGGAGCTTGTGGTGTAGGAACTAGGTTGTTATATTTGTTGATCACTATCTTGTTTCTCAAAGAACCCATTCTTTGAGTTCTATCTCTCGTTCATTTGCTCTATCTTAGGCAAATCCTGGTGTAGGATTACAATGAACTACCCAACAAACAACATTTGTTAGTTGGTTTATAGAAGTGATATCCAAATGTTAACTTAAGGATACCCACAAGATAATTCTCAAACAAATATTGCTTATTAGCACACAACCCCAAATCTTAACATGATTAAGATTTGTCTTTCTTTCCAACTACATCTTATGGAGTCATGAAAATTTTGGAAGATCTTCTAATTGACAATCATATTGTTTTTAGAAGTATATATCCTATATATGGGTAATAGATAACATCTAATGAACTAAATCTTATTCGAGTTCGTTCTTCTCCTAATGGAGAAATTCATTATCTTATGATGCTTCTTTCCTTGATATTTTTCAAGGAAACTGTTCTAAAGTGTTATCTTTCCTTGGATCAAATCTAAGGAGGCAAATACTTTAGACGTCTTACTCATCAACTTACATTTCTTGAATTCTTTGAAACCTTTTACAAAGTATTCGGACTTGTGTTTATTCAAAATAAACTATAGTCCAACCGAGAGTGATCTTCGGTGAATGTCATACAACATGAGTAGTATTATGTTGTGGACAAGTGCCACTAACATCTAAGTGAATTAACCTCAACAACTTTGTGATTCTTTCTTCTTTCCAAAAGAATAAAGATTCGAACATTTCGCATCTATACAATTTTAATAAGAAGGTGTTGGATCCGGATCTAACGATCCAAAGCATCCATCTATGACCAACTCATATTTTATGTTTTTGAGGTATCACAACTCAGTTGAGATTAGTCACTACCTTGCAACCTTTTGGGTTTTAAGCATCGTTATATTATAAACAGTTAACACTATCATATCATCTCTACTATAGAGACAATCAATTAGATTACAATAATCTAATCATTGATTAATAAAGAACAATGTTTTGTCAAACAAAACATTCATCCATCTCTACTATAGTGACGGAATTAAGTTCCTTAAAATTGGAATGTAAAGACAATCTTTGGTTTTTTTTTCAATTTCTTTGGTAGTTCATATAAGGAAGTAAGTACTATCTGCTTTCGTAGAGATCTTTATTTTATTCATGTTTCGAATGTGAAGCACCTTTTTCTTCTCTCATATATCTTTTACTTCTTATTAGTCACACTTTTACAACGATTGTAAAACATAGTTACTAATATGGAATCAAGCATTCAAGTAGAAGAACCAACTGTTTTGAACTATTCAAGAACAATTTACAACACCTTCGAAAGGTGTGTTCTTGACACTTGCAAGACATTTCTTGCAAATACCCCTTCCAATGTCCATCCTTTCATAAAGAAAGTTTGTTCCCTAGGAGTTAATTTTATCTTCTTCATTTGACTTCTCCTTTGACTACAATAGTCATGGTCCCTAAACTCCCACTATCTCTCTTGAAACTTATTTTAATTGTGTTATACACATCAAACGATTTGGAGAGCGTGTGGTTATTGTTCACTATATAGTTTACAATAAACTTAGTGAACCATTTGGATAGGGACACAAAGGTGAAGTCCTTGCCTAGTTTCCGTCTCTAGAAGTGGTGTAACACTTCAACACTCAATGATTCAAAATCATCATAAGTCCATGTTGATGGACTATTTTTGTCAACCAACCATTATGTTCTAAACATAATTACAAACTTTCAAGAGTTGTTCAAGGCAACTCTCATTTCTTCATACAACAATTTGTAAGTGAAGAATCATGGCACATAAAGTGTCCATGCCCTTGTGCTTACTTCTAAAGTTCCTTGTTCATGTAACAAAAAAAACAAGCACTAATGTTTGCATTGACTAAGGGTTGTTCAAAGCAACTCTTATTTCTTCATACAACGATTTGTAAGTGAAGAATTATGACATTAAAAGTGTTGTCCTCCTTATGATAGACTTATATAACATTTTCTTCCAATGGTACATTATCAATAGGAAGATTGTGAGGATGAGACTACTTAGGTACATATACAATCCATTTAAGACAATCTTTGGGATTGTTGTACCAAGTCCGGAAACTAAAGCATTCGGCTTTTCTTTGTCAAGTTTTGGATAGCGTTTGCAAATATATTGGTAAACAAATACATAACGAATATAAATTGATTGATTTTAAGCCATTTGATTCGGGTCTTTAAATCAAATAGCACCACCCACTATTTTTGGCAAATTCCATATCCCTCATTGGAATTCGAGAGTTTTGGAGGTAACTCTTAGTAGGGTATGGGAGACTCACTATTACCAAGCCCACCTCACAATGAGAAAGTACGCTTACTCATTTGGATCTCTTGCAAGTACCCATCTTATTTGGCCTCTAGAGAATGTAGCCTCACAATGATATGATGTTGGCTCCATTGCACTTAGTTAAGTCATTCCCACCATGCAAGTTCGGGTAGGGGTTCAAGAACAACCTCACAATGATATGATGTTGGCTATTCACGTTGCCTACCTTGCACAACATCAAGTATGCATATAGACTCCTCCTGAGTGTAAGCACGCACTTTGTACTCCCCCGTGATAGGGTGAAGCCGGTGTACGAGTCACAAATGATCGGAGCCTACCATGGTGGAAGGCCACGAAAGAGTGTTCAAAGCACTCTCACGCTTCTCAACTTAATAATGGTTTGGTTGAGGGTTTTTAGGTCTCATCACATATAAATATTCATTTTAATCTTTATTAAAACAATTTTGGTCCTATTACAACTATTGGTCCATTTGATTGAATTTAGTTGTATATAATACTCCCACTATGCTTATAAAG
This sequence comes from Malus sylvestris, assembly GCF_916048215.2. Classification (NCBI taxonomy): domain Eukaryota; kingdom Viridiplantae; phylum Streptophyta; class Magnoliopsida; order Rosales; family Rosaceae; genus Malus; species Malus sylvestris. The sequence goes on from NC_062273.1 coordinate 11,812,860, forward strand.
CGGTTTTTAAAGCAAGAGTATATGATACTACTAACATAAACTTTGCATTCATTTGATGGACTATATAGTTGCCATAGGGCCTTAGGATGACTATGAACCTTTGTTTAGATTCAACACGAGCCTAGTGTTGAATTTCGGTCTAGGGATGGTGATTGATTTTAGTTACGCGTTTAATCACATTAAGGCGTGTTGTCTTAGGGGCGTTGGACCCTCTACTCCATTTTCATGCATATCAAATAATACAAGAAAGGAGTACTTCAAAGTAAAGATGAGCTTATGCTCTTTACAACATTTGAATAAAACAAATTACTTTAAAGTAAAGAAGATCTTATGCTCTTTTACAACATTTGATGACACACCCCGTCCCGAAGGAGGGTGTGCTGGCCGTCACGTGAGAGTGACGTAACCATTTACACAGTTCGGAAGCTCTTAAAATACAATTACTAAATGGAAACCCCCGAGGGTGAGTCCTACTTTTGTGAATTCTGTCAGAACGCCGTTGGGTTCCTCGTGGCCACCAAAGCTCTGCTAACTTAAACCTGGAGGGGCGAAAAACAAAATTGAGTGGGTCAGTAAAACCAAAGCTTTTCAAAAACATTTCGCCAAAAATAATTCTAACCCCTCTCCGTAAAACCTGTATACTTTCCCAGAAAATAGTATATATAAACATATATATAAGCAAATATCTCAAATCACTATCCTTTAACACTTTTCAGAAAAATATGTCATGCCAAGTGTCCAAAAACATAATATAGATGCATCAATATAAATCAGGTGAAAATAAATCAACCGGAGACCCTGAAGTGGTCCTGTACGGCTGATTCTAAAGCTCAACATCCAATCCAACCGGAGTCACCTCGTGACCTGTACGGTTCAACTCTGCATGTCACTCGGAACTACATATAGTAGTCTGTACGATGATAGGTGTATAAATACGCTCTAGTGCTTCTCTCATCAATCATCAGCGCGCATAACTAAGGTCACCCACTAGTCGGAATCACATTTAGTGATCTGTACGACTAGCATGTCGGAACCCTCACATCGTCTGTACGACATCCACCTACTTGGATCCAAGACGAGCGTGCGGTGTGGTGAATAACAATATAAGCACTATCACCTAGGTACAGGTCATGAGCTTTCAATGCAATCCATGATAAATAACTCAGCTGAAAATAAATAAACTCACCTGAGCGTCCACCGCGTCATTTCACACACATATATATATATATATATATATATATATATATATATCAATTATCAAACTAAATATCTCAACAGTTTCATGCATGGCAATTAGATTCATAATTTTCACATAAACGTATTTTCTGGGAAAAACAGTTGTATATAGGTAAATACGAAATCAAAACTGCCCACTCACCTGGAGTTCGCCCTACAACTCTCTAGCACAATACGCCAAGGCGTCATGATGATCGGTGCCTAAAACAATAATCAAACCCAACCTCAGAATTCATATCGAGAGAATATATAACTTGTATAAAATACGTCACTACGTAGTTCGATCCGGAAGATCCGCCACTCATATTTTAAATCCATAACTTCCAGAGGTCCACAATATATCTCTAGGATAACATCCTAAAATTTCATTACCATCCAACGGTCGGATCTCCGTCAATTAACAAAACTAAGTGACGGTTAACATTCTATATTATGGACTTACAACTCTAATTCCGGAAGATCCGTAAATCGGATTCCCAATCCGTAAGTTCCTATAATCCTCAAATATTACGTATTACAACGTATCAAAGTTTGGTGATGATCCAACGGTTGGATCATCAATTCACATTTTTACCTAAATACGAAAACTATAAAACGTTATTTAAACACCTAACCAACAATCCTTAATAACTTCTCATACGGTGCTCAATTTGGGTATATGAATATACCACATTGACCTACTCGACGTCACGGACGTCGACAAATTTTTAAAATAATTGTTTACTGTGGCACGCGCCCCCACGCGCCCAGGAAGGCACGGGTCCATGCGCGCCCACGCGCACCTTCTTCCTCGCGAGTTCGCCGGACTGGTTTTTCCGGTGGCCGGAAAACTGGGGAATTTTCAAATGCTTCGTTCTCCTTCGTTTCTCAACCATTTTCTTCGTATAATATATCAATTTAAAGCCCTCAACATGTAGAATCCAAGCAACTAAATCTCACCGGAAAAATCCAAGCAAAACCGGCCAAACTTAACCCTCGTGATCCCGACGTCCAAATCCTTCCAACGAAGCACTCCGAGCTTCCTTGGGACCTCACTAAGCTCACTATGAGCTTGGATTGTCCTAAAAATCAACCAACAAAAAGTTCATGAATAGTGCCAAACTCGGACCTCGAGTTTTCAACGTGAAAACGAAGGATTCCTTGCCTGAAAATGGTGTCTTTGGGTTCTTAGAGTCTTCACGAGCACAATGGTGCCCTTGGCACCTTCGATCCGTGAAGTTTCAGGGTTTTGTGGTGAGGTCCGTACATTTTGAGAAAGAGAGAGAGAAACTGAGAGAGTAGTGAGGGAGGAGAGAGAGAAGGCACGGGGGAAGGAGGGAGGTCTTGAGCGAGTGTGTGGTCCAACCACAACCATACATGCCAAATTTAATCCCTACCCACACAAAATACAATCCAAATTTAATCCAAACTTATAAAATTAATCCAAATAACGTCACACCCACGTACCTTAATACCTGCTAAGGGTAAATCCGTCTTTTCACGTCCTCGATGAATAAAATCCCAGGACGGGCTGTGACATTTGATCAAATCAAATTACAATCAAAATCTAATCTACACATGCCCATGGTTCAAACAAATTTGAAACGGCCTTTCTGACACACCCCGTCCCGAAGAAGGGCATGCTGGCCGTCACGTGAGAGTGACGTAACCATTTGCACAGTACGGAAGCTTTAAGATACAATTTATAAGTTGATACACCCGAAGGTGAATCCTAATTTTGTCCATTCTGTCAGAACACCGTCGAATTCCTCTTAGTCACCACACCTTTGTGATTCCTGAACCTGGAGGGGCGCAAAACCAAAATTGAGTGGGTCAGTAAAACAAATCTTTTCAAATCCAACTTTTCTCAAAACATTGTAACCCCTCTCCGTAAAACTTGTAAACTTTCCCAGAAATGTAAAATATAAATATACATATATATTCTCAAAACTTCATTTTTACTATCTCAACATTTTTCTTTATCAATCATGCCATGCCATGTCTAATTCAATAGTTAAGTATGGATGCATCAACAATAATCATATCAAGTGCAAGAAAGTAATCAACCGGAGGCCCTCTAATAGCCCTGTACGGTTGAACCTAGAGCTCAAAATCTATCACTCTCACTCTGCCGGAGTCACCTCTGTGACCTGTCCGGCCTTCTGCACATAAGTCGGAACCACCTAATGTAGTCTGTACGACTTAATGGTTAATATTACGCTCTAGTGCTTTCTCATCAATCATCTGTGCACATAATCTAAGGTCACCCACCAGTCGAAATCTCACTAACACTCTATGACTGGCCCGTCGCACCCACTCCGCGTGGACTGTGCGACCAACATCTACTTGGATCCAAGGCGAGCGTGCGATGCGGTGAATACTATAAGCACTAAACCATGGTGCAGGATTTGAGCTCAATATACATCAACATCATCATAACAGTAATTAAATACTCACCTGATACTCACCTGTGCGTCCGCCGCACCATTCATTCATATGCATCATATCTCAATTCATACTTTTCATATCATTTCATGCATGGCAATTCGATTCACATTTCTATATACTTTTCATATACTTTTATGCATGGCATCTCAATTCACATTTCAATATACTTTTCATATAATTTTATACATTTTCATTTAAAGCATAATTTCATGCATTTTCAATTTTTGGGAAAACGGCAAGTATATATGTATACGGAAAACAAAACTGCCCACTCACCTGGAGTTCGCCCTACAACTCCCTAGCACAATACGCCAAGGCGTCATGACGATCGGCGCCTAAAACAATAATCAATTCCAACCTCAGAATTCATATCGATAGAATATATAACTTATATAAAATACGTCACTACGTAGTTCGATCCGGAAGATCTGCCATTCAGATTTTAAATCCATAACTTCCAGAGGTCCACAATATATCTCTAGGACAACATCCTAAAATTTCATCACCATCCAACGGTCGGATCTCCGTCAATTAACAAAACTAAGTGACGGTTTACATTCTATTTTATGAACTTACAACTCCAATTCCGGAAGATCCGTAAATCGGATTCCCAATCCGTAAGTTCCTATAATCCTCAAATATTACGTATTGCAACGTATCAAAGTTTGGTGATGATCCAACGGTCGGATCGTCAATTCATATTTTCATCTAAATGCAAAAACTATAAAACGTTATTTGAACACCTAACCAACAATCCTTAATAACTTTCTCATACGGTGCTCAATTTGGGTATATGAATATACCACATTGATCTACTCGACGTCACGGACGTCGACAAATTTTTAAAATAATGTTTTACTGTAGCACGCGCCCCACGCGCCAAGGAAGGCACGGGTCCACGCGCGCCCACGCGCACCTTCTTCCTCACGAGTTCGCCGGACTGGTTTTTCTCCGGTGGCCGGATTCTGGGCATTTTTCAAATGCCTTGTTCTCCTTCGTTTCTCACCCATTTTCTTCGTATAATATATCAAAATGAAGCCCCAAACATGTAGAATCACAATATACTACTTTTAAGTTTCAAAAACAACTAAATCTCACCGGAAAAGTCGAAGCAAAACCGGCCAAACTTGCAGCTCGTGATCCCGACGTCCAATTCCTTCAAACGAAGCACTCCGAGCTTCCTTGGGACCTCATTAAGCTCACTGTGAGCTTGAAATTCCCTGAAACATCAAGATTTACGTGTGCATGAACAGTGCACTTTCACGGGGAGTTTAGAATCTAGGTTTTCCGAAGTAAAACTTACCTGAAATTGGTGTCTACGTGATCGTGGAGGTTCCAGGAGTTCGATGGTGGTCTTAACTCCGTCGTTGGTAGAAGTTTAGGGTGGTTTTGGAGTTTGTCCGTGTGAGTTCGAAGGAGAGAGACAGAGAATGAGAGATTGTGAGAGAAGAGAGAGAGAGACAGGGTACGGGAAAGAGGGAGAGAATTGAGGGGTGTGGGATCCTACCCAATCCCCAACTACAAATTCTAATATAAAATTTAAGTCTAAGTCTCCACTCTACTTACCAAATTTTAGGAGCTTAGATATAACGAACGTAAAAATTATACCTTAGTCACGTATTGGGGGCATGTTCGTAATTTCATGTCCTCGGAATTAAAAATTCCGGGACGGGCTGTGACACTTTCACATAGCTCAATTATCGTAGGCTTAGGTTCATAATCACCCTTTAATTAATTAACACTTTAACTAATTAAATTGAATGCAACATTTTCATTTGGTTTTTGTATCCATAAAATTGATTTAAATGGAGCTAAATGAAATGAAAATCCAATTCTCATTTAAAGAGACAAAACCATTTTGTTCTCATCCTAATTTGGGCCAAAATGCAATAACCTCAACTTTTTGGGCTATGTTGCAAAACTTAAACTTTTGAGCTCATTTTGTAAAAACACAAAAGTCCACTACATCATGTAATCACAACTAGAACCCAAAAATTTCCACAAATTGAAAAACATCATTAAAGGAACAAAACAATTTGTCCTTTAATGATTTTGGGCCTTTACGTAAATACGTAAACTTTTGGGCCAAAGTTGCAAATACACATAAGTACCAAAACTTTATGTAATTGCATAAAAGCCCCAAAAGCACCCCACTTGTAGGGTGGCCGGTTTTAGATAGAGTGAGGAATGCAAAATTTTGAAATTTTTCAACAAAGTCATAAAGCCATGCAAGTGGTGTGTGTGACATAAATTCATGCAAGTGGTGTGTGTGTAAGAGAAGTACTTCTTACACACCCATCACCATTTCTATCACCTTTCAAAATTTCAATCACATTAAAACATTTGATAAAGCACAAAACAAAGACTTTATGAAATAAATCAAAACTTTGAATGAAAACACCAAACTTTTTGTTCTTGGCTAAAATGTCAAGAACAATGAAGAACATTCATGAAAAACCCATAAAAGCTTCATCAACATTTTTCATCCGAAGACATCCCAAAAACACTCAAACTTAAGGGAAATAACATATAACCAAACTAGGGTACATAGGGGTTCCAAAAGTTACTTGAAAACACTTTTAACAAGTCAAACATGAACCAAAAAATCCACCCTTTGAATTTGGCTGAAAATCCCCAAAAACATGGCACCAAATTTTAGCTCCAATATTCATTCTCATATGAACTACATCTACAACATTTGAGATGGCAAATTTTCTAACAAAATTTACATTCAAAGAAACAAGAATAAAGCTTGTAACATATTACAACTTTTAAATCAACGACTATGAACTACAAAACCCAAAAGGATTCACCAACTACTAGACCTAGGCTCTGATACCACTTGAAGGAAATTTTGTGAAAAACATGTTCATTTGAATAACATCTATAGCATGCAATTAACAATTAAAAGGCGGAATCATGCTTGTATGCACTCAAAAACAAAACATTACCCATGAAATTCAAAGCCTAGTAGATTGGTGAACCTTGACTCAACTTAAAACAACATTTGTTAGTTGAGAAATTATACATTTGTAGATTCCTCTTTGCATAAGCAAAGGCTAATCACCCAAAGAGAGGGCCTTCATTCCTGGCATCTTAGATCTATGGATTTGGATGGATGAAATGGTTCTCCAAGTTCCCAAAATTGAGAACCTCTAAGTCTCTTCACCAAGGTTAGATTGGAGAAGAAATGAGTGACCTTGGAGTAGTAGGATTGCTAGCAAAACCCTCCAAGGAGGCCGGCCACTTTAGAGAGAAAGGAGAGCTTATGATCTCATCCTTTCCCCAAAAGAAAAACCCTAAATGAATTTTGGCTATAAAGTCATATTTATACCTTAATTCATTGGAGTGGCAAACTTGTAAATAAGTCCAAAACTCACTCCATCTCTAAATGGCCGGCCTTAGGGTATTATTGGGCTAATTGGGCCTTTGTGAATCATTATTCATTAAGTTGTCATACAACTTAAGTCAATGAGCTTGACGTTCGAAGCCCATTGGGCCTTAAGGTCCAAAACTATCCCGAGGTCTTTAACAAACTTATTCGTTTGATTAATAAACATATTAATTAATCCTTGCCATAAATAATTAAACCATTCAATTATTCTTACTCATCTCCATTGTTTCTTCAATCTCCACCTTACACGGTGTACGATCCATTAGGTTCCTTTTAGCGAGGCAGTGGGCGATTAAAACCATTTCAAATCGATTGTGAATTGAAACTTACTTTCAATTCTCCCTTTAGTGATTATACACGTTTAGGGCTTCCACAAACCATGAGTGACACCTAGCAGCATATCATGGTTACCCAAGCTAATCAGAAGAGGTGGAGAACCTATTCAGTTTAGGATTACAAATGCAATATGGTCTTTCTCTAATACAATACTCTTGACCACATTGTTTGGTTTGATAGTTTATTCATGTCTACTATCCAATGTGATTCGTGTGCTTATATGATTACCTTGAATGTGATTTGGAACGACTTCCTAAATCTCATTCATACTCTGGCCAGAGATTCTTAATCATATCATAGAGTATTCTCCCCCAAACGGTTTGAAGGTTAGAGATCCCTTGTTGCGCATTCACTTGCCTCCATGGCTAAGTGGCTTAACCCCGACGATGCCGTGGACACCCGCGGATGGGGTGACTTTGACATAATCAAAGATCAAGTACCTAACCACAAGACAACTATGATGCCTCAGGTCAAAAGACTACTTTGCATTATCCCAACCATGAGTTCTCATGTGACATGAATATGAGAACTCTTTGTTGATCGTGTTCAGTGAACTCATTCTCTATTGAGCACCTACGTACTTGTCTTGATGTCACACACACCAATGACTCGAGACTAGTCACTCTCCCTGAGAGAAGACACAGCACGTACTGATCTTAACGGACTGTCAATGCCCAATTGGCAATCCTATGATCAGGAACGTTTAGGATGTGTCTACGAAAGAATGGTCTCATGAATCTAACTTCTTTAGATCGCATTCTCCCAATCACATATTCCTTGGACTTATCGTTTAAGCGTATAACATTTATATGAGACGACTCAAACAATAATCTTTGCCCTTGATACTAAACTAGATTAGTTTAACATGTGAAATGTCCATAAAGTATCATCATATGATTGGTTTTAGGGCACATTTCCAACAAGAAGTGCTTGCTTTAACGTCTTCCAGCCAAACGATACCTCCTTTTAGGCTCCAATAGGGTCCACGGCATGGAGGGGTATTTCCTCCACGACATGCTCATCGAAATTCTTGTAGTAAGGCTTCAAATGGTGTCCATTCACTTTGAATTCATGTCCTGTCTTTAAACTTTGAATTTGGATTGCACCATAGGGAAATACATTAGTAACAACAAAAGGACCAATCCATTTAGGACGCAACTTACCTGCAAACAATCGAAGGCGAGAGTTGAAAAGCAACATTTTCTGCCTTATAGAGAATGTCTTGCTACAAATCATCTTGTCATGGAATGCCTTTGTTTTCTCCTTGTAAATATGAATGTTCTCATAAGCCTAATTCCTAATCTCCTCAAGCTCATTCAGTTGAAGCTTCCTATGAATGCCAGCCGCATCTACGTCCATATTGAACGTTTTGACTGCCTAATGCGCTCTGTGCTCCAACTCAACCAGAAGATGGCACGGTTTCCCATAAATGAGCAGAAATAGAGACATCCCAATTGGTGTTTTCTAGGCTGTACGATAGGCCCACAGTGCATCATTCAAACGCAAGCTCCAATCTTTCCGAGTTGGCCTAACTATCTTTTCCAAAATCTACTTGATTTCTTGGTTAGAAACTTCAGCTTGCCCACTTGTTTGAGGATGATAAGGTGTCAAAACCTTATGTGTGACATTATACTTCTTGAGCAGCGCCTTTATTGTTCGATTGAAAAAATGGGAACCCCTATCACTTATAAGTACTCTTGCCATTCCAAATCTGGCAAATAAGTTAGTTTTGACAAAATCTGCAACCACTTTGGAATCATTGGTACATGTGGCTTTTGGTTCCACCCATTTCGACACATAATCCACAACAAGTAAAATATAATTGAAACCATGTGAGGAAGGAAAAAGACCCATGAAATCAATACCTCAAACATAAAAAATCTCAACAGAAAAGATAGAGGTTTGCGGCATTTGATCTTTTGCACCTATATTGCCCATTCTTTGACAACGATCACAAGTCACACAAAAAAATTCTACCATCCTTAAAGATAGTAGGTCAATAAAATCCACATTCTAAAACCTTAAGTGTTGTGTGTTGTCTACCAAAATGACCCCCACATGCATAAGTGTGACAGAAAGTTAAAATTGAATTAAACTCAGAATCATGCACACACCTACGAAGAATCTAATTAGGGAAATATTTCCACAAGTAAGGGTCATCCCATACATAAAACCGTGCATACTTTTTAAGTTTGTCACGTTGGTGCTTGTTTAGAGTGCTTGGAACTTGGTTAGATACCAAATAATTCACTAAATCGGCATACCATGGCTCACTTACCTCAATGGACAACAGTTGCTCATTTGGGAATGCTTTTGAGATGGGTAATGGCTCCTCATCATGTACCAAACGGCTCAAGTGGTTAGCCACCACTTTCTCACTTCCTTTCTTGTCCCAGATTTCTGTTGGAAATGTGCCCTAAAGCCAATCATGTGATGATACTTTACGGACATTTCACATGTTAAACTAATCCAGTTTAACATATAAAGGGCATAAATTATTGTTTGAGCCGTCTCATATAAATGTTATATGCTTAAAACGATAAAGTCCAAGGAATTTGTGATTGGGAGAATGTAATCTAATGAAGTTAGATTCTTGAGACCATTCTTTCGTAGACACATCCTAAACGTTCCTGATCATAGGATTGCCAATTGGGCATTGACAGTCCGTCAAGATCGGTACGTACTATGTCTTCTCTCAGGGAGAGTGATTAGTCTCTAGTCATTGGTGTGTGTGACATCAAGACAAGTACGGTAGGTGCTCAATAGAGAATGAGTTCACTGAACGCGATCAACGAAGAGTTCTCATATTCCATGTCACATGAGAACTCATGGTTGGGATAATGCAAAGTAGTCCTTTGACCTGAGGCATCATAGTTGTCTTGTGGTTAAGACCTTGATCTTTGATTATGTCAAAGTCATCCCACCAGGAGGGTGTCCACGACATCGTTGGGGTCAAGCCGCTTAGCTATGGAGACAAGTGAATGCGCAACAAGGGATCTCTAACCTTCAAACCGTTTGAAGGAGAATACTCTCTGATATGATTTGAATCTCTGGCCAGAGTATGAATGAGATTTGGGAATGTGTTCCTAATCACATTCAAGGTAATCATATAAGCACAAGACACACATTGGATAGTAGACATGAGAAAATAAACTATCAAACCAAACAATGTGGTCAAGAGTATTAGATTAGAGAAGGACCGTATTGCATTTGTAATCTCGAACTGAATAGGTTCTCTAAACCTCTTCTGATTAGCTTGGGTAACCATGACATGCTGCTAGGCGTCAACCATGGTTTGTGGAAGCCCTAGACGTGTATAATCACTAAAGGGAGAATTGAAAATAGTTTCAATTCACAATCGATGTAAAATGGTTTTAATCGCCCACTACCTCGCTAAAAGGAACCTAATGGATCGCACACCGTGAAAGGTGGAGATTGGAGATTAAACGGAAATGAGTAAGAATGATTAAATGGTTTAATCATTTATTTATGGCAAGGATTAATTAATATGTTAATTAATCAAACGAATAAGTTCGTTAAAGACTTCGGGATAGTTTTGGACCTTAAGGCCCAATGGGCTTCGAACGTCAAGCCCATTAACTTAAGTTGTATGACAATTTAATGAATAAAGATTCATTAAAGCCCAAAAGCCCAAAAATCCCCTAAATGGCCAGCCATGATGAAATGAATTAGGGTTTTGGTTGTTTAGGTCACTTAAAGAAGTGACTATATAAATGATTTTATAGCCAAATATTCATTAAGTGATAAATGGGTTTATTTTTTGGGAAAATAGGTGAGAATTGTCTCTCCATTTTCTCTCTAAAGAGGCCAACACCTTGGAGGGTACATCTAGCAATCCTACTACTCCAAGGTCACTCATTTCTTCTACAATCGAACCTTGGTGTCGAGAATTAGAGGTTCTCAATTTTGGGAACTTGGAGAACCTATTCTTCCATCCAAATCCATGGATCTAAGAAGCAAGGAATGAAGGCCCTTATCTCTTTGGGTGATTAGCCTTTGCTTATGCAAAGAGGAATCTACAAAGGTATTAATTTCAACTCACTTTGTTTTTGAGTTGATTATTGGTTCACCAATCTACTAGGCTTTGAATTTCATGGTCATGTTTTGTTTTTGAGTACATACAAGCATGATTCCGCCTTTTAATTGTTAATTGCATGCTATATGATGTTGCTCAAATGAACATGTTTTACAAAATAATTCCTTCAATTTCGATATCGAACTCTTGGAGAATAAGCATCCAGCGAATAAGCCTTGGTTTGGCCTCTTTCTTTGTGAGTAAATATTTCAAAGCTGCATGATCAGAATAAATGATGACTTTAGTTCCAAGTAAATAAGAACGAAACTTATCTAAAGCAAACACAACGGCAAGAAGTTCTTTTTCAGTGGTTGAGTAGTTCAATTGAGCATCATTCAAGGTTTGGGATGCATAATAGATGAAGTGTGGCTTCTTGTCATTCCTTTGTCCCCAAACAGCCCCTATTGCATAATCTGAGGCATCGCACATAAGCTCGAAAGGAAGACTCCAATCTGGTGGAACTATGATGGGTGCCGAAGTGAGCATCTCCTTGAGGTGATTGAAGGTCTTCTCACATTCATCATCGAATTTAAATGGCACATCTTTCTATAAAAGTCAGCATAGGGGTGTGGATATCTTCAAGAAATCTTTGATGAATCGCCTATAGAATCCTGCATGCCTAAGAAAAGATCAAACATCTCTCACCGAAGTGGGAGATGGTAAGTAGTGTACAAGATATATTTTCGATTTATCAACCTCAATCCCCTTTTCTGAAACTATGTGACCTAAAACTATACCTTGTTTGACCATAAAGTGACATTTTTCCCAATTTAAAACAAGGTTAGTTTCGATGCAGCCTTTTAAGATTAAAGTGAGATTAGCTAGACAATCATCAAATGAATCACCAAAAACACTAAAATCATCCATGAAAACCTCAATAATCTTCTCAACAAAATCTGAAAAGATACTTACCATGCATCTCTTAAATGTGGCTGGTACATTACATAAACCGATTGGCATTCGATGATAAGCAAAAGTACCAAATGGACAAGTAAAAGTAGTCTTTTCTTGATCATCTGGAGCTATAACAATCTGATTATATCCCAAATAACCATTAAGAAAGCAATAAAAAGAATGACCAGCTAATCTTTCAAGCATTTAATCAATGAATGGCAAAGGGAAGTGATATTTCCTTGTGGTGGTGTTAAGCTTCCTATAGTCAATACAAACTTTCCAACCTGTTTAGATACGAGTGGGCACAAGTTCATTCTTTGCATTTTTCACCACAATGACTCTAGATTTCTTCGGAACAACTTGAATCGGTGAAACCCAACGGCTATCCAAAATTGGACAAATCACTCCACAATCAAGAAGCTTGATAATCTCTTTTTTCACAACTTCCATCAATGGAGGGTTGAGTCGACGTTGAGCCTTTCGAGTTGGTTTAGCCCCCTCCTTTAGAAGTATGCGATGCATGCATATTGTAGAGCTAATTCCCTTAATGTCAGCCAAGGTTCATCTAATGGCTGTTTTGTACTCTTTCAACACCCGAACCAATTTCTCCTCCTCCATTGCTTTGAGTGATGAAGAGACTATGACAAGCAACGTCTTTTTATCTCCCAAGAAAACGTACTTCAAATGTTTTGGTAATGGTTTAAGCTTGAGGGAGGGTGCCTGAATCACTGAGGGAATTGGAATTGGGATTGGAGGCTTACCAATGTGTTGTGGCAAAGACTCAAGGGCAGCCACCATCTAACCAATTTTTGCATAATTAGGCATGGCCACTTTGGGTTTAAGTCCCATTCCTTCGGCAATGATTGTTTCAAGGGGATCCCTTTCCAAGGAGTCAAGATATTCTTGTGCTAACGAATCAAATACATCAATAGAAAAACAAGAATGATCATCTTTAGGATACCTTATAGCTTCAGAAATGTTAAAATCAATAATCTTGCCATCAAATTCTATTGTTAACGTCCCCTTGAACATATCTATCTTGGTGCGAGCTGTTTTCATGAAAGGTCTCCTAAGTAGGATCGGCAATGGTGTAGAATGGGCCGAATTTTCCATGTTAATCACATAAAAATCTGCTAGAAATATCAAGTGGTTAACCTGCACCAAAACATCTTTCAAAACTCCTTTCGGATATGCATTAGAAGGATCAACTAATTGAATAATAACCTCATCGTTTTTAAGCTCTCCTAGGTTCATAGATGCATAGATAGAGTATGGCATGACATTAATGGAAGCACCTAAATCAAGCATAGCATGTTCAAACTTAGTATTTCCAATAACACAAGGGATTGTGAAACTACTTGGATCTTTGCATTTAGGAGGCAGTTTCCTTTGTAAACCTGCTGAAACATTCTCACTTACCCGTACCTTCCTTGTTCAAAATCCTTTTCCTTGTTGTACAAAGCTCTTAAAAAATTTAACATACTTTGGAACTTGCTTGATTGCATCAAGGAGTGGGATATTGACTTCTATTTTCCTAAAGGTTTTAGAATGTCTTTATCATTCTCTTCTTTCTTAGATTGCTTGAACTTGCTAAGAAAAGGCACATTTGGTGGAATAGGGTTATAAAGAATCAAATTTGAACCAACCTTACCTGAATTAGACGGTGTGGAAAGTTTAGAAGGTTGTGGCAAAGGTTGTTCTACCCTTGTCATTGCTTTGTCCACTTTTTCTTCTTCGAGCAGCAACTTTTCATTCTCTCTTTTACTTTGCTTGGACGTTTTGGGGATGGTTCCAACCTCTTTACCACTTCTCAAGGTGAAAGCCTTAGCCGTTTTAAAACCTCATTTGGGATTGACGATGGTTGAACTAGGTAGTTTGACTTTTTCTCAAAATTGTCCCATGAATTCCGCCATCTGCCCAATTTGCTTCTTCACTTCGCCCATATCTTTGGCTTGATTTTGTAAACCCTGAGTCAAAGAAGTTAGTACTTGAAGAATTTTATCATTATCCAATGACGAACCTGAACTTGGTTGGGCAGATTGTAGTGGGAGTTGTGGTGGTGCGAATGGCCTTTGATAGAGTCCCGGAGGTGGCTGTCTATATCCACATTGTTGTTGAGTTTAAGGTTCCCTGATAGGAGCATATTTATGCGACTTAGTTAGCTTGTGTCTACTTATTATAGTGTTTTAAGCTATTTTCGTGTGTTTGTAGGTTCAAATGACAAAGTTGGCAAGAAAGTGCATTTTGGAGCATTTTATAGCAGTTTTGGGCATCAAATGGATAGCTTATGAGTGGAGTAAGATGGATGGATGAATTTGAAGACCAAAGATGTCAAGGAATGTGCTAAAGAGTTGAAGAAATAAATCCAAGAAAAATAAGGTAAGGAATCAGCTCAAAAGAATGAGTCATTATCCAAAACCTTATCCAACCTTATCTTATCCAAACTAACCTTATCTTATCTTATTCTCCCCTAATCTAGTCTTATCCTATCTTATCTTGTCTAAATCAGTTTGTGCCTTAATTCCAGCTATTTCTAAGGGATAATTATACATTTAAAACACATTAAAATTGGTTTCTAGAAGCCTTATCCCTATCCTACATTGGTGCCGCACTTATCCCTTCTACAAGACCTTTCCCTTAAGTTTTCTAGAATGCCCTATTCCTTGTCCTTAAAACCTGGCGCCTGATCCCTTTAGTGTTCTTTCTAGAAGCCGTGTATCCCCTATCCTAGTTAGCCTTGGTTTCTGATTGTTTTAAACCCATTCCACTTGGGTTTTGGTTTCACAATCCTTGTCCAACTTTGATTTCTGAAACCTAGCCTAATCCTTAGGGATTGTGCTGCACCTTAGCCCTATAAATATACATCTCTTCCGCACAAATCAAATCACCACCCTCTACCATATTTCCTACACCACACACCCATATATTCAGATACAATTGAGAGAATTCTTGGAGCCTTTTGTCGTGCCTTTGCCATTAAACATTGGATTTCTAGAGCGTTCTTAGGTGTTTTCTATCTTTTATTTTCAATGTCTAATTTAAGTTATCTTTGTTTAATTGCGAACATGAGGAACTAATTTCTTTATAGTTAGAGGTGAATTCGAAGCCATGATTATAAGCTTTATATGAATTGATTACATCCAGTTATTGTTTCTTGAGTCTTGAATATGATTTGCTTATCTAAGTTATTAAAACTTGTTTATTTATGTTGATTGAGGATGCATACTTAGTTTGCAAGCATGAACTTGATGCTAGAGTATAAGGGAGTTTCACCTAATTGTTATGAACTTATATTCACAAGTAGTGGAAGTCACTAGTCATGATTGTTTTAAGTAAATCCTTGGCAGGAGTATCATGCTTTTCATAGTTACGAATGTCTCGTCAATGCTTATGATTTTCAAAGAACTTAATGACCTTTGATATGTTTTCTATCATGCTTTTCATAGTTAGGGGACTTGAGAAGGATAATTTGGTTATGATGCGTATCCCGTCCAATTCAATGAAATAAGGAAAATCTGATGGTTAATTTATGCTAACACGGTTAACTTGGGGTGTTGTCATTCATGGTTTAAAGGAATAATAACTAGAAATTGGTTTGTTTGCATATGTCATGTGTGGAGAAGGACCCTCTAACTAGCCTTTCACCCTTTTAAATTCACCAAATTCGTTTTCTTAAAGTGTTTTATGCAAAGTTTCTGTTTTAAGTTTTAAATTCGTCAAAAACAATCCCCCTTTCATTAAGTCTTGTTAGTTGAGTCATAATATGTTTTCTTTTAGTCTTTTGAGTCAAGTTAAGTCTTATTTTCGTCAAAACCACTTGTTAGGTCTTGAATTGAGTCTTTTTGATTGTTTGTTGCTGTTTTGAGTGTTTTGAGTTAGTTTTGAGTATATAGAGTCTAGTTTAGTGTTTTTGAGTCTTATTTGTGTTGATTAGCATCCCTAGTTAATCCCCAGTCTAGAACGATCCCTACTTACATCTTAACTACAATTGTCATCAATAGGGTTTAATTTGTGTGTCAAGTTAATTTTCACATCAAATTTTGGCGCCTTTGCCAAGGATTAGCAAACTTGCTAACTCCCTTGTTTGTGTCGTGTGTCTTTGTGTTTTAATTTAGTGTCAAAGTGTGTTTGTGTATGTTTTTGCCGTACCCTCTACTTGGTTGCTGAGTCGTTTTGTTTCTTGTTTCAAGTACTAGTTTATGACTCGTAGTTCTCAACCTATTAGTGCAAACATCTTGGAGTTCGATGACGATTTTGAATGAACTTTAAGAAGAAAGAGGCAGCAACCAGAACATAATCCACCTAGTTCAAGTTCAGAGGCCGAATCTGAATTTGAGGAACAAGAAGAAGAAAAAGAGCAAGTCATGGTAACGGACAATCATACGATCAAAGAATTTTCAGCCTCGGGGTTGGACAATACTATGCCCCTTTGCATTCAATACCCCGTGGCTGCCCCAAGGAAAGACTGATGAGTTTGAGTTGAAGTCAAGCTTGCTGCATCATATTCCTAAGTACCATGGGCTATCCATGGAAGATCCAAACAAGCATTTGAAAGAGTTTGAAGTGGTGTGCTCAAGCATGACACCCATTAATGTCGATGGGAGCATTCTGAAATAAAGGCTTTTCCATTCTCTCTTATGGATAAGGCTAAAGATTGGCTATACGAATTGGTACCCGGAACTGTCACTTCATGGGAAAGCATGAAATGAGCATTTTTAGAAAAGTTTTTCCCAACTTCGAGAGTCATTCTCTTGAGGAAGAGAATTAATGGCATTCAACAAAGCCAATGAGAATCATTTCCAGCGTATTATGAGCATTTTAAGACTCTGGTTGCATCATGCCCTCAACATCAAATGAAGGAAGAACTTTTGCTTCAATATTTCTACGAGGGACTCCTTCCAATTAAGAGACAAATGCTTGATGCCTCAGCAGGGGGTGCTTTGGTTGATAAAACACCGGTTGCTGCCAAGATCTTAATCACGAACTGAGCCTTGAATGCACAACAATACGGAGGTGTTGGACAAAGAGACATCCCACGGCAACAAGTGAATGGGGTAAGTGCAATTTCAAAACTTCAATCTCAAATGGCTAATCTCACTGTTATGTTGTCACAGTTTGTTGAAGGATCGAAAGTGAAAGGGCACCTCAATGATCAATGTCCACAATTGATAGAGAATGGAGGATAGGAAAGTGCCAATGCTATAGGTTATCAAGGCCAAAATCAGCAAATGAATGATCCATACTCGAATACATACAATCCGGGATGGAGAGATCACCCAAACTTCAAGTGGAGGGAGCCTCAACAACCTCAACAAGAAGGGGGATTTCGACAGCCACCCCCTAGGATATATCAAAGGCCATTCACTTAATCTCAACCCTAACCATAATTCGCCCAACCAAAATTAGGTTCGTCTATGGATAATGATCAAATTGTTCAATTATTAACCACTGTGGCGCAGGGAATGCAAAATCAAGCCAAAAAGGTAGATGAATTAGAGAAGCAAATGGGGCAAATGTCGGAATTCGTGGGCCAAATCAGAGAGCAAGGTAAACTTCCTAGTTCAACCATTGTGAATCCCAAGGGAGGCTTTGAAACCGCCAAGGCCATCACGTTGAGAAGTGGCAAGAAGCTTGGAAACCACCAAAAACCATCCAAACAAGGCCTTAACAAGGAGGAAAAACTGTGATGTGAAAATTATGTTGACACACAAATTAAACCCTATTTGTGACAATTGTAGTAATGATGTAAGTAGGGATCATTCTAACCGGGGATTAACTAGGGGTGCTAATCTAATATAAATTGATTTTAAAACACAAAAACTAAACTTAAAGACTCTAACAAGACTACTATGACTCAAAACAGATTTGAAACACTCAAAACTGCCTAAACCAATCAAATTGACTCAAAAAGAAACTAGAACTTGATTTGGACGAATTTGAAAGTGTTTATGACTCCAAATGCTTAAAAACACAAAACAAAACAGATTTGAATGACTAAGACTCAACAAAATATGGGGGGATTGTGTTTGGACGAAATTAAACTAAATGGGCAGATTGTAAAGAAAACAGATTGTAAGACAAAATTGTGATGAATCAATGGATGATGGAATAGCTAAGGGGTTCTTCTCCACACATGAAATATATGCAACGTAAATCAATTTCTAGTTATCAATTTAATAAGTTGTGAACCTTGACACTCCAAGTTAATTAGGTCCGCTTAAATTAACCTTCAGATTTCCCTAGAATCATTGAATTGGATGAATATGCATCGCAAACAAATTATTCCTAACAAGTTCTCTATATGAACAGCATGATAAAGACACAAGTTAGAATCATTACGTTCTTTAGAAATCATAAGCATTGACAAGGCATTTGTAACTATGAAAAGCATGATACTCTTGCCAGGAATCTACTTAACACGATCGTGACTAGCGACCTTCACTACTTGCAAATATAAATTCATAACGATTAGGTGAAACAAACTTATATCCTAGCACCAAATTCAAGCATGCAAATTAAGCGTGCACTCTCAATCAATATACAAGAATAAGTTCTAAATCAAACGGTTAAGCAAATTGTATTCACGACTTATGCAACGATAACTGGAAGTAATCAATTTATTTCACATATATAATCATGGTCTTGAATACACCCTTAGCCAAAACGAATTTAGCCAATCATACTTAAAGCAAAACAAAGATTACATGATTTAGACATTGAAATATAAGATAGAATACACCTAAAATTGTTCAACAACTCAGAATGAAGAGCCAAACAATTGAGTGAATCTGTCCCTTTTCCTTGCTTGCAGCAGATTGGATGTTGATGGTTTCTGGGCTGTTTTGATGACGTAGACTGGATTTTGGGGGGTGTAGAGGCACGGCAAGGGGTGTAGGGTGAGTGTGGGAGAGTGTTTGATGGTTAGAAGGTGGTGGAGAACTCGGCAAAGAGGGTGGAAGAAGGTGGAGCGGCTGCTATGATTTTCTGGGCGCTAGAATGGTGTTTTTAGGGTGTTTTTCTGCCTAGGGTGTGTATGGACGAATTTCTGTGATGAATGGTTAGTGTATGGATCATTTGTGGCTGCAAAAGGATGTTTATTTAAAGGGGATTTCAGGAATTCAAACCCTAGGTTAATTAGGTAATCAGAAATTAAGTCTAAGGCTTCTAGAAATAGGAAACAAAATCAGAAACTTAAGGGAAATTGACTAAGAGGTGCGGCTAGGGTATTTATTCAGGAAGTTTAGAATGTTTTTAGGCTAGGAAATATTTTAAGTAACAAATATTTAAGTCAAAACCTAGAGGGAAAAGGAAAACAAGGTCAGAAACTAAGGGAAAAGGCAAGGAAATATGCGGCACTCCTTAAACTAAAAGGGAATGTGGTTTAAATGCACGGAAATAGGAAAGGTGGGCTTTCCCTTGCACGGCAAGGAAGACAAGGGTTAGGGAAAGCGTGGAAAGGGTATGTGAGGTGCGGCATTAACTTGGACCATGCAAGAAATGTGTGCTTGATGTCCTAGAGTGCTTAGGAAGTCTTCATAGTTGATGGAACTTTAGGGACATTTAGGAAAAATCAAACCAAAGTAGGAAAAACCTTGGCTTAACTTTCGCTAGTCCAAGTAGGAATCCTTGTTGGAGTAGGAATCCTTGCTCTTCTAGGAATCCTCATGTGATTAGGAATTGATGTGAAAATTATGTTGACACTCAAATTAACCCTCTTTTTATCAATTGTAGCAAAGTATGTAAGTAGGGATCGTTCTAAACCGGGGATTAGGAGGGATTGCAAAATCACTTGAAAACAGACTCAAATACGTAAAAACAAGTTTAAAACACTAAACTAAACTCAAAGAATGCAAAACTAAACTTTAAAACACCAAAACAAACCAAAAGACTCAAAACAGCCCAAAAACACTCAAAACTGCCTTAAAACCACAATCTGGGCAGTTTTGAACACTAGACTCAATCTTGGACGAAAATTGGTTTTATCTTGACCTAAGACACTTAAAAACATAAACTAAAGTGATTTCTAACTACTATGACTCAACTAAGTAAATGGGGATTGATTTTGGACGAATTTAACTTTTAAAACAAAAACTTTAAAAACAAACTTTAATGAAAACGATTTTGATGAAATAGAATGGGGAAAGGCTAGTTAGAAGGTTCCTTCTCCACACATGAAACATATGCATACGACTCGATCTCCAGTTACTCTTTCAACGAACCATGAATGACAATGCCCCAAATTAACTAGATTGACCAATTAACTCTCAGATTTCCTAGATTCATTGAATTGAATGGGATACGCATTACAACCAAATTATTCTTATCAAGGACCCTAACTATGGAATACGCATGATAGAGACACATATCAAAGATCATTAAGTTCAATGGAAATCATAAGCATTGACGAGGCATTCATAACTATGGGATACGCATGTTACTCTTGCCTAGGATTCACTTAACACAATCGTGACTAGCGACTTTTACTACTTATGAATATAAGTTAATAACGATTAGGTGAAATTCCCTTATACTCTAGCATCAAATTCATGCATGCAAACTAAGTGTCGACCCTCAATCAACATACATAAACATGTTATCAATCAAATAGATAAGTAAACCACATTCACGATTCATGAAATCATAATTGGAAGAAATCAAGTCATATAAAACATATGATCATGGCTTTGAATTCCCCTCTAACTATAAAGAAATTAGTTCCTCATGTTCGCAAATACACAAAGACAAATAAATTTAAACATTGACATAAAGATAGAAAACACCTAGAAACGCTCCACAATCCAAGCTCCTTGAATGGCATGCACGGCTCCAAGTTGTCTTCCTTCTTCTCCTTGCAAACTCACGGCACAAGAGGTATGAATGGTGAATGGTGTAGTGAAAATCTGGTAGAGGGTGGTGAATGAATAGGTGCGGCAAGGCCTTGTATTTATAGGCTGAAAATTCACATTCCTAGGTAGCAAAGGACAAGGTTTTAAAGGCCTAAATTGCATAGGATAATAACATCCAATCCTATAAGGAAAACAAGTCAAAAACCCAAAGGGATTGGGAGATAATGTGCAGCAGAAAGAGTGTGAAAAGATAAGGCTTCTAGAAACCAAAAATCCCAAGGGAAATAGGAATTAGGTGCGGCAATGATCTAGGGTTCTAGAAGGATAATGCAAGGCAGATTTTTAGGCTTCTAGAAAGGTTCTTAGGTGTCATCTTGATAGGATAAGATAAGGTCATCTAGAAATCCCATTTTAAGCATCCTAATCTAATTAGAAACCCTCCTAAGTGGCTGGAATGTGGATAGTTTAGGATAAGGATAAGATAGGATAGGATAAGGTTTGATTGGATAAGATAAGCTAAGATAAGGTTATGGATGAGGTTTTGGATAATACTCCTTATCTTGAGCTGATTCTTTGGCTTTAATTCTTCTTCTTCATGTAGGAAACCTTGCTTGAGTAGGAAACTTCATATATCTAGGAATCCATCTTCAATTAGGACTCCTTTAGTGATTAGGAATCCCAATTCATTTAGGAATCCTTCATTCAAGTCATTTCCTTCTTCAACTAAGAAACTTTGTATCTTCAATTCTTCAACTTTGAAACGCCTTCCTAGCTTCACCAATTCCTCAAATTCGTCCATCCCTTGTGCTTTATGTGCATGAACTCCATTTTAGCCCAATTTTGCTCCAAAATGCTCCAAATTGCATCCTTTTGCTCACTTTGTCTCTAAAACCTGAAAACACATGAAAATAGCTTAAAAGACTAACTTAACTAAGAAAACACAACATAAATGCATAAGAACTAACTAACTAAGGCGCATAAATATGCTCCTATCAGGAATCCATCTTCAATTAGGAATCCTTCATTGATTAGGAATCCTTCGTTGCTTAGGAATCCTAACTTCTTCACATCTTCAATTACGTCCATTCCTTTTGCTCCAAACATGTGATAACCATTCCAAGCTCAATTTTGCTTCAAAAGGCTCCAAAATACATCTTCTTGCATCCTTTGACCTTAGAATCTGAAAACACACGAAAAGTGACTTTAAACACTAAAATAACTAAGGAAACACAACGTAAATGCACGAGAACAAGCCAATTAAGTCGCATAAATATGCTCCTATCAAATTCCCCCACACTTAACTTTTGCTAGTCCTCGAGCAAAACAAATAAAACACAACCTAAACCTTCCAACATTTGCCTCAGGGATTTCCAATGCACATGACATGTTAAAAATCATCATCCCCACATATTTGAGTCATCTTTACACTTGAGCACATACTTAATCATAGTCACCACTTACTAGCTAACAATTAACCAATTTAAACAATGTTTTGAATGTAGTAACATGCCTTAGAGAAATCACTCAATTCCTTACAAGATATGCACTCAATTTTCACTCAGATTTTCTAACTACACACCCTATACTAGTTATATGTGAGAAGATTGATGTGGTTATGAAAACGAACGCTCACATATTTGTATCACAAAGAAAGCAATTTCTGGAGTTAATAAGCATGTTTAGATATGATCTCATGAATGGAATGCTACTACTTAGATGCGAGAACCAGTGACACCATATGCTCATACCAAATTCAAACTCCACAAATTGAAACACATAACACTCAAGATTGAAGTCAAAGGTTATAACGGGGCTTAGGGTATTGGCTAACAAAGAAAGGTAAGGGAAAACAAACGTTCTTAAAGCAATAGTGAGCAAAGTAATGAAATTGACACTTAGAATTCACTTTTGAATGCAAAAATCACTTCTAAACATAAGGGAGGATTCATGCAACACTTAGGGCCTAATTTAATGTTTTGGACCCTTTCTTCAACAAACATATTTTAGAACTCTTTTTCACATCTTTTCAACTCTTTTTTTTTTTTTCTTCTTTCAATGCCGTGCCTATGGCACAATAACTCACACTTCCCCCACACTTGTTTTCTGCCATATATTAATCAAAAGGAATTCAATTTGAGTCATGCTTTACTATGCTTTAAGAACAAGGGTATGGATGGTCCTAATCTCGGCTAGGTAAGGATAACGTGGGTTAACAAAGAATGTAGGCTAACAAGGCTCGAAGGGGTTAAACTTAAACATAAAATGATATGGGATACACGGCAGTTTGGCTTTGGTGGTGGTAACTACACAACTTCATCTTGAATATGTGTTATGCAAATCAATAACATGCTTTGAATGAAATGGGTATGAGTTCTAGTATTTGGAACTAAATGATGAAACGCCCTCTAAGTAGTAACCAAGCAAAGAATAATGAGATCATGCAACGACTTAGAAAACAATAATGCACAGATTTTAACTCTCCAAATAAACGTTTAAGCTCAAGTCTCACAAGGTTGTAGCGTTTGTTTAAGTTCCTTTCTTCAAGCATGTTACAAAAACTAATTTTTATCCTTTGTGATTGCATGTAAATTCATAAGCTATAACCACAACCAAGCATAAGCAAAGAGTAATTCAAACTTTCATCATGTTAATAACTTTCTTTAACAGCCATGCAATTACAAACCGAATCCTCATTATTGTGTTGGAAGGTACCCTAGACACAAACACACAAAAACAACTCAAAACACTCTTTTTAGGTTTTTCAAAACACTTTTTTCAAATTTTTATGTGATTTTCGGAGTTATAAGTCAACACACACTAAAACACACCAAAACTGCTTAAAAACACTTAAAAACAGCAAGGAACAAGTCTATAAGTAATGGGTGATAAAATCCCACGAATTTGCATAAAAAACACTTAGTTACCCCCCCCCACACTTAAATCAAACATTGTCCTCAATGTTTCAAGCATAAAATCACACCATATAAAATTAAACACACAAACAGCAACTTAATCAACTAAAATGGCAGATTAGAAAGAATCAACAAAGAGAAGGGATTTAGGAACGCAAATTTGGAATTGGAGTGATTCCTAAGTCTTCCTTTGTTGAATGCATGGGTTGCCTCCCACGTAGCGCTTTCTTTAACGTCTTGCAGCCGGACGATGCCACATTGATTAACCTTCATGGGAAACCACGACATAGTGGGTTGTCTCCTCCACATCATGTTCTACAAAGCTCTCGTAATAAGGCTTCAAGCGATGCCTATTCACCTTGAACTCTTGACCTGTTTTGAAGCTACGAACTTGGACTGCACCATGAGGAAAAACATTAGTAATAACAAAGGGTCCAATCCAACGTGAACGTAACTTACCCGGAAATAGACGAAGACGAGAATTAAACAACAACACTTTTTGTCCAACAGAGAAGGACTTGGTGCGAATCATCTTGTCATGAAAGGCCTTCGTCTTTTCCTTATAAAGTCGAGCATTCTCGTAAGCTTCATTACGTATTTCCTCAAGTTCATTCAATTGAAGCTTACGATGAATTCCCGCCTCATCTACATCCATGTTGAACTTCCTCACGGCCCAATGAGCCTTGTGCTCCAACTCCACAGGTAAGTGACATGGTTTGCCATACACAAGCTGAAAGGGGGACATTCCTATAGGTGTTTTGTAGGCGGTCCTATAAGCCCACAATGCATCTTCTAACCTCAAGCTCCAATCTTTTCTTGTTGTCCCAACTGTCTTCTCAAGAATCTGTTTTATCTCCCGATTCGATACCTCGGCTTGCCCGCTTGTTTGAGGATGATAGGGTGTCGAAACCCTATGTGTAACGTTGTACTTCTTGAGCAGTGCCTCGATTGTGCGATTACGAAAATGTGAACCTCCATCACTTATAAGGACTCGAGGCATTCCAAACCTAGCAAAAATGTTAGACTTCACAAAATCTGCAACCACTTTGGAATCGTTAGTCCGGGTGGCTTTTGCTTCCACCCATTTGGAAACATAATCCACCACTAACAAGATATAGAGAAAACCATGTGATGAAGGAAAAGGACCCATAAAATCAATGCCCCACACATCAAATATTTCAACAGAAAGTATAGGGTTTTGTGGCATTTGATCCTTAACACTTATATTACCCATTCGTTGACAACGATCACATGTAAGGCAAAATGTCCTAGCATCCCTAAAAATGGTTGGCCAATAAAACCCACATTCTAAGACTTTAAGGGCAGTGCGTTGGGTGCCAAAATGTCCCCCACATGCATATGAATGACAGAATGTTAAAATAGATTGAAACTCAGATTCATTCACACAATGGCGTACAATCTGATCGGGACAAAATTTCCAAAGGTATGGATCATCCCAAACATAAAACCTAGCATCCTTTTTAAGCTTATCATGTTGATTCCTATTAAGTGTGCTAGGGGTATGTTTAGACACCAAAAAGTTCACTAAATCTGCATACCAAGGCTCACTTACCTGGATAGACATTAATTGCTCATCGGGGAAGGTTTCAGAAATTGGTGATGCTTCCTCATGCACCATTCGACTTAGGTGGTCAGCCACCACATTCTCCACGCCCTTCTTATCCCGAATCTCAATGTCAAACTTTTGTAGAAGCAACATCCATCGAATTAGTCTAGGCTTGGCCTCCTTTTTCGTGAGCAAATACTTGAGAGCTGCATGATCAGTAAAAATAATAACTTTATTACCAAGTATGTATGATCGAAACTTATCTAATGCAAATACCACAGCAAGCAATTTTTTTCAGTGGTTGAGTAATTTAATTGAGCATCATTTAGTGTCCTAGATGCATAATAAATAACATGAGGTTGTTTGTTCTTTCGCTGCCCCAAAACAGCACCAATCGCATAGTCCGAAGCATCACACATCAACTCGAATGGAAGGCTCCAATCTGGAGGTGTGATAATGGGAGCCGAAGTAAGAGCTTCCTTTAAGTGCTTGAATGCCGTGGAGCATGCATCATCAAACTCGAAAGCCACCTCTTTTTGAGGCAATCGGCATAGTGGTTGTGCAATCTTGGAGAAATCCTTTATGGAACGCCTATAAAAACCTACGTGACCAAGAAATGAACGAACCTCTCTAACCGAAGTTGGAGAGGGTAAGTGACGAACAAGGTCTACCTTAGATTTATCCACTTCAATGCCTTTTTCAGAAATAATATGTCCTAGAACAATACCTTGCTTAACCATGAAGTGACATTTTTCCCAATTAAGCACAAGATTCGTTTCAACACAACGTTTCAAAATTAAGGTCAAATTATTCAAGCAATGATCGAATGAATTACCAAACATGCTAAAATCATCCATGAATATTTCAATAATCTTCTCCACATAATCAGAAAATATACTCACCATGCATCGTTGAAATGTCGCAGGGGTATTGCACAAACCAAATGGCATGCGCCTATATGCAAAGGTGCCAAAGGGGCACGTGAAGGTTGTCTTTTCTTGGTCCTCCGGAGCTATCACAATTTGGTTATATCCGGAATATCCATCAAGAAAGCAATAAAATTTATAACCGGCTAACCTTTCTAACATTTGGTCCAGGAATGGCAATGGGAAGTGATCCTTCCTTGTCATGGCATTTAACTTCCTGTAATCAATACAAACACGCCAACTGGTCACAACACGAGTGGGTACAAGCTCTTGTTCTTCATTTTTCACCACCATGACTCCGGACTTCTTTGGAACAACCTGCACGGGTGACACCCAACGACTATCAGAAATAGGATATATAACACCACAATCAAGCAATTTTATAACCTCCTTTTTTACTACTTCCAACATGGGTGGATTAAGGCGACGTTGAGCCTCCCGAGATGGCTTGGCTCCCTCCTCCAAAAGGATGCGATGCATGCACGTGGTGGGACTAATGCCTTTGATATCCGCCAAGGTCCATCCAATGGCAGATTTGTGCTCCTTTAACGGGTAGTGTCTGATCTTCTCCCAAGAAAACATACTTCAAGTGACTAGGTAATGGCTTTAACTCAAGTGTAGGTGGCTGCACAATGGATGGAAGTAACTTGTTAGCCAAAACCGAATCTAAACTTGAGAGTGGAGACTTACCAGATTGTGAGGGCAATGACTCGAGAGCCGCGACCATTTCAAACACTTCACCACAAGGGGGCACGGCAATATGGTCAGATTCCATATCGTGGGTTGCAAGGATTCCCCCACACTTATTTCTTGCTCCTATGCCGTGCACTAAAGCTATTTCAAGTGCATCGTCGTTCATTCGATCAAAATGTACCTGTGCCAAAGAATCAATAATGTCAATAGCAAAACAAGAATGGTCCTCAATTGGATATTTAATGGTTTCAAAAAGATTAAAACAAATAATATCCCCATCAAACTCCATGGTTAATGTTCCTGTAAACACGTCTATCTTTGTTCTTGCTGTTTTCATGAACGGTCGGCCTAGCAAGATGGGCAATGATGGAGCATGGCTCGAATCCTCCATTTCTAAGACATAAAAATCTGCAGGAAAGATAAGATGATTGACATGCACTAAACCATCCTCAAGGACTCCCTTGGGATAAGCGTTAGAACGATCGGCCAATTGGATTATAACGCCATCTTGTTTTAACTCACCAAGGTTCATTGATGCATAAATGGAATATGGCATAACATTAATAGAAGCACCTAAATCTAACATGCATTGTTCAAATCTAGTGTTTCCAATTATGCATGGGATAGTAAAACTCCCTGGATCCTTACACTTTTGAGGTAACTTTCGTTGCAAAACCGCGGATACATTTTCACTTACTTTCACAACTTATTTGTTTGAAATTCTTTTCCTAGTTGTGCATAACTCTTTTAAAAACTTTGCATACCTGGGCACTTGCTTAATAGCATCAAGTAAATGAATGTTTACTTGGACTTTTCGAAAGGTATCCAAAATGTCCTTTTCGCTTTCTTCCTTCTTCGATTGTGCAAATCTGCGAGGGAAAGGAACATTAGGTAGATTAGTGTTCGAAATCACAACATTTGGGACAATCTTACCTGAGGTGGACGGAGGAGAGGTCTTAGATGGCTGCGGCATGGGTGGTGATACCCTTGCCGTGGGGTAAGCTTGCTCCTCTTCTTCGATTTGTATCTTCTCATCTTCCTTGTTTCTCACTTCTTTTCCACTTCTTAGTGTGATAGCTTTTGCAGATTCGAAACCACCCTTGGGATTAACCACCGTAGTGCTTGGTAACTTACCATTTTCACGGAATTGTCCCAAAAATTCGGCCATTTGGCCCATTTGCTTCTTTAGCTCATTAACCTCCTTTGCTTGGTTCTGCATTCCCTGCACCATTGTGGTTAGTAACTGATATGTATTATCGTCATTCATAGACGTACCTGGGTTGGTTTGGGATGATTGTGCTTGAGGAGGTGGTTGTGGTGCCATTGGCCTTGGAAAGAAACCCGGGGGTTGTCGGAATCCACTTTGTTGGGCATATTGTGGTGCATCTCTCCATCTGAAATTAGGGTGGTCACGCCATCCCTGATTGTATGTATTGGAGAAAGGATCACCCCTTGGTTGGTTTTGATTCCCATAACCTACAACATTGGCGGATTCCCACCCTCAATTCTCAATTAATTGAGGGCATTGATCAGATTGGTGTCCTTGAATGGAGCATACACCACAGATAACATAGACGTAAGGTTAGCCATTTGGGATTGTAACTCAGAAATAGAACTTACCTCATTTACATGTTGTGGCCGTGGGGTGTCTCTTTGCCCAACACCTTCATATTGCTGTGCATTGAGTGCTCGATTAGTAATGAGAGTTTTGGCATCCCTAGGTGTCTTGTCCACTAGAGCTCCTCCCGTGGATGCATCCAACATTTGCCGTTCAAGTGGTAAAAGCCCTTCGTAAAAATATTGAAGAAGTAGCTCCTCCTTCATTTGGTGCTGTGGACATGAAGCAACAAGAGTTTTAAAACGTTCATAATAAGTTGGAAAAGATTCACCTTGGCTTTGCTGAATTCCACTAATCTTCTTGCGAAGAAGAATGACTCGTGATGTCGGAAAGAACTTCTCTAAGAAGGCTCGCTTCATACTCTCCCATGATGTGACAGTTCCGGGAGCCAACTCATACAACCAATCCTTGGCTTTATCCAACAAAGAAAAGGGAAAAGCCTTCATCTTCAATATGTTGCTATCCACGTTCATCGGTGTCATACTTGAGCATACTACTTCGAACTCCTTTAAATGCTTATTGGGGTCCCCCATTGATAACCCATGGAACTTGGGTATATGATGTAGCAAACTTGACTTCAACTCAAATTCATCGGTCTTCTCAGGGTCTGCCTTAGGGTATTGGATGCAAAGAGGGGCTGCATTGGCCAAACCCGAGGCAGAAAGCTCCTTGATGGTTCGATTGTCTGCTGCCATGGTTGGTACTTCCTCTTCAAACCTTGTCGTGGCCTCCTCTTCAACCTCAACTTCTTGCTCTTCTAATTCAGGTTCGGGACTAGGAGGATTAGACTCTTGAAATTTCTTTTTCCTTCTCAAAGTCCTCTCAATATCACTTTCAAAGTCGAAGATATGCTCACGAACAGGTTGTGAGCTACGGGTCATAAACTAGTACCTGCACACACGAGCAAACAAGGTTAGTAACCAACTTAATAGACTCGGCACAAGTAAGGAAATAAAGTGCCTATACACGGCGCCAAAACTTGATGCGTAAAATAACTAAACACACAAATTAAACCCTTTTGTTGACAATTGTAGTATATGTATAAGTAGGGATCGTTCTTAAACCGAGGATTAGGAGGGATTGCTAAACACTCTAAACTGACTCAAATAGATAAAACTAAGCTTTAAAACACTTAACTAGACTCGAAAGACTCAAAACAAACTCAAAAGACTCAAAACAAGCTAAAAACACTCAAAACTGCCAAAAAACACAAACTGGGCAGTTTTGAGCTCTAAACACAATTTGGACGAAATTTGGGTTTCTAAAGGCTCAAAACACTTAAAAACACAATCTAAGACAAGTTCTAACTAATATGACTTAACAAAGTAAAGGGGGTTTGGTTTTGGACGAAAATAAGTAAATTAAAATAAGAACAATTTAAACAAATTCTTAAGCAAATTTAGGTGAATTGATGAGATATGGGGTAACTAGAGGGTTCTTCTCCACACATGACACACTTGTATTCAAATTGATTTCCAATTGCTTCTCTCAATAAGTCATGAAACTCAATACTCCAAGTTAACTGTGACAGCACTTTTTTAACCTTCAAGTTCTCCTTAAGTTAATGAATTGGATGGGAAAGCACATACAACAATTCAAAGCATTCTCTAAAAGTCCCGTACGTGAAAAGCACAATAAAGGTACAATCAAAGATCATTAAGTTTCATGAAAACTATAAGCATTGACAAGGCAATTGTAACTATGAAAAGCATGAAACTTTTGCCAAGAATTCACTTAACACGATCGTTTATAAGCGACCTCCACTACTTGCAAATATAATTTTGTAACTATTAGGTGAAACTCCCTTATATTTTAGCTTCAAATCCTTGCATGAAAACTAAGTGTGCACTCTTAATAAACATACAAGAATAAGTTATCAATCAAACGGTTAAGCAAATTGAATTCACAACTTATGAAATAACAACTGAAGGTAATCAATTCATAATGCAAATATAATCATGGTATTGAATAGCCCCCTCGCCAAGAAGGGCTTAGTTCCTCATAAACGCAAAACAAAGATACATAAATTTAGACATTAAAAACAAAGAATGAAAACACCTAGAAACGCTCCAACAATCCAACGTCTTGAATGGCAAGCACGTCCAAGGATCTCCTTCCTTCTTCTTTGTTGCGGCACAAGGGATGGGTGAAGGTTTTTGTGGTGATTTGTGGTGGTGGATGGATATAGGTTGGTTATGGTGAAGGGTGGAGTGCCTAGAATGGTCAGCAAGGGCCTTTATTTATAGGGGAAGGAAGGGCTACGAATTTGAAGTGGTTTTAGGGAAGGATTTATGTAGGAAAAGTAATGTGATTTTGGGTCAGAAAATAGGCAAGAAAGGTGCAGGAATTAAAGAGAAAAGGAAAGGGAAATTCGGCAGAATTTGTAGGACAGATTTAGGAATGTGTTTTGAGGCACAAAATAGGTAAGAATAGATGTAGGGTGCGGCATAGGGTTTTAGGGAAAAGGAAATACGTTTTAGGACATAAAATAGGAAGGAGAATCTCTCCCTTGTGCAGCAAGGGATGGAACAAAAAGGAATGTGGTTGAGGTGTAGAAAATAGGAAAGAAAGGTTGTGTCTTGTGCAACAAAGAACTAGAAATTAAAGGGATGGTGCGGCAATATCTAGGGCAAGTTCTAGGACTTCTAGAAACATGTAATTAGGCAACCTAACATGTTTTGAAACCCTTTTGTGGCTGGAACATAGGTGAGGAAGGATTAGGAAACTTCCAAGCCAAGAATAGAAACTTTTAAGAATGGAAACCTCCAAGAATAGAAACTTTGGTTTCCAATTATGAACTCTTTGTTCTTCATTTTCATTTCTTCATTTCTAGCCTCCTTTGATCTTCAATTTCGTCCATCCACCTTGCTCCAAGCATAAGCTATCCATTCCATGCCCAAAACTGCTCCAAAATGCACATGTTTGCATACTTTGTCCTTAAAACCTGAAATTGCACGAAAATAGCTTAAAATACTAAAATTACTAAATACTAGCAACGTAAATGCAAGGAAACAAGCTAATTAAGTCGCAAAAATATGCTCCTATCAACACGGCACAAAAACAAAGCACACACACACGGTGCAAAATTTAAAAACAAAACAGAAAACTAAACAATTTAAACAAGACTCAAGACAAGGGATTAGCAACTTTGCTCATCCCAGGCAACGGCGCCAAAATTTGATGTGAAAATTATGTTGACACACAAATTAAACCCTATTTGTGAAAATTGTAGTAATGATGTAAGTAGGGATCGTTCTAACCAGGGATTAACTAGGGGTGCTAATCTAATATAAATTGATTTAAAAACACAAAAACTAAACTTAAAGACTCTAACAAGACTACTATGATGATAGGAGCATATTTATGCGACTTAGTTGGCTTGTTCTTAAGCATTTATGTTGTTTTTCTTTAGTTATTTTAGTGTTTAAAGTCATTTTCGTGCAATTTCAGGTTTAGAGACGAAGTATGCAAAGAAGTGCAAAATGGAGCATTTTAGAGCAAAATTGAGCTGGAATGGAGTGTATGCTAATGGAGCACAAGGAATGGACGAGTTTGAAGGTCAAAGGAGCTTAAGAAATGAAGAAATGAAAGTGAAGAACAAAGAATTCAGATTTGGAAACCAAAGTTTCTAAAGTTGGAAGTTTCTATTCTTGGAGGTTTCCATTTTCGAGAGTTTCTATTCTTGGCTTTGGGCTTTTAGATGACCTAAACCCTAATTCCTTGTGGACCCTAACCCTAGCCGCACCTAGGCCTCTAGAATATCTGATTTCCTTGCCTTGCAAGGCATTCTAGAAGGCCCATCTCTAAACCCTAACCCTAGCCGCACCTTAGGCCTTATTCCCACTAAAAATCTGATTGTTTTAACCTAATTTCTGGTGGATTTGGGCTTCTAGAAACCCTAATCTGATTGCTAGGGTTTTGAAGTGCCTATATATACTCATTAAACCCTTTTGGCCGGAGATATCACCTCCCATATACATCATTCACGTCAGAAACAAAGAGGCTCTCTTTGCCGCACCTTTCCACCACCATATTCCATATTTTCTGCCCAAAATCATCCCTAGCCGCACCACCCATCAACCCTACACCTTTCCATACCATTCCCCATCCATTCTACACCATAAATACCACCCAAAACCTGTTCTAAAGTTCTCTGCCGTAGCAAGGAGGAAGGAGAATTCTTGGATGCGCTTGCTGCCAAGTTGGAGCGTTCTAGGTGTTTTCTTTCTTTGGATTTTAATTTCTAAATTTATGTATCTTTGCTTTGCGAGTATGAGGAACTAAACCCCCCCCCTTGGCTAGGGGGGGGATTCGAAACCATGTTTATGCTTGCTATATGATTTGATTACTTCTAATTGCGTTTCATAAGTTGTGAATTCAATTTACTTATCTACAAGAATTAAAACTGATTTGTGTATGTTGGTTGAGGGTCGACACTTAATTTGCATGCATGAATTTGATGCTAGGATATAAGGAAATTTCACCTAATCGTTATGGACTTATATTCATAAGTAGTAAAGGTTGATGATGTGAAAATTATGTTGACACTCAAATTAAACCCTCTTTTTATCAATTGTAGCAATGTATGTAAGTAGGGATCGTTCTAGACCGGGGATTAGGAGGGATTGCAAAATCACTTGGACATGACTTAAAAACGTAAAAACAAGTTTTAAACACTAAAATAGACTCAAAGAATGCAAAACTAAACTTTAAAACACCAAAACAAACCAAAAGACTCAAAACAGCACCAAAACACTCAAAACTGCCTTAAAAACACAATCTGGGCAGTTTTGGACACTAAGCACCAAATTGGACGAATTTGGGTTTTAACTTGAATCAAAACACTTAAAAACACAAAGTAAAACACTTACTAACTAATTTGACACTTTAAAACAAAGGGGGATTGGTTTTGGACGAATTTAAAACAAAACAAACTTTGTAAATTAAAACAGATTGTAAAAACGAATTTGATTTAAATGGGTGAATGGAAGGCTAGCTAAGGGGTTCATCTCCACACATGTTATACTTGCATACAAAACGATTTCCAATTGCTTTTCAATAAACCATGAATTCTCAATGCCCCAAGTTAATTAGGTCCGCTTAAATTAACCCTCAGATTTTCCTAACGTTATTGAATTGGATGATTGCATACGACAACCCAAAACATTCCCCACAAGTCCCCTACATGATTGCATAATAGAGATACAAGCAAGAATCATTAAGTTCTATGAAAACCATAAGCATTGACGAAGCACTTGTTACTATGATTGCATGAAACTTATGCCAAGAATTTACTTAACGCGATTGAGATCATCAACCTTTACTACTTACTTGTGAATATAATTTCATAACGATTAGGTGAAATTTCCTTATATCCTAGCATTTAACTTATGCATGATAATTAAGCGTGCACTCTCAACCAACACACACAAATCAATGTAATTCACATAGATAAGTAAATTGAATTCACAACTTATGAAACGCAATTAGAAGTAATCAAATCATAACGCAAGCATAAACATGTACTTCGAATCCCCCCCTAGCCAAGGGGAGGTTTAGTTCCTCATACGCAAAAAACAAAGAGAATTGAATTTAAACATTGAAATCAAAGGAAAAGAAACACCTAGAAATTCCAGCGACGCGAACTTGAATTGCATGAACTTCCGAGCTTCCTTCTCCTCCTCCTTGGTGCGGCAAGGGTCTAGGGACAGGTTTAGGACCTTAGGTGTATGGATGCATGGTTATGGAGGGATGTAGTAGTGTTTAGGGGAAGGGAATGGTGCGGCAAAGATGTGGAGAGAGTTTGGACGAATTTCTGGAGTGAATTGTGAATTGTGGTGAGTGGTGATCTGATTTAGGGGTTAATAGGAGTATATATAGGCACTTAAAACCCTAGGGTAATCAGATATGGACTTGGATAACCCAAATCCACAAGGAAATAGGTCTAAACAATCAGATTTTGCAAGGAAAAAGGCTCCTAGGTGCGGCTGGATAGGGATAAGGTGGATAAGGCTTCTAGAAAGCCTTGCAAGGCAAGGAAATCAGATTTCTAGAAGCTAGGGTGCGGCACCAATGTAGGGATTAGGGATAGGGCTTCTAGAATGCCCCAAAACTGATAGGAATTGCATGAAACCCACGGCAAGGATGTAAACTTCCTAGAAACTTCTCATTTGTGTCCTACAACACTTAGGAGTCCTTCTAGCATTAGGAAAACATGTCTCAATCCTCCCTTGACTTGGAATTCTTCTCCTTCTTCATCTTGGATTCCTTTTCCTTCTTGGACTTGGAAAACTTCTTTGTTGCTGAAACTTGATGCCATTTGGATTTAACTTTCCTACTTCGAGTAGGAAACCTTGTTTGAGTAGGAATCTTCATCTTCAAGGAATCCTAATTCAACTAGGAAACCCATTTTGACTAGGAATCCTAATTCAACTAGGATTCCATCTTCACTTAGGCGCTTTCCTACTTCGACTAGGAAACCTTGTTCAAGTAGGAAACATCATCTTCAAATCTTCAATTTCATCCATCCTCTTGGCTCCAAGCATATGACATCCATTCCAAGCTCAACTTTGCTCCAAAAGGCTCCAAAATGCATCCTTTTGCATACTTTGCCCTTAGAACCTGAGAACACATAAAACTAGCTTAAAAGACTACTTTACTAAGTAAAAACACTATAAATGTACAAGAACAAGCTAAACTAAGGCGCATAAATATGCTCCTATCAGTTGATGATCTCAATCGCGTTAAGTAAACTCTTGGCATAAGTTTCATGCAATCATAGTAACAAGTGCTTCGTCAATGCTTATGGTTTTCATAGAACTTAATGATTCTTGCTTGTATCTCTATTATGCAATCATGTAGGGGACTTGTGGGGAATGCTTTGGGTTGTCGTATGCAATCATCCAATTCAATAACGTTAGGAAAATCTGAAGGTTAATTTAAGCGGACCTAATTAACTTGGGGCGTTGAGAATTCATGGGTTATTGAAAAGCAATTGGAAATCGTTTTGAATGCAAGTATAACATGTGTGGAGATGAACCCCTTAGCTAGCTTTCTATCCATTCAATTCAATCAAATTCGTTTTAAAATCTGTTTTGATTTACAAGTTTATGTTTTGTTTTCAATTTCGTAAAAACCAAATCCCCCTTTGTTTTCAAGTGTCAAATTAGTTAGAGAGTGTGTTAGTTTGTGTTTTTAAGTGTTTTGAGTCAAGTTAAAACCTATTTTCGTCAAAATCTTGTTTAGAGTTCAAAACTGCCTAGAAAGTGGTTTTAAGGCAGTTTTGAGTGTTTTTGTGTTATTTTGAGTCTTTTGGTTTGTTTTGGTGTTTTAAGTTATAGTTTTACATTCTTCTAGTTCTATTCCACTAAATGTGCCATTTCCTAGCAGGTTTAAGCAATCAAAGAAATAAGAGAATGAGAAAAACATTCTGGAAACCTTTAGGAAAGTTCAAGTCAATATCCCGCTCCTTGATGCAATCAAGAAAGTTCCTAAGTATGCCAAATTCTTGAAGAGCTTTGCACAACAAGGAAGAGGATTTCGAACAAAGAAGTGGTCCATGTAAGTGAGAATGTTTCTGCAGTGTTACAAAGAAAATTACCACCTAAATGCAAAGATCCAGGTAGTTTTACAATTCCTTGTGTTATTGGAAATACTAAATTTGAACATGCTCTGTTAGACTTAGGAGCTTCAACTCAATTTATGTTTATGCATCTATGAACTTAGGAAAGCTTAAAAACGATGGTGTGATTATTCAATTGGCCGATCGTTCTAATGCATATCCAAAGGAGTTTTGGTGCAAGTTAACAATTTGATATTTCCAGCGGACTTTTACGTGCTTGACATGGAAGATTCAGCCCATTCTACCCCATTGACGATCCTTATTGGTAGACCTTACATGAAAACAGCCCGCACCAAGATCGATGTGTTCAAAAGGACTTTAACGATGGAATTTGATGGCGAGATTATTGATTTCAACATTTCTGAAGTTATTAAATTTCCTAAAAATGATCATTCTTGTTTTTCTATTGATGTGTTTGATTCATTGGTGCAGGACTATCTTGATTCGTTGGACAAAGATCCTCTTGAAACAACAATTGCCGAGGGGCCTAGAACCCAATCTGGTCATGCCTAGTGATGAAGTTGGCGAGATGGTGGCTGCCCTAGGGGCATTGCCACAACTTCCTAGTAAGTCTCCGATCCCAATTTCAATTCCCGTTTCTACTAATAAGTTGTTACCTTCAATGATTCAGGCCCCAATTCTTGAACTTAAACCATTGCCAAGTCATTTGAAGTACTTCTATTTAGGAGACAAAGAAACGTTGCCTGTCATAGTCTCTTCAACACTCCGGCATTAGAGGAAGAAAAACTTATTCAGGTGTTGAAAGAGCACAAAACAGCCATAGGATGAACCTTGGCCGACATTAGAGGTATTAGTGATGCGAAAATTAACTTAACACACAAATTTAACCCTCTTTTGACGATTGTAGTACAAGTATAAGTAGGGATCGTTATGGACCGGGGATTAGGAGGGCTTGCTAATAACCTCTAAATTGACTCAAAAACATAAAACTAAATTTAAAAACACTTAACAAGACTCACAAGACTCAAAGCAAACTTAAAATACTCAAAACAGCTTAAAACAACCAAATAAACTTAAACTAGACACTAGGAATGACTTTGGACGAAAATTGACTTTTACTTGAATCAAAACACTTAAAAACACAAACTAAAACAGATTTGAAACACTTTGAAACAAGAAACTAAAGGGGGGGTTTTGATTGGGATGAATATGAAACAAACAAACAAGTATGAAAAACTAGACAGATTGTAAAACAAATTTGAGAAATAAGATGATGGATGGGATAGCTAGAGGCTTTTTCTCCACACATAACATGTATACAAATAACTTGATTTCCAGTTACTACTTCATTGAATTATGAACGACAATGCTCCAAATTAACCGTGACATCACTGGTTAACTCTCAGATTTTCCTTGTTTTATTGGATTGGATGACATCATTCGACAACCCAATACATTCTTCTAAAGTTCCCTACATGACATCATAATAGAGATACAATCAAAGATCATTACGTTTAATGAAAATCATAAGCATTGACAAAGCACTTGCAACTATGACATCATGTCACTCATGCTAGGAATTGAACTTAACGCGATCGTTTATAAGCGACCTTCACTACATGTGAATATAAGTTTGTAACGATTATATGAAACTTCCTTATATTCTAGCAACGGATTTATGCATGCCAATTAAGTGTCAACGCTTAATTAACAAATACAAATAAGTTATCAATCAAATAGTTAAGCCAATTGCATTCACGATTCAAGAGTTCATAACTGGAATTTATCAAATTATATTGCACACATAAACATGGCTTTGAAATCACCCCTAGCCAAAAGGGGTTTAGCCACTCATATTTACAACAAAACGAAAGGAAATGAATTTAAACATTAGAAACAAAAGAAAGAAAACACCTAAACGCTCCAACGATCCAAGTTGGACAGCAAGCACATCCAAGCACTTTCCTTCCCTTCCTTTGCTACGGCACAAGGTGTTGTGAGTGTTTGAAGGTTTGTTTGTATGGAGGAATGGATGTGTTTGGATGAAGGTTGTGTTGAAATGGGAGTGAACGATCTAACTAAAATCTGAACCCATTTATGTTACACACACTTCCTTTTATATAGGAAGTGCATGGCAATAGAGGGGAACATGGAGTGGTGTAGCAATTGAGTGCAATGATTCAATGTAATGATGCATGAAATCTGAAATGATGGAGAGAACAAGGAATGGTGTAGCAATTGAGTGCAATGATTCAATGTAATGATGCATGAATCTGAAATAATTGAGGGAACAAGGAATGGTGTAGCAATTGAGTGCAATGATTCAATGTAATGATGCATAAAATTTGAAATGATGGAGGGAACAAGGAATGGTGTAGCAATTGAGTGTAATGATTCAATGTAATGATGCATGAAATCTGAAATAATGAAAGGGATACGGGTGATTATGCATGGCATGGGTGGAAAGGTGAGTAAGTGGTGAATCAATGAGTGAAAAGAGGTGAAAAGATATTGTGCACATGGTAGACAAAGGAAAGGAAGTGGAATGATGCAACAAATGAGTCAATGGAGGGAACATGGATGATGATGCACGGCATAGGAATCCAAAAGGAGTGCAATGGTGGCGCACAGCAATGATGGAAAGGTGAATGGTGGAGTGACACCCCTTTGTGGATGATGGAAAGGGAAAATGGATGATGAGCTCTTTGTCCTTTTTACATTAATTCTTCTTTCTCTTTAACACATTCCTAGCCTCTTTAGTCTTCAATTTCGTCAATCCACCTTGCTCCATGTATATGCTATTCATTCCAAGCCCAAAACTGCTCCAAAATGCATCTTATTGCTTTATAAGGCCTATGGACCTACAAACACATGAAAACAGCTTAAAATACGTAATTAACTAAGAAATAGCAACATAAATGCATGAGAATAAGCTAACTCGGTCGCATAAATATGCTCCTATCAAATTCCCCCACACTTAGCTTTTGCTAGTCCTCTAGCAAAACGAAACAAACAAAACACAACCTAGACCTTCGAACATTTGCCTCAGGGATTTTTAATGAAACATGACAAGTTAAAAATCATCATTCCCACAGATTTTGGTCATCTTTACACTTGAACACATACTTAATCACAGTCACCACTTACTAGTTCACAATTAACCAATTAAAACAATGTTTTGAATGTAGTAACATGCCTTAGAGAATTTGCTCAATTCCTTACAAGATACTCTCTATTTCACACATTTTCTGACTACACACCCTACACTAGTATATGTGAAAGGATTGATGTAAACACGAAAGACTAGGACTCACATATGTTATAACAAAGAAAGCAATTTTCTGGAGTTATTAAGCATGTTTAGATACGATCTCAAGAATGGAATGCTACTACTTAGATGCGAGAACCAGTGACACCATATGCTCATACCAATTTTGAACTCCACAAATTGAAGCACACAACACTCAAGATTGAAGTCAAGGGCTATAACAAGGCTTTGGGGTAATGGCTAACAAAGAAAGGATAGGGATAACAAACGTTCTTAAAGCGATAGCAAGCAAAACAATGAAATAGACACTTGGAAATCACTTTAGAATGCAGCATCAACTTTTAAATGCAAAGGGAAGATTCATGCAACACATAGGGCCGAATTCAATGTTTTGAACCCTTTCTTTAACAAACAACACTTTAGAGCTATTTTTCATACATTTTTTTTCAATTCTTTTTTTTTTCTTTTCTACCAGTGCCTTATTAAAGACTGATATGATATTAACTAGCACTCAAATTAACCCTCTTTTTATCAATTGTAGTAAGTATGTAAGTAGGGATCGTTCTAGGCCGGGGATTAGGAGGGATTGCTAAATCACTTGAAAATTGACTCAAAAACGTAAAAACAAAGTTTAAAACACTAAACTAGACTCAAAGAATGTAAAACTATAACTTAAAACACCAAAACAAACGAAAAGACTCAAAATAACACAAAAACACTCAAAACTGCCTTAAAACCACTTTCTGGGCAGTTTTGAACTCTAAACAAGATTTTGACGAAAATAGGTTTTAACTTGACTCAAAACACTTAAAAACACAAACTTACACACTCTCTAACTAATTTGACAGTTTGGTTCGAATCCGGTAGGTCGGACAATCTTTTTGTTCGCCAAAAAAAAAAAACTAATTTGACACTTGAAAACAAAGGGGCATTTGGTTTTTACGAAATTGAAAACAAAACATAAACTTGTAAATCAAAACAGATTTTAAAACGAATTTGATTGAATTGAATGGATAGAAAGCTAGCTAAGGGGTTCATCTCCACACATGTTATACTTGCATTCAAAACGATTTCCAATTGCTTTTCAATAACCCATGAATTCTCAACGCCCCAAGTTAATTAGGTCCGCTTAAATTAACCTTCAGATTTTCCTAACGTTATTGAATTGGATGATTGCATACGACAACCCAAAGCATTCCCCACAAGTCCCCTACATGATTGCATAATAGAGATACAAGCAAGAATCATTAAGTTCTATGAAAACCATAAGCATTGACGAAGCACTTGTTACTATGATTGCATGAAACTTATGCCAAGAGTTTACTTAACGCGATTAAGATCATCAACCTTTACTACTTATGAATATAAGTCCATAACGATTAGGTGAAATTTCCTTATATCCTAGCATCAAATTCATGCATGCAAATTAAGTGTCGACCCTCAACCAACATACACAAATCAGTTTTAATTCTTGTAGATAAGTAAATTGAATTCACAAGCCAAGGGGGGGGTTTAGTTCCTCATACTCGCAAAGCAAAGATACATAAATTTAGAAATTAAAATCCAAAGAAAGAAAACACCTAGAACGCTCCAACTTGGCAGCAAGCGCATCCAAGAATTCTCCTTCCTCCTTGCTACGGCAGAGAACTTTAGAACAGGTTTTGGGTGGTATTTATGGTGTAGAATGGATGGGGAATGGTATGGTGATAGGAGCATATTTATGCGCCTTAGTTAGCTAGTTCTTATGCATTTTTGTTATGTTTTCTTCGTTAAAGTAGTCTTTTGAGCTACTTTCATGTGTTTTCAGGCTTAAAGGGCATATGACATAAAAGGATGCAAATTGGAGCCTTTTGGAGCAAAATGGAGCTTAGATTGGAAAGTACATGCTTGGAGCACAAGGAATGGACGAGTTTGAAGGTCAAAGGAGCTTAAGAAATGAAGAAATGAAAGTGAAGAACAAAGAATTCAGAATTAGAAACCAAAGTTTCTAAAGTTGGAAGTTTCTATTCTTGGAGGTTTCCATTTGTGAGAGTTTCTATTCTTGGCTTTGGGCTTCTAGATGACCCATCCTTACCTTCTTGGACAATGCCGCACCATAGGCCCAATCCCTTTCAGATTTGGACCCTTTGCCGCACCTAGGGTTCTAGAATACTTGATTTCCTTGCCTTGCAAGGCATTCTAGAAGCCTTAACCCTAGCCCACTAAACCAGCCGAACCCTAGGCCTTTTCCCATACAAAATCTGATTGTTTTAACCTATTTTCTGTTGGATTTGGGTTTCTAGAAACCCTAATCTGATTGCTATGGTTTTTAAGTGCCTATATATACTCCTTTAAAGCTTTTGGCCGAAGTACCACCTCCCATATCATCCATTCACTCCAGAAATTTACCCTAAGCCCTTTGCCGCAACCACCAACACCATTCTCCCTAGTTCTAAGTTCTTGCCGCAACCTTCCACCCCCAAACTCCCATATTTCAGACTTCTACAACCCTAGCCGCACCTTTCCACCACCATCACCACCTCGTGCAGCCACCATTGAAGGAGAAAGAAGTAGTGCCGTGCAGTCCAAAGGAGGGAGAAACCTTGCACATGCAATCTGCCATTAGTGGAGTGTTTGGAGTTCTTTCTTCTCTTGTTTTTGTTTTCATGTTTAATTTAACTTGCTTTTCAATTATGTTAAACATGTGGAACTAATTTCTTTTTAGTTAGAGGCGAATTTGAAGCCATGGACATATGTTGGTTATGATTTGATTTACTCCAGTTATGAATTCATGAACTTTAGATGTGGTTTACTTTTCTGTTTTGATTAAGAACTTGTTTATGTATGTGGGTTGAGGGTCGACACTTAATTTGCATGCCTAAACTTGATGCTAGGATATAAGGGAATTTCACCTAATCGTTATGAACTTATATTCATGAGTAGTAAAGATCGCTAGTCACGATTTTGTTTAAGTAAACCCTAGGTTGGATTAACATGCGTATTCCATAGTTATGAATGCCTAGTCAATGTTTATGATTTCCGTTGAACTTAATGATCTTTGTTGAATGTCTCTATCATGCGTATTCCATAGTTAGGGGCTTTGATGAGGAATAATTTGGTTGTAATGCGTATCCCATTCAATCCAATGAATCTAGGGAAATCTAAAAGTTAATTTAAGCGAACCTAATTAACTTGAAGCATTGTCATTCATTGTTTGTTGAAGTCATAACTGGGAATCAAATTATATGCATATGTTCATGTGTGGATAAGGAACCCTCTAACTAGTTTCTCATCATTCTATTTCATCACAATCTGTTTTGCTTTAAGTTTGTTTTCAAAGTTTAAGTTTTAAAGTTTTAAGTTCGTCAAACTCAATCCCCCATTTATTTTAAAGTGTTAGATTAGTTAGAAATCAATTTAGTTTGTGTTTTTAAGTGTCTTGAGTCAAGTTTTAGTCCAATTTCGTCCAAATTAGTGTAGGTACTCAAAACTGCCCAGAAAGTGGTTTTAAGGCAGTTTTGAGTCTTTTAGTTGCTGTTTTGAGTTTTTGGTTGATTTAAGTGTTTTAAACTTTAGTTTTGCATTAATTGAGTCTAGTTTAGTGTTCTACATTATGTTTTTATGTTCTTGAGTCAGTTTCACATTGATTAGCATCCCTAGTTAATCCCCGGTCTAGAACGATCCCTATTTGCTCATATACTACAATTGTCATCCATAGGGTTTAATTTGTGTGTCAAGTTAATTTTCACATCATATGGAAAGGTGTAGGGTTGATGGGTGGTGCGGCTAGGGATGATTTTGGGCAGAAAATATGGAATATGGTGGTGGAAAGGTGCGGCAAAGAGAGCCTCTTTGTTTATGACGTGAATGATGTATATGGGAGGTGATATATCCGGCCAAAAGGGTTTAATGAGTATATATAGGCACTTCAAAACCCTAGCAATCAGATTAGGGTTTCTAGAAGCCCAAATCCACCAGAAATTAGGTTAAAACAATCAGATTTTTAGTGGGAATAAGGCCTAAGGTGCGGCTAGGGTTAGAGTTTAAAGATGGGCCTTCTAGAAAGCCTTGCAAGGCAAGGAAATCAGATATTCTAGAGGCCTAGGTGCGGCTAGGGTTAGGGTCCACAAGGAATTAGGGTTTAGGTCATCTAAAAGCCCAAAGCCAAGAATAGAAACTCTCAAAAATGGAAACCTCCAAGAATAGAAACTTCCAACTTTAGAAACTTTGGTTTCCAAATCTGAATTCTTTGTTCTTCACTTTCATTTCTTCATTTCTTAAGCTCCTTTGACCTTCAAACTCGTCTTGTGCTCCATTAGCATACACTCCATTCCAGCTCAATTTTGCACTTCTTTGCATACTTCGTCTCTAAACCTGAAATTGCACGAAAATGACTTTAAACACTAAAATAACTAAAGAAAAACAACATAAATGCTTAAGAACAAGCCAACTAAGTCGCATAAATATGCTCCTATCAAATTCCCCCACACTTAGCTTTTGCTAGTCCTCGAGCAAAACAAAGAAACAAAACAAAACAAAAACACAATCTAAACCTTCCAACATTTGCCTCAGGGATTTCCAATGCACATGACATGTTAAAAATCATCACTCCCACAGATTTTGGTCATCTTCACACTTAAGCACATACTTAATCATAGTCACCACGTAATAGTTCACATTTAACCAATTAAAACATGATTTTGAATGTAGTAACATGCCTTAGAGAATGTGCTCAATTCCTTACTAGATATGCACTCAATTTTCACTCAGATTTTCTGACTACACACCCTATACTAGTTATATGTGAGAAGATTGATGTAAATATGAAAACGAATGCTCACATATATGTATAACAAAGAAAGCACTTTTCGGAGTTAATAAGCATGTTTAGATATAATCTCATGAATGGAATGCTACTACTTAGATGCGAGAACCAGTGACACCATATGCTCATACCAATTTTAAACTCCACAAATTGAAACACATAACACTCAAGATTAAAGTCAAGGGTTGTAACGGGGCTAGGGGAGTTGGCTAACAACGAAAGGATAGGGAAAACAAACGTTCTTTAAGCAATAGTAAGCAAAACAATGA
The DNA here is from genome assembly GCF_916048215.2 of Malus sylvestris. Taxonomy (NCBI): domain Eukaryota; kingdom Viridiplantae; phylum Streptophyta; class Magnoliopsida; order Rosales; family Rosaceae; genus Malus; species Malus sylvestris. Next base: position 11,857,728 of record NC_062273.1, read on the forward strand.
AATCGTACTCAGAATTCCCATTAGCATGCAGAAATTAACTTTTAAACACAAAGGGAAGATTCAACAACAATTAGGGCCGAATTCACTGTTTTGGACCCTTCCTTCAACAAACAACACTTAAGAACTCTTTTTCACATCTTTTCAACTCCTTTTCATTCTTTTCACAACTTTTTCGTTCTTTTTTTTTTGCTTTTTATTTCCCACGAAAATTTTCTTTTTCTTTTCTTTTTCGTGCCTCATTCAACACTTTGGCACACCCACAACAAAACTCACTTCCCCCACACTTGTTTTCTGCCAACAATGACCAAAAGGAATTCATTTTGAGTCATTCATTACTATGCTTCAAGAACGAAGGTATGGATGGTCCTAATCTAGGCTAGGTGAGGATAATGTGGGTTAACGAAGAAAACATAGGCTAAACAAGGCACAACGGGGTTAAAACCTACAAAAACGACTGCATGGAATGAAGGCTTTTTGGCTATGGTGGTAACTACTAACCTCATCTTGAATATGTGTTATGTAATTCAATAACATGTTTTGAATGAAATTGGCATGAGTTCTAGGATTTGGAACTAAATGATGAAACGCCTTCTAAGAAATAACCAAGCAAAGAATAATGAGATCATGCAACGACTTTAGAAAACAACAATGCACAGATTTTAACTCTCCAAATAAACGTTTAGGCTCAAGTCTCACAAGGTTGTAGCGTTTGTTTGAGTTCCTTCCTTCAAGCATGTTACAAAAACTAATTTTTTTTTTCTTTATGATTACATGTGAATTCATAAGTTATAACCACAACCAAGCATAAACCAAAGAGTAAATCAAACTTTTATCCATGTTTATAACTCGCTTTAACAATCATGCAATTACAAACCGAATCCTCATCATTGTGTTGGAAGGTACCCTAAGACACAAACAAACACACAAAAACAACTCTTTTTGGGTTTTTAAAACAATTTTTTTCAAATTTTTATGGGATTTTCGGATTTTTGAATCAAAACACACTAAAACAGCTTAAAAACACTTAAAAACAGCAAGGAACAACATTTAGAAGTTATGAGTGATAAACCCTACGAATTTGCATCAAAACACTTTGGTTACCCCCCCACACTTAAATCAAACATTGTCCTCAATGTTTCAAGCATAGATGCACACAAATAACAAACAAACAAACCAAACAACATCTAAACAACCTAACATGGCAGAAACGAAATAGCAACAAAGAGAAGGGTTTAGGAACGCAAATCTGGAATTGGAGTGCTTTCTCGGTCTTCCTTTGTTGAATGCATGGGTTGCCTCCCAAGTAGCGCTTTCTTTAACGTCTTGCAGCCGGACGATGCTCCATTGAAGGTTTATGGAACTCCACGGCATGGAGGGGTTTTTCCACAACCTGTCCTACGAAATACTTCTTTCTTTGGGTCCTTGAATGGGATGGGATAATGATCCTTTCTTATTGTCATGTTTTGCTTCTCTAAATCAACACGAACTCTCCCACCACGTTGTCTTCGATTAGGTACCTGCACCATACAAGGTAACAACCTATTAGTTGAAATGGGAATCGAATTTGGAATAGGTGGCTTACCTTTGTACGGCAAAGAAGTGGTAGCACTATGGACATATGCACAAGGGGTGCACTCGGCCAGATTTGGTGATTTCAAGGTTGGGGCCGTGCACTCTTTGTTGTTCACTCCAATTCCTTCCTCGATGGTGGGTTGTGGTACATTCTTGTTGACTAGTGTTGAACATTCCTGCCTTATATTTTCAATTACATTAATAGCACAACAAGAACGAACATCATTAGTATTCTCAACCGATTCAGAAATCTTAAAGTTAATCATATCACCACCAAAGGCCATAGTTCCTGCTCCCTTGGCCACGTCAATCTTGGTTTGAGCCGTTTTCATGAATGGTCGTCCAAGTAAGAGTGGTGATGGTGGAGAGTGGGTTGAGTCCTCCATATCAAGCACATAGAAATCTGCAGGAAAAATCAAATGGTCTACCTGCACCAAAACATCTTCCAACACTCCTTTGGGATATGCATTAGATCGATCGGCTAATTAAATAATAACACCATCATTTTTAAGCTTTCCTAGATTCATAGATGCATAAACAGAATATGGCATGACATTTATAGATGCACCTAAATCTAACATAGCATGATCAAACCTCGTATTGCCAATAACACAAGGGATAGTGAAACTACCTGGATCTTTGCATTTAGGTGGTAACTTTCTTTGCAACAATGCAGATACATTCTCACTTACGTGTACCACCTCATTCTCCCGTATCCGTTTCCTTGTTGTACAAAGCTTCTTAAAAAACTTGGCATACTTCGGGATTTGCTTTATAGCATCAAGGAGTGGGATATTGACATGCACTTCCTAAACGTCTCGAGAACGTCTTTCTCCTCTTCTTCGTTCTTGGCTTGCAAAAATCTGCTATGAAACGGTACATTCGGAGGAATGACATTAGAATTAACTTGAATTGGACCTTCCTTACCTATGTGGCCGAATTGGAATGCTTGGGTGGTTGCGGCATTGTTGGTTCCACCTTGGCCGTGAGTGGCCTTTGCTCCTCCTCTTCAATTCTCAACTCTTCCTCCTCGTTGGAACGTGACTTGGATGGTTTGAGGTCAGATCCGACTTGCTTTCCACTTCGCAAATGCATAGCTTTTGCAGATTCGAATCCACCTTCCGGATTGACCACCGTTGAGCTAGGCAACCTTCCTTGCTCACGAAATTGCCCCATGAACTCGGCAATTTGTCCCACTTGCTTCTCCAAGTTGTCCACCCTCTTGTCTTGGATTTGCCTCTCTTTGTTTTGAGTTTGGACTTCCTGCGTCAAAGTAGTAAGTAATTGAAAAATCTTATCATTATCACTTGAATCACCTGCATTGCATTGGGCAGGTTGTGCTTGGGCTTGTGGTGGTGCCAACGGCTTTTGATAGAAACCCGGAGGTTGTTGCCTAAATCCGCTTTGTTGTTAGCCTTGTTGGGGGTCTCGCCATTTGAAATTCGGATGATCACGCCAACCGGGATTGTAAGTATTGGAAAACGGATCACCACGTGATTGGTATTGGTTGCCATATCCCACGGCATTGAGTGTCTCCCACCCTCCATTGTCGATCAATTGTGGGCACTTGTCCGTATTGTGGTTTTGCATGGAGCATACGCCACAAGAAGCTACGGGTTTGACTTTTGGACCTTCCACCACCTGAGAAAGCAACGTAGTAAGGTTAGCCATTTGATTTTAAAGTTCGGTTATGGCACTTACCTCATTGACTTGATGTTGCCGTGGCATGCTCCTTTGTCTAACACCTTCGTATTGTTGAGCGTTCAACGCTCGATTAGCAATCAACATCTTTGCAGCCGTAGGGGTCTTGTCCACCAATGCTCCTCCCGCTGAGGCATCTAGCATTTGACGTTCAATTGATAGAAGTCCCTCATAGAAGTATTGTAGAAGTAGTTCCTCTTTCATTTGATGCTGTGGACATGAAGCAACAAGAGATTTAAAACGTTCATAATAAGTAGGAAAAGATTCACCTTCATCTTGTTGAATGCCACTTATCCTTTTACGTAGGAGGATGACTCGAGAAGTTGGGAAAAACTTCTCCAAGAAAGCTCGTTTCATGCTCTCCCATGATGTGACAGTTCCGGGAGCCAATTCGTACAACCAATCTTTCGCCTTCTCTAGGAGAGAAAAGGGAAAGGCCTTCATCTTCAAGATGCTCTCATCCACGTTCACCGGAGTCATGCTTGAGCAAACGACTTCAAACTCCTTCAAGTGCTTGTTCGGATCTTCCATGGACAGCCCATGGTACTTCGGAATGTGATGTAACAAGCTTGACTTCAATTCAAACTCGGCAGTTTTGTCCGGAGTCGCCCTAGGGTATTGGATACATAGAGGTGCGGCATTATCCAATCCCGAAGCGGAAAGCTCCTTGATCGTTCGGTTGTCCACTGCCATGTCTTCCACTTCCTCTTCAAATTCAGAAACGGACTTGGAACTTGCACTTGATTCACTAGGTTCCGGGTTCTTCCTCTTTCGTCTCAACTCACTCTCAAAATCGTCGTCAAAGTTTAAAATATGTTCGTGAACCGGATTAGAACTCCGAGTCATAAACAAGTACCTAAAACAAGAAAGAAAATAACATAAGAATCTGATCTAATAAGAAAAACGAAAATAACAATCCAAGGGATTAGCAAAGTTGCTAATCCCCGGCAACGGCGCCAAAATTTGATATGATATTAACTAGCACTCAAATTAACCCTCTTTTTATCAATTGTAGTAAGTATGTAAGTAGGGATCGTTCTAGGCCGGGGATTAGGAGGGATTGCTAAATCACTTGAAAACTGACTCAAAAACGTAAAAACAAAGTTTAAAACACTAAACTAGACTTAAAGAATGTAAAACTATAACTTAAAACACCAAAACAAACCAAAAGACTCAAAATAACACAAAAACACTCAAAACTGCCTTAAAACCACTTTCTGGGCAGTTTTGAACTCTAAACAAGATTTTGACGAAAATAGGTTTTAACTTGACTCAAAACACTTAAAAACACAAACTAACACACTCTCTAACTAATTTGACACTTGAAAACAAAGGGGGATTTGGTTTTTACGAAATTGAAAACAAAACATAAACTTGTAAATCAAAACAGATTTTAAAACGAATTTGATTGAATTGAATGGATAGAAAGCTAGCTAAGGGGTTCATCTCCACACATGTTATACTTGCATTCAAAACGATTTCCAATTGCTTTTCAATAACCCATGAATTCTCAACGCCCCAAGTTAATTAGGTCCGCTTAAATTAACCTTCAGATTTTCCTAACGTTATTGAATTGGATGATTGCATACGACAACCCAAAGCATTCCCCACAAGTCCCCTACATGATTGCATAATAGAGATACAAGCAAGAATCATTAAGTTCTATGAAAACCATAAGCATTGACGAAGCACTTGTTACTATGATTGCATGAAACTTATGCCAAGAATTTACTTAACGCGATTGAGATCATCAACCTTTACTACTTATGAATATAAGTCCATAACGATTAGGTGAAATTTCCTTATATCCTAGCATCAAATTCATGCATGCAAATTAAGTGTCGACCCTCAACCAACATACACAAATCAGTTTTAATTCTTGTAGATAAGTAAATTGAATTCACAACTTATGGAACGCAATTAGAAGTAATCAAATCATATAGCAAGCATAAACATGGTTTCGAATCCCCCCCTAGCCAAGGGGGGGTTTAGTTCCTCATACTCGCAAAGCAAAGATACATAAATTTAGAAATTAAAATCCAAAGAAAGAAAACACCTAGAACGCTCCAACTTGGCAGCAAGCGCATCCAAGAATTCTCCTTCCTCCTTGCTACGGCAGAGAACTTTATAACAAGTTTTGGGTGGTATTTATGGTGTAGAATGGATGGGGAATGGTATGGAAAGGTGTAGGGTTGATGGGTGGTGCGGCTAGGGATGATTTTGGGCAGAAAATATGGAATATGGTGGTGGAAAGGTGCGGCAAAGAGAGCCTCTTTGTTTATGACGTGAATGATGTATATGGGAGGTGATATATCCGGCCAAAAGGGTTTAATGAGTATATATAGGCACTTCAAAACCCTAGCAATCAAATTAGGGTTTCTAGAAGCCCAAATCCACCAGAAATTAGGTTAAAACAATCAGATTTTTAGTGGGAATAAGGCCTAAGGTGCGGCTAGGGTTAGGGTTTAGAGATGGGCCTTCTAGAATGCCTTGCAAGGCAAGGAAATCAGATATTCTAGAGGCCTAGGTGCGGCTAGGGTTAGGGTCCACAAGGAATTAGGGTTTAGGTCATCTAAAAGCCTAAAGCCAAGAATAGAAACTCTCGAAAATGGAAACCTCCAAGAATAGAAACTTCCAACTTTAGAAACTTTGGTTTCCAAATCTGAATTCTTTGTTCTTCACTTTCATTTCTTCATTTCTTAAGCTCCTTTGACCTTCAAACTCGTCTTGTGCTCCATTAGCATACACTCCATTCCAGCTCAATTTTGCTCTAAAATGCTCCATTTTGCACTTCTTTGCATACTTCGTCTCTAAACCTGAAATTGCACGAAAATGACTTTAAACACTAAAATAACTAAAGAAAAACAACATAAATGCTTAAGAACAAGCCAACTAAGTCGCATAAATATGCTCCTATCAAAGACTTTGGCACACACATACATACAAGAATCACTTCCCCCACACTTGAAGTCATGCTTTACTATGCTTCAAGAATAAGGGTATGGATGGTCCTAAAACTAGGCTAGGTAAGGATAGTGTGGGTTAACAAAGAATATAGGCTTAACAAGGTTCAACGGGGTTAAACTTAAACACATAATGAAATATGGGCACGGCAATTTGGCTTTGGTGGTCACTACACAACTTCATCTTGAATATGTGTTATGCAAATCAATAGCATGCTTTGAATGAAATAGGCATGAGTTCTAGCATTTGGAACTAAATGATGAAACGCCTTCTAAGTAGCAACCAAGCAAAGAATAATGAGGTCATGCAACAACTTTAGAAAACAATGGTGCACAGATTATTAACTCTCCAAATAAATGTTTAGGCTCAAGTCTCACAAGGTTGTAGCGTTCATTTGAGTTCCTTCCTTCAAGCATGTTACAAAAACTGATTTTTCCGTTATGATTGCATGTGAATTCATAAATTATAACCACAACCAAGCATACACCAAAGAGTAAATCAAATTTTCATCCATGTTTATAACTCTTTTTAACAGTCATGTAATTAAAAACCAAATCCTAATCATTGTGTTGGAAGGTACCCTAAGACACAAATAACACACAAAAACAACTCTTTTTGGGTTTTTCAAAACAATTTTTCAAATTTTTATGAGATTTTGGGATTTTTATGTCAAAACACACTAAAACACTCCAAAACAGCATAAAAACACTTAAAAACAGCAAGGAACAACACTATAAGTAATGGGTGATAAACTCCTACGAATTTTATGCAAAACAACTTGGTTACCCCCCCCCCCCCACACTTAAATCAAACATTGTCCTCAATGTTTCAAGCATAAACTCACACAAAAGCAAGCAAACAAACAAACAACGAATAAACATGACAAGTATAGTAAAGTAAAAGCCAGACAGAGTAGAGTTTAAGAACGCAAACCTGGTTTTAGAGATAGATGATCTTGTTGACTTTCCACAGCTTTGATCTCGAACTGGTTTGGAATTCTGAGCGAGGGATATAAAAGTTCCTTGGTTGTGCAGTCTGCATTCTTCTCTGCTTGTTTCTTCTGCATGGCAGGTAGGCACGAGGTAAAGGTGATGATCTGTTTCTCTCTTCAATCTTTCCAAGTGCCCACCATTTGCTTTCTTTCTCCTTGTCCCTAGCTGAGGATGAATTAGCACATTGTCTCCACATGCTTCGAGGTATCATTTTCACTTCCCTTATTTGTTCCCCAGGCAGATGTGGTAGACGAAGAGGAAGCATAAGATGTTGAAGATGAGTACTCGAGAGCAAGGCTAGGTTAGCAATCAGGAAGGGGTTCCAGGTGAAGGAAATTTTGTGAAAAATATGTTCATTATAGCAACATCTATGGCATGCAATTAACATTTAAAGGCGGAATCATGCTTGTATGCACTCAAAAATAAAACATTACCCATGAAATTCAAAGCCTAGTAGAAAGGTGAACCAAGACTCAACTCAAGAACAAAGTGAGTTAAGAGATTTTATACCTTTGTTGATTCCTCTTTGCATAAGCAAAGGCTAATCACCCAAGGAGAGGGCCTTCATTCCTTGCTTCTTAGATCCATGGATTTCTTGGATGAGGATGTTGAAAGGATTCTCCAAGTTCCCAAAGTTAAGAACCTCTAATTTTTCCACACCAAGGATAGACTTGAAGAAGAGATAAGTGACCTTGGAGGATGAGAGATTGCTAGCTAATCTCCTCCAAGGGGGCCGGCCTCTTATATAGAAAAGGAGAGCTTTGTGTTCTCATCCTTTCACTAAAAGAAAAACCCTAAGGATGAAATGGCTATAAAGTTGCCTTTATACCACCTCATAATGGAGTGGCAAACTTGCAATTAAAGCAAGTTCACTACCATCCTCTATTTGGCCGGCCTTAAGGGTTTATTGGGCTTTCAAGCCCTTTGTTTATTCAAGTTGTCATACAAGTTGAGTTAATGGGCTTGACATTCAAATCCCATTGGGCCTTGCGGCCCAAAACTAACCTAATGTCTTTAACGAACTTTATTCGTTTGATTAATTAACATATTAATAAATCATTGCCATAAATAATTAAACCATTTAATTATCCTTACTTATCTCCGTTGTTTCTTCAATCTCTACCTTACACGGTGTACGATCCATTAGGTTCCTTTTAGCGAGGCAGTGGGCGATTGGAACTCTTTCAAATCGATTGTGAATTGAAACTTGCTTTCAATTCTCCCTTTAGTGATTATACACGTTTAGGGCTTCCATAAACCATGAGTGACACCTAGCAGTATGTCATGGTTACCCAAGCTAATCAGAAGAGGTGTAGAACCTATTTAGTTTAGGATTACAATGCAATACGGTCTTTCTCTAATACAATACTCTTCACTACATTGTTTGGTTTGATAGTTTAATCATGTCTACTATCCAATGTGATTCATTTACTTATATGATTACCTTGAATGTGATTTGGAACGACTTCCTAAATCTCATTCATACTCTGGCCAGAGATTCTTAATCATATCATAGAGTATTCTCCCTCAAACGGTTTGAAGGTTAGAGATCCCTTATTGCACATTCACTTGCCTCCATGGCTAAGTGACTTAACCCCAACTATGCCATGGACACCCTCTGACAGAGTGACTTTGACATAGTCAAAGATCAAGGACCTAACCACAAGACAACTATGATGCCTCAGGTCAAAGGACTACTTTGCATTATCCCAACCATAAGTTCTCATGTGACATGAGTATGAGAACTCCTCGTTGATCGTGTTCAGTGGACTCATTCTCTATTGAGCACCTACATGCTTGTCTTGGTGTCAATCACACCAATGACTCGAGACCAGTCACTCTCCCATAGAGAAGACACAACACGTACTGATCTTAACGGACTGTCAATGCCCAATTGGCAATCCTATGATCAGGAACGTTTAGGATATATATACGAAAGAGAATGGTCTCATGAATCTAACTTCTTTAAATTACATTCTCCTAATTGCATATTCCTTGGACTTATCGTTTAAGCATATAACATTTATATGAGACGACTTAAAACAATAATCTTTGCCCTTGATTTTAAACTAGATTAGTTTAACATGTGAAATGTCCGTAAAGTATCATCATATGATTAGTTTTAGGGCACATTTCCAACAATCTCCCACTTGCACTAGAACCAATCAACTTGGTCATCAATGATGATACCTCTTCTGTAGTCATTTCAAAAATGGTTGAGTAGTAGGCCTAGGCAATGGATATCTATATGTTATCCATAGAAGCAACCTTGAGAATAACGACGTCACCATTATACATGATTCTCAATCATATGGTTCAGTCTCTCATTTGAGTTCGGATCTTGATGAGACTGATAGGAGCATATTTATGTGCCTTAGTTAGCTAGTTCTTATGCATTTCCATGGTGTTTTTTTAGTTAAAGTAGTCTTTTAAGCTAGTTTTATGTGTTTTCAAGTTTTAAGGGCAAAATATACAAAAAGATGCATTTTGGAGCCTTTTAGAGCAAAATGGAGCTTGGAATGGATGGCACATACTTGGAGCCAAGGGAATGGACGAAATTGAAGATTGAAGATTTGAGGAGTCCTAGTTGAAGAAGGATTCCTAATCAACGAAGGATTCCTTGTTGAAGATGGATTCCTAGGAGAATGAAGATTCCTACTCAAACAAGGTTTGCTACTTGAGGTAGGAAAGTTAAACCTAATTGGCCTTGAGTTTCAGCAACAAATAATTTTTCCAAGTCAAAGAAGGAAAAGGAATCCAAAAAGAAGAAGGATTGATCAAGACAAGCTTTCCTATTCCTAATGTGTAAAGGTTTCAATTACAAAAAGGAATCCTAAACACTTTAGGACACCTTAATCCTTGTTCTAGAAAGATGTCACACCAATTTCAGCAAGGAAACCTTCCTTGCTGTGCATAACCCTATCTAGAACATATTTCCTTGCCTTGCAAGGCTTTCTAGAAGCCTTATCTTACCCTATCCAAACCTGCCGCACCTTTTAACCTTTTCCGTTGAGGATTTTGATTGTTTAAGCCTTTTTCCTTGTGGATTTAGATTCTAGAAGTCCATATCTGATTTCCCTAGGGTTTTAGGTGCCTATATATATTGATATTTCATCCCTAGCCGCACCACCACCTCCCATATACATCATTCACGCCAGAAACATAAATCCTCTCTTTGTCGCAGCTTTCCACCACCATACTCCATAATTCCTGCCAAAAACCACCCCTTGCCGCACCACTCATCCATCCTAAACACCACCATACATCCCCCATCCATTCCACACCATTCATAACCCCAAAAACCTGTCCAAAATCTCTGTGCCGCATCAAGGAGGAAGGAGGAACTTCGTGGATGCACCTGCTGCCCAAGTTGGAGTGTCTAGGTGTTCTCGTTCTTTGGATTTCAATGTTTAAATTTATTTATCTTTGCTTTGTGCGTATGAGGAACTAAACCCCCCTTGGCTAGGGGGGATTCAAAACCATGTTTATGCTTGCTATATGATTTGATTACTTCTAATTGCGTTTCATAAGTTATGAATTCAATTTACTTATCTATATGAATTAAAACTGATTTGTGTGTGTTGGTTGAGAGTGCACGTTTAATTTTCATGCATAAGTTTGATGCTAGGATATAATGGAATTTCACCTAATCGTTATGAACTTATATTCGCAAGTAGTAAAGGTTGTTGATCACAATCGTGTTAAGTAAATTCTAGGCATAAGTTTCATGCAATTCATAGTAACAAGTGCCTTGCCAATGCTTATGATTTTCATAGAACTTAATGATCTTTGCTTGTATCTTTGTTATGCAATTCATGCAGGGAACTTGTGAGCAATGCTTTGGGTTGTCATATGCAATTCATCCAATTCGATAACTTTAGGAAAATCTGAGGGTTAATTAGTGCAATTCACGATTAATCTGGGGCGTTGGGAATTCATGGTTTATTGAGAAGCAATTGGAAATCGTTTTGTATGCAAGTGTGACATGTGTGGAGAAGAACCCTTAGCTAGCTTTCCATCCATTCACTTTAACCAAATTCGTTTTACAATCTATTTTAGTTTACAAAGTTTTGTTTTTGTTTTCAATTTTCGTCAAAACCAAATCCCCATTTATTTTGAAGTGTTAGATTAGTGTGTTTAAGTGTCTTGAGTCAAGTTATAACCTATTTTCGTCCAAATTGTGTTTTGTGTTCAAAACTGCCCAGATTGTGTTTTTAAGGCAGTTTTGAGTATTTCTGGGCTGTTTTGAGTCTTTTGGTTTGGTTTAGTGTTTTAGAGTTTAGTTTTGCATTCTTTGAGTCTAGTTTAGTGTTTTAAACTTTGTTTTTACGTTTTGAGTCAGTTTTCAAGTGATTTAGCAATCCCTCCTAATCCCCGGCCTAGAACGATCCCTACTTACATTCCTTACTACAATTGATAAAAAGAGGGTTTAATTTGTGTGCTTATATATTTCACATCAAAGACCGTGATTCCCTGGCTTGAGCTATCGCCCCATTAGTGTCGTAGTGTCGGTACACTGGAGACACTTTTTGGTTGGAACCGAATAGAGAGTTCATAAATGAACTTTCCTATCCAAACAACAATGTTGTAAGCTTCTATATGACAATATATTTTGCATTCATAATGGAACACACTAAAGTCATTACTTTTAATGTTTCCATCCAAATATCTCTTTAGTCATAATAAAGAGATATCTGATTATCTCTTCATTCATAATGAAGAAACATCCAATAATGGATTAGATTCATAATATAATACATTTACGCTTCCATTACGTTACTCTAATTCTTCCTCATTCTTGAGGAATCCATCCTTTATTATTTCTCAAATACTTAAAGATTCACTTGACAATTGCCATGGTTCTGATCCTGGGCTTGCATTGATATAGTCTTGTACCGATCTTGGTACAACTCATATCAACGTTTTTCATACAATATAAAATACATAAATCACCTTTTTGCGTATACATAAAGGATTCTATTTACGCATTATTTCTTTGGGAGTCAAAGGGTACGTTCCCTTTGAGAAGAGCTACCTCCTAGTCTCACTAGAGTTGTTCTTCTGATTGAAGTTTATCATCATATGAGAAACTTCCTAACATCTTTTGTCTATCATTAGGGCTTGATATAATCCAATTATATCCTGAAATCTATCATTATAGATTTCCATCCCATGTTTATAGACTATGTCTCTCACTTACATTCTATCGTTATAGAATGTTTAAAGTCATAACTTTAATGAAGACGTATTCTTTTCATTTCCAAAATTAATATATCATATATGTGTTAAATTTTAGGAACATGATTAACTCCCACTAATCTTTTGTAAACTTAGTAAACAAAAGATTCATTTACTGTTGGAAATATGCCCTGAAAGTCAATCTTTGGAAGAAACCTTTCAGGACAATAAATGGATGTATAGATGACTCTTATACATCAAATGGCAAAGATACTATTTAGGATTATCTCTATAAATGATATATGTCCTAAATGGTGAATCCATGGACAATGGATCGATTGAAGAAGTAATCTAATGAAGTTAGACTACATAGACCTTCTTCACATAACCATCATGTCCAAAAGGTTCCTGGTCATAGGATTGTCGAAGGGATACTGACAATGCATAGACCAGTACATACTATGTCCGCTTCAATTAGAAGGATGGAAAGTCTCATCACATTCGTGTAGTGACACTAAGACATGTATGTAGGTGCTCATTAAGGGAATGAGTTCACTGAACACAATCGAACGAGAGTACTTGCATGGAGGTCTACTCACATGTCAAGCACGTAACTCTAATAGTTGGAATAATGTAAGTAGTCCTTTGACCTGAGGCATCATCATTGTCTTGTGGTTAAGTACTTGATCTTTGATTATGTCAAAGTCACTCCATCCGCGGGTGTCCACGGCATAGTCGGGGTTAAGCCACTTAGTCATGAAGGCAAGTGAATGCGCAACAAGGAATCTCTAATCCTCTTTAAGAGAGGATGAATACTCTAAGATATGATTCTGGAATCTTCGACCGAAGTATCGAGCGTAATAAAGGAAAGCGTTCCTATACGACTCAATTGAATCATATAAGAAGGAATAATCATATTAGGGGTTTGGCATAATATATCCATATCCTAGTGATGTGATTGAGAGTATTGTTTTAGAGAAGGATCGAATTGCATTGTAATTCCAACTGAATAGGTTCTCCGAACAACTTCTACATTAGCTTGGGTAGCCATGATATATGGTTAGATGTCACTCATGGCTTGTGAGTTCTTCTAGATGATTAAATGTAGTCATCAAAGAAGAAGGTGAATTAAAAGTAAGTTTTAATTCACTAAGTGATTGGATTAAATATAATCAATTGGATTGGTGCCAATCACCTCACTGCCTTGCTAATTAGAACCTAAAACGATTGTTCACCAATACACTCTTGTAGTGAGTAACTAATGGATGATGGAAATAATTAATTGGATTAATTAAGTGTTGTGATTAATTAGAAAGTCTAAAGAAATCATAAAAGCGATATAAGATCGTTTTGGGCTTAAAGAAACGTTCTGGTTTAATTGTGCCCATTGGGCCTAAACCCATTGGGCTTTTATTCAAGCATTGGATGACTTGAAATACATAAAAGCCCAAAGCCCAAACAACACAAAGGGGGCCGGCCAAAGGAGGGAGAGAAAGGTCAAATGTTGACTTGTTTCTTTTTGGCTATAAAAGGAACTTTATAGCAAATGTTTCATTAGGGTTTTTTGAAGTGTTAAAAGAACAAAAGAGAAAAAGAAAAATATCTCTCTAACACTCAAAGGGCCGGCCACCATATGGGGTTTTTAGCTAATCATCTTTTCACCCCTTTGGTTATTCCTTCATCCTTCTCACTACACTAGTGGGTGAGGATCTTTAGAGGTTTTCAATTTTGGAAACTTGAAGAGAACCTAGGAGCACTCATACTAAACAAAGTGGAGGAGGCAAGGAAGGAGGCTAGGCTCAAGGACTTCAAGGAGCAAAGGGCTTGGAGGTGGTCCATCCTTGGTCTAAGATCTAGATCAAGAGGTATAAAACTACTCCTAAACTTTGTTCTTATATAAATTTGTTTTTGATGCATCTTACATAAACCTATGCATCTTGAAGGGGATTTTCATGACTAGAGCTATGATATTATTTGATAACATGCTTCCGTTGCTTTCGTATATAAATCTTGAATTGTATATGCATGCTAGTCACTAGAAATCCCACATGAATCTCATAGAATTCCCTTCATTTACATCTTTATGAGAAATCAATTGATTTGATCTTTCTCTCATAAGATGCTTATAGCTCCCACTAGCTTGCTAAGATCCATGATGGATGGATCTCTTTAACTTACATGTCTTGTGATTCATAGTTTTAGACATATATTATCAAGACTATCTTAATAATGGTTTCGGAAACCCATATTATGTCCAAACATTGAATCACCATTTAGTTGTGGCTAGCAATCTTTGAATTAATTGAAACGAAGACTACGTCAAAGATGGTTTCTTCCAAGTCAACCATTCTCTTTGATTGTAGTCACCTTAAGCTGACAATTAGCTATGAAGGTTTCATTATTTCGGGTCAAATGGTATTTTACCATTTCCTTGAGTATATGTCGTATATACACTCAATGTAGTCATAAGGATTTTCATTCTTATTTCTTTTGAATTAAGAGGTGTAACTCTATGACGTAGTCATAAAGTTCAAACCATTCAATTGAGACAGTTTATAAATCCTGAGACAGTTTATAAATCCTTCTCGACTACCTTGGAGCTTGTGGTGTAGGAACTAGGTTGTTATATTTGTTGATTATCATCTTGTCTCTCAAAGAACCCATTCTTTGAGTTCTATCTCTCGTTCATTTGCGCTTAGGCAAATCATATTGTAGGATTACAATGAACTACCCAACAAAACAACATTTGTTAGTTGGTTTATAGAAGTGATACCCAAAAGTTAATTTAAGGATATCCACAAGATAATTCTCAAACAAATATTGCTTATTAGCACACAACCCCAAATCTTAACATGATTAAGATTTGTCTTTCTTTCCAACTACATCCTATGGAGTCATGAAAATTTTGGAAGATCTTCTAATTGACAATCATATTGTCTTAGAAGTAAATATCCTATATATATGGGTAATTGATAACATCCAACGAACTAAATCTTATTCAAGTTCGTTCTTCTCTTAATGGAGAAATCCATTATCATATGATGCTTCTTTGCTTGATATCTTTCAAGGAAACTGTTCTAAAGTGTTACCTTTCCTTGGATCAAATCTAAGGAGGTAAATACTTTAGACATCTTACTCATCAACTTACATTTCTTGAATTCTTTGAAACCTTTTGAAAAGTATTCGGACTTGTGTTTATTCAAAATAAATGATAGTCCAACCGAAAGCGATCTTCGGTGAATGTCATACAACATGAGTAGTATTATGTTGTGGACAAGTGCCACCAACATCTAAGTGAATTAACATCAACAACTTTGTGATTCTTTCTTCCTTTCCAAAAGAATAAAGATTTAAAAATTTTGCCTCTATACAATTTTAACAAGAAGGCATTGGATCCGGATCTAACAATCCAAAGCATCCATCTATGACCAACTCGTAATTTATGTTTTAGAGGTATCACAACTCAGTTGGGATTAGTCACTACCTTGCAACCTTTTGGGTTTTAAGCCTCGTTATATTCTAAACAGTTAACACTACCATATCATCTCTACTATAGAGATAATCAATTAGATTACAATAATCTAATCATTCATTAATAAAGAACAATGTTTTGTCAAACAAAACATTCATCCATCTTTCATAGTGACGGAATTAAGTTCCTTAAAATTGGAATGTAAAGATAATCTTTGGTTTTTCCAATTTCTTTGGTAGTTCATATAAGGAAGTAAATACGATCTGCTTTCGCAGAGATCTACATTTGATTCACGTTCCAAATGTGAAGTATTTTCTCTTCTCTCATTAATCTTGTACTTCTTATTAGCCACACTTTTACAACAATTGTAAAACATAAGTAGTAATACGGAATCAAGCGTTCAAGTAGAAGAACCAACTGTTTTGAACTTTTCAAGAACAATTTACAACACCTTCGAAAGGTGTGTTCTTGACACTTGCAAGACATTTCTTGCAAATACCCCTTCCAATGTCCATCATTTCATAAAGAAAGTTTGTTCCCTTGGAGTTATTTCCCCTTCTTCATTTGACTTCTCCTTTGACTACAATAGTCATGGTCCCTAAACTCCCACTATCTCTCTTGAAACTTATTTCAATTGTGTTATACACATCAAACGATTTGGAGAGCGTGTGGTTATTGTTCACTATATAGTTTACAATAAACTTAGTGAACCATTTGGATAGGGACACAAAGGTGAAGTCCTTGCCTAGTTTCCGTCTCTAGAAGTGGTTTAACACTTCAACACTCAATGATTCAAAATCATCATAAGTCCATGTTGATGGACTATTTTTGTCAACCAACCATTATGTTCTAAACATAATTACAAACTTTCAAGAGTTGTTCAAGGCAACTCTCATTTCTTCATACAACAATTTGTAAGTGAAGAATCATGGCACACAAAGTGTCCATGTCCTTGTGCTTACTTCTTAAGTTCCTTGTTCATGTAACAAAGAAACGAGCACTAATGTTTGCGTTAGGTAAGGATTGTTCAAAGCAACTCTTATTTCTTCATACAACAATTTGCAATTGAAGATTTATGACATTAAAAGTGTTGTCCTCTTTATGATAGACTTATCTAACATGTTCTTCCAATGATACATTATCAATAGGAATATTGTGAGGATGAGATTACTTAGGTACATATACAAGCCATTATAGACAATCTATGGGATTGTAGTACCAAGTCCGGAAACTAAAGCTTTCAGCTTTTCTTTGTCAAGTTTTCGGATAGCGTTTGTAAATATATTGGTAAACAAATACATAATGAATATAAATTGATTTTAAGCCATTTGATCCGGGTTTTTAAATCAAATAGCACCACCCACTATTTTTGGCAAATTCCATATCCCTCATCGAAATTCGAGAGTTTTGGAGGAAACTCTTAGTAGGGTATGGGAGACTCATCATTACCAAGCCCACCTCACAATGATATGATGTTGGCTAGCATCAATAATAATGAGAGAGTGCGCTTACTCATTTGCATCTCTTGCAAGTACCCATCTTATTTGGCCTCTAGAGAATGAAGCCTCACAATGATATGATGTTGGTCATTCTTGTTGCTTACCTTCACAACATCATGTATGCATATAGAACTCCTCCTGAGTGTAAGCACGCACTTTGTACTCCCCCATGATAGGGTGAAGTCGGTGTACAAGTCATAAACGATCAGAGCCTACCACGATGGAAGGCCACGAAAGAGTGTTCAAAGCACTCTCATGCTTATCAACTTAATAATGGTTTGGTTGAGGGTTTTAGGTCTCATCACATATAAGCATGCATTTTAATCTTATTAAAACAATTTGGTCCTATTACAACTATTAGTTCATGTGATTGATTTAGTAGTATATGATACTCCCACTATGCTTGTAAAACGGTTTTTAAAGCAAGAGTATATGGTACTACTAACATAAGGTTTGCATTCATTGATGGACTATATAGTTGCCTTAGGGCCTTAGGATGACTATGAACCTTTGATTAGATCCAACACGAGCCTAGTGTTGGATCTCGGTCTAGGGATGGTGATTGATTTTAGTTACGCGTTTAATCATATTAAGGCGTGTTTCTCCTATTGGGCGTTGGACCCAACTACTCCAATTTCATGCATATCAAATAAAGCAAGAAGTGAGTACTTCAAAGTAAAGAAGAGCTTATGCTCTTTTACAACATTTGATCAAAACAAATTACTTTAAAGTAAAGAAGAGCTTATGCTCTTTTACAACATTTGATCATATCAAATTACAACCAAAATCTAATCTACACATTCCCATGGTTCAAACAAATTTGAGATGGCCTTTCACATAGCTCAATTATCGTAGGCTTAGGTTCATAATCACCCTTTCTTTAATTAATTAACGCTTTAACTAATTAAACTTGAATGCAACATTTTCATTTGGTTTTTGTTTCCATAGAATTGATTTAAATGGAGCTAAATGAAATGAAAATCCAATTCTCATTTAAAGATACAAAACTATTTTGTTCTCAACTAATTTGGGCCAAATGCAATAACCACAACTTTTTGGGCTATGTTGCAAAACACAAACTTTTGAGGTCACTTTGTAAGAACACAAAAAGTCCACTACTTCATGTAATTACAACTAGAACCCAAAAATTTCATCAAATACAAAAACTTCATTAAAGGAGCAAAACAATTTGTCCTTTAGTGTTTTTGGGCCTTTACGTAAAAACGCAAACTTTCGGGTCAAAGTACAAATACACAAAAGTATCAAAACTTTATGTAATTGCATAAAAGCCCCAAAAGTACCCTATTTTAATAGGGTGGCCAGTTGGTGAGAGTGAAAAAGGAAGGGGGAAAAGGTTTTGGTGAAAAATTCAAAATTTGAAAGTGTTTTGGGCAAGTGGATAGGTAGGTGAGGAAAAGTTGATTGGGATGGGTTGTAAGAAAAATGTTTTGTCAAACAATAAAGGCATAAATCATCCATCACCAATCAATAATAAACCAAAACTTTATTCAAAGCAACAAACATATTGAATCAAAACACCAAAACTTTTTGTTCTTGGTAAGAACATCAAGAACATTGAAGAACACACATGAAAACTCATAAAAGCTTCATGAATGTTTTCACTCAATAAAATTCAAAATTTCACTACTCAAAAGGGGGTTAACATCCTAGGGTACTTAGGGGTTCCAAAAGTCACCTTAAAACACTTTTAACAAGACAAACAAGAACCCAAAAAACCACCTTTCGGATTTGGCCGAATTTCCCCAAAAACATGGCACCAAATTTTAGCTCCAAAATTCATGCTCATATGAACTACATCTACAACATTTGAGATGGCAAATTTTCTAACAAAATTTACATTCAAAGAAGCAAGAATAAAGCTTGTAACAATTACAACATTCAAATCAAAGACTATGAACTACAAAACCCAAAAGGATTCACCAACTACTAGACCTAGGCTCTTGATACCACTTGAAGGAAATTTTGTGAAAAACATGTTCATTTGAGCAACATCTATGGCATGCAATTAACATTTAAAGGCGGAATCATGCTTGTATGCACTCAAAAACAAAACATTACCCATGAAATTCAAAGCCTAGTAGAAAGGTGAACCAAGACTTAACTCAAGAACAAAGTGAGTTAAGAGATTTTATACCTTTGTTGATTCCTCTTTGCATAAGCAAAGGCTAATCACCCAAGGAGAGGGCCTTCATTCCTTGCTTCTTAGATCCATGGATTTCTTGGATGAGGATGGTTGAAAGGATTCTCCAAGTTCCCAAAGTTGAGAACCTCTAATTTTTCCACACCAAGGATGGACTTGAAGAAGAGATAAGTGACCTTGGAAGATGAGAGATTGCTAGCTAATCTCCTCCAAGGGGGCCGGCCTCTTAGAGAGAAAAAGAGAGCATTGTGTTCTCATCCTTTCCCCAAAAGAAAAACCCTAAGGATGAAATGGCTATAAAGTTGCCTTTATACCACCTCACAATGGAGTGGCAAACTTGCAATTAAAGCAAGTTCACTACCCTCCTCTATTTGGCTTGCCTTAAGGGTTTATTGGGTTTTCAAGCCCTTTGTTTATTAAAGTTGTCATACAAGTTGAGTTAATGGGCTTGATATTCAAATCCCATTGGGCCTTGCTGCCCAAAACTAACCCGAGGTCTTTAAAAAACTTTATTCGTTTGATTAATTAACATATTAATAAATCCTTTCCATAAATAATTAAACCATTTAATTATCCTTACTCATCTTCGTTGTTTCTTCAATCTCTACCTTACACGGTGTACGATCCATTAGGTTCCTTTTAGCGAGGCAGTGGGCAATTGGAACTCTTTCAAATCGATTGTGAATTGAAACTTGCTTTCAATTCTCCCTTTAGTGATTATACACATTTAGGGCTTTCACAAACCATGAGTGACACCTAGCAGTATGTCATGGTTACCCAAGCGAATCAGAAGAGGTGGAGAACCAATTCAGTTTAGGATTACAATGCAATACGGTCTTTCTCTAATACAATACTCTTGACCACATTGTTTGGTTTGATAGTTTAATCATGTCTACTATCCAATGTGATTCATTTACTTATATGATTACCTTGAATGTGATTTGGAACGACTTCCTAAATCTCATTCATACTCTGGCCAGAGATTCTTAATCATATCATAGAGTATTCTCCCTCAAACGGTTTGAAGGCTAGAGATCCCTTGTTGCGCATTCACTTGCCTCCATGGCTAAATGACTTAACCCCAACTATGTCGTGGACACCCTCTGACAGAGTGACTTTGACATAGTCAAAGATCAAGGACCTAACCACAAGACAACTATGATGCCTCAGGTCAAAGGACTACTTTGCATTATCCCAACCATGAGTTCTCATGTGACATGAGTATAAGAACTCCTCTTTGATCATGTTCAGTGGACTCATTCTCTATTGAGCACCTACATGCTTGTCTTGGTGTCAATCACACCAATGACTCGAGACCAGTCACTCTCCCTGAAAGAAGACACAGCACGTACTGATCTTAACGGACTGTCAATGCCCAATTGGCAATCCTATGATCAGGAACGTTTAGGATATGTATACGAAAGATAATGATCTCATGAATCTAACTTCTTTAAATTACATTTTCCTAATTACATATTCCTTGGATTTATCGTTTAAGCATATAACATTTATATGAGATGGCTTAAAATAATAATCTTTGCCCTTGATATTAAACTAGATTAGTTTAACATGTGAAATGTCTGTAAAGTATCATCATATGATTGGTTTTAGGGCACATTTCCAACACCATGCAGTCGGTTCCAGATCGAAAGATTGATACCAAATGCTGGCTGATTGCTCTCTTTCTCCTTGTCCCGCAGATGAAAACAACGACAATGCGAAGGATAGGGAGAAAGCATGATATGAGATACTCTTACTTTCAACCTTCATGATATGAAATACTTTTGCTTTGGATGAGTTGTTTGCAGAGGTACCCCAAGGAATAAGGAACACTGAGTGACTCGAGAGGCTTCGTTGGGAAGGCATTCTCGGAGATGACGGAAGGTTATGTATGTCTGCCTTGCAATGGAGGGTGAAGGTTGACATTTATAGGAATTAATAACCGGTACTATTCTTTCTCTCTTGTCGGCAACCGTTGAATGATTTAATAGTAAACTTCACGTGTCTTCTACTTCACAAGAAATCTTCGACAGATTGCCCGTAATTTCCGTAAGGCTGAGTGTGCATGTGACAGGCGCTGACACAACTGGAAAAGCAAGTGCCTCTTCGATATCTGGAATCGGCGTTTCGACAAACTGCCCGTGATTTCCGCAAAGCTGAGTGTGTATATGATAGGCGCTGACATGTCTAGAAAAGCAAGTGCCTCTTTGATATCTGGAATCGGCGATTCGACAAACTGCCCGTGATTTCCGCAAAGCTGAGTGTGCATGTGACAGATGTTGACACGTCTGGAAAAGCAGATGCCTCTTCGATTTCTGAGCTTGCCTCTTCGAGTTCTGAGCTCCGTCGAGTGCAGAGGTTACATGTGACAAGTGCGGACAAATCTGGAAAAGAAGATTGGCCCGTGGTTTTTGAGCAAGCCCAGCTTTTGAGAAAGCTAGCGCCTCTTCGATTTTTGAATTGGCCTCTTCGATTCCTGAGCTAGCCTCTTCGATCTCTAAAATCTCGTCGAGTGCTGGTTTTTAAAGAGGCGCGCAGTACATTTCAAAGCACACTTGAATTTCTGCCTGTAGAAACTCCTTTCTTACACTTCTACGATCTTGACTTGTCCGACCTCTTCTTTCTTCAACACCTTTGAAAATGTCTGGCCCCTTCGACGGTCGTTTTGATTTGAACCTTGGTGAAGAGGCAGCCATGCCTTCTCCAGACAACATATGGCGCCCATTCTTCATATCCCCTACTGGTCCTCTTACCGTTGGGGATTCCGTGATGAAGAATGATATGACCGCTGCGGTGGTGGCCCGGAACCTTGTCACTCCCAAAGATAACAAACTGTTTTCCAAACGGTCTGATGAGTTGGCTGTTAAGGATTCTCTGGCTCTTAGTGTGCAGTGTGCAGGTTCTGTGTTTAATATGGCCCAACACCTATTTTCTTGAACCCGTCAAGTTGAATCATTGGCGGCTGAAGTGATGAGTCTCAAATAGGAGATTAGAGGGCTCAAGCATGAGAATAAACAATTGCACAAGCTCGAACATAACTATGCTACATACATGAAGAAGAAGATTGACCAGATGCAGGAATCTGATGGTCAGATTTTACTTGATCATCAGAGGTTTGTGGGTTTGTTCCAACATCATTTGCCTTCATCTTCTGGGGCTGTACCATGTAATGAAGCTCCAAATGATCAACCTCTGATGCCTCCTCCTTCTGGGGCTTCGCCGACTACTGAGACTTCTCCTAAACAGCCTTTGTGAAGGCTTCCTCTTGTATTTTCTGCTTAATGTTCCTTTTTTTTTCATGAAAATGAATGTAAAAATACCTTGCATATCTGTCAATGTTTCAAAAATAAACTCACACCAAAAACAATTAAACAAGCAACAAATAAAAATGACAATCATGGCAAAATAAAATGCAGAAAAGGGAAGGTTTTTAGAAACGCAAAACTGATTGTGAAGCGATTAAAAAATCTTCCTCATTTTTGAATACATGTCTATCAAGAAGCGCTTGCTTTAACGTCTTCTAGCCGGACGAAACTTCCTTTTAAGGTTGGATAGGGCCCATAGCATGGAATTGATCCTTGAATGGAAAGTGATACTTGACGTGATCCGGAAATGGTTTAAATTCTAGTGTAGGTGCCTGGATCATCAAAATCAGCAAGTTAGTATAAAATAAAATCGAAGTTGGAGAAGATGGCTTACTTGCTTGCTCCGACATAAACTCAATTACGAACACCACATGTTTGAAGGTTGCAGGGATATGGGATTTGGCCAGATTTGGTGTTTTGAGAGTTATGGCTTGTCCCGTGTCATAAAATCCAACTTCTTTAGGATTTTTCGTCTCAAGTGTATCTTCTTTGATGAATTCTAAACATTCCCCATCCACTTCTTGCTCTTGATTCTTTGGAAAGGTTTCGAAGATGCCTTTCTCACCCTCTTCTTCCTTGGATTGCTTGATCCTGCAAGGAATAAGGACATTTGGTGAAATGGGGTCAAGACGAATTGAATTTAGGCTTACCTTGGTTGTAGTGGACGGCATAGAGGGCATATGGGGCTGCGGCAAGGGTGATTCTTCCCTTGCCGTGGCCTTGTTATTCTCCTCTTTTTCGAGCATCAGCTGTTCATCCATGTTTTGGCTTGATTTGGATGTCTTGGCTTCACCTCCAACCTCCATAGCACTTCCCAAAGTGATAGCATCATGGATTTCAAAATCTTCCTTCAAATTTTCAATAGTTGAGTTAGAGAGTTCACTTTGCTCTTGAATTTGTGCCGTGAACTCCATAATCTCTCCAAGTTGATTTTTCAATTCGCTCATCTCCTTAGCTTGATTGAGCATTGTTTCATTTTGATTTTGCTGCCCCTGCACCAAAGAGGTTAGTAATTGAAAATTTTGATCACTATCCGTGGACATACTTGAATTTGATTGGAATTGTTGTAGGGGAAGCTGTGGTGGCTGCATAGGTGTTAAATAAAACTCCTCAGATTGCTGCCAATATCCATCTTGTTGAGCCTCCTTGGTTTGATTTTATGAGCCCTGCACCAAAGAATTTATTTCATTAAAAATTGGATCATAATCTATTGACGAACCAGAGTTTGATTGAGCATATTGTATACGAGGTTGTGATGCCTGCATAGGTCTTGAATGGAACTCCTCTTCTTGATCCCAATATCCATCTTGTTGGAACTGTTGAGGTTCTATGTAATCTGAATAATCTCTCCCATCCGAATTGTAAGCGTTGGAAAACATGTCCCATGATTGGCTATGGCCTTGATAACCCCAAGCATCTTCATTCGCAGCGAATTGAGAATATTGCTGAGTTGGATATCCTTGCCCATAGGATACACCACATGTAGGGACACTTTGCATTGTGGTCATTTCGGCATATTGTGACGATTGAGAAGTAAGTTCCGCCAATTGAACTTAAATGGCAGCAAAATTCATGTCTTACTTCTCTAGTACTTGAAATCAAGGAAACAAAACTAAATCAAATATCAAAAGTACAACAAAAAAAAAAAAAAAATAACACAAACAGAAACAAAGTTAGTAACTAAAAACAAAAGACACGAAAATAAACAAAAAGAAAAAACAAGGGATTAGCAAAGTTGCTAATCCCCGGCAACGACGCCAAAAACTTGATGCGAAAATTAACTTCACACACAAATTTAACCCTCTTTTGATGATTGTAGTACAAGTATAAGGAGGGATGAAGTTGGGATGAAGTTGAAACAAACAAACAAGTATGAAAAACTAGACAGATTGTAAAACAAATTTGAGAAATAAGATGATGGATGGGATAGCTAGAGGCTTTTTCTCCACACATGACATGTATACAAATAACTTGATTTCCAGTTACTACTTCATTGAATTATGAACGACAATGCTCCAAATTAACCGTGACATCACTAGTTAACTCTCAGATTTTCCTTGTTTTATTGGATTGGATGACATCATTCGACAACCCAAAACATTCTTCTAAAGTTCCCTACATGACATCATAATAGAGATACAATCAAATATCATTACGTTTAATGAAAATCATAAGCATTGACACTTGCAATTATGACATCATGTCACTTATGCTAGGAATTGAACTTAACGCGATTGTTTATAAGCGACCTTCACTACATGTGAATATAAGTTTGTAACGATTGTGTGAAACTTCCTTATATTCTAGCAACGGATTTATGCATGCCAATTAAGTGTCGACCCTTAATTAACAAATACAAATAAGTTATCAATCAAATAGTTAAGCCAATTGCATTCACGATTCAAGAGTTCATAACTGGATTTATCAAATTATATTGCACACATAATCATGGCTTTGAAATCACCCCTAGCCAAGAGGGGTTTAGCCACTCATATTTACGACAAAACGAAAGGAAATGAATTTAAACATTAGAAACAAAAGAAAGAAAACACCTAAACGCTCCAACGATCCAAGTTGGACAGCAAGCACATCCAAGCACTTTCCTTCCCTTCCTTTGCTACGGCACAAGGTGTTGGTGAGTGTTTGAAGGTTTGTTTGTATGGAGGAATGGATGTGTTTGGATGAAGGTTGTGTAGAAATGGGAGTGAATGATCTAACTAAAATCTGAACCCATTTATGTTACACACACTTGATAGGAGCATATTTATGCGCCTTAGTTAGCTAGTTCTTATGCATCTTTGTTATGTTTTCTTCGTTAAAGTAGTCTTTTAAGCTACTTTCATGTGTTTTCAGGTTTAAAGGACATATTACATGAAATGATGCAATTTGGAGCTTTTGGAGCAAAAAGTGAGCTTGGAATGAAAAGGACATGCTTGGAACACAAGGTTGGGTTGAAATTGAAGAGTTCGAGATTTGAGGTTTCCTACTTGAAGTAGGAAAGCTAAGCCTAAAAGTTTCCATTTTGGGTTGATCTTTCCTAAATCGGAATTGGCAACCAAAGTTTCTAAAGTTGGAAGTTTCTATTTTTGGAGGTTTCCAATTTCGAGAGTTTCTATTCTCGGCTTTGGGCTTTTGGATGACCCATCTTTGCCTCTTGGACCTATGCCGCACCTAACCCTAACCCTAGCCCACTTAATCAGCCGCACCTAGGCCTTGTTCACATGAAAAAAATCTGATTACTTACCCTAAGCCCATGCCGCACCTAATGTTCTAGAAACCCTAGTTTTTGGTGGATTTCCTAACCCTAGCCGCACCTAAACCCTAGCCCATTTGTCTAATCTGATTTCTTTAGGGTTTGGCTGCCTATATATATATGTTTTACCTCCCTTGGCCGAATCACAACCCTCTCCATAATCCAGAAATTAATCCTTCACGCCAGAAACCATTCCCCATCTTCAACAGCACCTATCCTTCATCATTCACCATATTTTCTGACCCAAAACCACCCTAGCCGTCCCATACACCTATCCTACACACTTTTCCACCATTATACACCATCCATAACCCCCAAAAACCATCACAAACCCCTGTGCCGCAACCAAGGAAGAGGAGGAAGGTTCTTAGATGTTCCTGCTGTGCAATTTAGATTGCTGGAATTTTTAGGTGTGATCTTTCTTATGTTTCAATGTTTCAATTCAATAAACTTTGTGTTGTGAGTATGAGGAACTAAACCCCCTTAGTTGGGGGGTAATTCGAAACCATGTACATGCTTGCAATTTGATTCGATTACATTCAGTTGTTATTTCATAAGTTGTGGATTCAATTCGTTCGTCTATTTGATTGATACTTATTTATGTATGTTGATTGAGAGTGCACGCTTAGTTTTCATGCATGAATATGATGCTAGATTATGAGGGAGTTTCACCTAATAGTTACAACCTTATAATCACCAGTACTGAAGATCGCTTGAAAACGATCGCGTTGAATGAATTCTTAGCATAAGTTTCATGCAATTCATAGTAACAAATGCTTCGTCAATGCTTATGTTTTTCATAGAACGTAATGATTCTTGCTTGTATCTCTATTATGCAATTCATGTAGGGAACTTGTAGGGAATGTTTTGGGTTGTCGTATGCAATCATCCAACTTGATAAATTCTGGAAAAACTGAGGGTTAATTAGTGCAATTCACGGTTAATTCGGGGCATTGAGTCTTTATAATTTATTGGAAGAACAACTGAAAATCGTTTGTTTGCAAGTGTGACATGTGTGGAGAAGAACCTCCTAACTAGCCTTTTATCCATCTATTTCACCAAAATCGTTTTTACAATCTGTTTAGTTTCAAGTTTCTGTTTTGTGTTAAATTTTCGTCCAAAACAAATCTCCCTTTAATTTGAAGTCTTAGATTAGTTAGAAAGTGTTTTGATTTGTGTTTCTAAGTATTTTGATTCAAGTTTTCATCAAATTTCGTCCAAATTAGTGTAGGTGCTCAAAACTGCCCAGAAAGTGGTTTTTAGGCAGTTTTGAGCCTTCTAGTTGCTGTTTTGAGTTTTAGGTTTGTTTAAGTGTTTTAACCTTTACTTTTGCATTCTTTGAGTCTAGTTTAGTGTTTTAAACTTTGTTTTTGAGTTTTTAAGTCAGTTTCCAAGTGTTTAGCAATCCCTCCTAATCCCCGGTTTAGAACGATCCCTACTTACATCTTTGCTACAATTTGACAAAAAGAGGGTTTAATTTGTGTGCTTATCTATTTCGCATCAACACTTCCTTTTATAAAGGAAGTGCATGGCAATGGAGGGGAACATGGAGTGGTGTAACAATTGAGTGCAATGATTCAATGTAATGATGCATGAAATCTGAAATGATGGAGGGAACAAGGAATGGTGTAGCAATTGAGTGCAATGATTCAATGTAATGATGCATGAATCTGAAATGATGGAGGGAACAAGGAATGGTGTAGCAATTGAGTGCAATGATTTAATGTAATGATGCATGAAATCTGAAATAATGAAGGGGACAAGGGTGATTATGCATGACATGGGTGGAAAGGTGAGTAAGTGGTGAATCAATGAGTGAAAAGAGGTGAAAAGATATTGTGCACATGGTAGACAAAGGAAAGGAAGTGGAATGATGCAACAAATGAGTCGATGGAGGGAACATGGATGATGATGCATGGCATAGGAATCCAAAGGGAGTGCAATGATGGTGCATGGCAATGATGGAAAGGTGAATGGTGGAGTGACACCCCTTTGTGGCTGAGCTCTTTGTCCTTTTTACATTAATTCTTCTTTCTCTTTAACACATTCCTAGCCTCTTTAGTCTTCAATTTCGTCCATCCACCTTGCTCCATGCATGTGCTATTCATTCCAAGCCCAAAACTGCGCCAAAATGCACCAAAATGCATCTTATTGCTTTATAAGGCCTATGGACCTACAAACACACGAAAATAGCTTAAAATACATCATTAACTAAGAAATAACAACATAAATGTATAAGAACAAGCTAACTCGGTCGCATAAATATGCTCCTATCAATTAGCCCTACAATTTGCATGCATCGCATACTTCTAGAGGAAGGGGCTAAACCAACTCGAGAGGCTCAACACCAACTCAACCATTCGATGATGAAAGTTGTGAAGAAGGAGATTACAAGCTTCTCGATTATGGAGTGATTTACCTTATCTCGGATAGCCATTGGGTTTCACCAGTTCAAGTTGTTCCAAAGAAATCGAGAGTTACAATGGTGAAGAATGCCAAGAACGAGGTTGTGCCAACCCGTATCCAAACAGGTTGGAGAGTTTGCATCGATTATAGGAAGCTCAACGCCACCATAAGGAATGACCACTTCCCTTTTGTTGGAAGTATGCCCACAAAGCCACTCATTTGATGTAATAGCTTTTTGGAATACTTATTGTGTTAAACTATTATATGTTTGATGGAGGGCAAATCTTATTGTTAATCACTATTTATTGTATCATGTGTTTAAGCAATAAGGGAATCCAAGGAATGTATTTGATTAAGAGATAAGTGATCTAATGAGTTAGATTATCGAGACCTTTCTCTTATGTTCATTCCTAAAACGTTCCTAGCCATAGGATTGCTAATTGGGCATTGACAATCCGCTAAGACTAGTATGTGTTATGTTAACTCAATCGTGAGTATAACTAGTCTCAAGTCATTTGGTGTTGGACACTAAGACAAACACATAGGTGCTCGAAAGAGTACTCGAGTACACTGAACTACGATCAAAAGAGAGTTCGAACATACATGTCATGTATGAACTCTAAGGTTGCAATATGCAAAGTAGTCCTTTGACCTGAGGCATCATAGATGTCTAATGGTTAGGTCCTTGATCTTTGATCATGTCAACGGCATTCCTTTGGAGTGTCCACGGCATTGTTGGGGTCAAGCTATCTAGTCATGTAGGCATATGAATGCACAACAAGGGATCTCTAACCTTCCATGGTGGAGGGAGAATACTCTAAGATATGATTCTAAAGTCTTTGGCCAAAGCAAATGAATATGACTTAGGAAGTTTGTTCCAAATCATATTCAAGGGAATCATATAGGAAAGTATCACATTGGATAGTAGACATGAAACAAACTATCACTTAAACAATGTGATTAAGAGTATTGTATTAGAGAAGGACCGTATTGCATTGTAGTTGTAACTGGATAGGTTCTCCAACCAATTCTACTTAGCTTGGGTAACCATGACATACTGCTAGGTGTCACTCATGGTTTGTGGAAGCCCAAATGATTAGGTAACACTAATCATTAAAGGGAGAATTGAAATGTGGTTTCAATTCACAATCGATAGTTAAGAGTAACATCGCCCACTGCCTCGCTAATTGGAACCTAATGGATCGTACACCGAGTAAGGATGTATGTGAAGAAATTATATGAAATGGATAAGCAATTAAATGGTTTAATTGAAGAATGGTCAAGATTAATTAATTAGTTAATTAATTTTACGAAAGGTTCGTATTGGGCTTATATGTTGGTTTTGGGTTTCGGGGCCCAAAAGCGTTTTGGTCCAAAAGGCCCATTATGTTTAAGTTGTATGACAACAAAAACAAAATGGGCAAATTAGCCCAATAACAAGGAGAGGCCGGCCATTAGGGTGAATGGGCAAGTTTGCTTAATTACAAGTTTGCCACTCACCAAAGAAAATGTTATAAAAGCAACTTTATAGCAATTTTCTCATAGGGGTTCTCTTGTTGAAATTGGGTGAAACATTTTCTCTCATTTTTCTCTAAGAGGCCGGCCACTAAGGGGAGGAACATCTAGCAATCTCTTCTTCCCTAAGTCATCCATATCATCTTCACAAGATACATCCTTGGTGAAGAGACTTAGAGACATCAAGCTTTTGGTGTTTTGGAGAACAAATCCTTATTTCCTCAAATCTTCAAAGGAGCACTAAAGGGAGGAAAACACAAGGTGGATTCAAGGACCTTGGAGGTGACTTGAAGGCCCTCTACTTGGGTGAATCCCTTGTGTAAACAAGGATGAGCTTCAAGGGTAAAGAAACTCTAAATCTTTACTTCTCTTTAATGTTGTTAAAGAGTTTATTTTGGTTCACCATATACTAGGCTTTGAAAGTCATGGGTTTTATGAATTGTTTTTGGATGCATGCCTACTTTAAAGTGTTAATAGCTTGCATGTGTATTCAAATGTTCATGCTTGTTCTTAGCTAGGACAAAATTTTTCCTTCAAGTGGTATCAGAGCCTAGGCCTAGTGTATGGTGAATCCTTTTGGGTTTTGTGATGTTCATATTTTGTGATTTAAATGTTGTAAATGTTACAAGCTTTGTTCTTGCTTTTGAATATATAAATTTTGCTAGAAAATTTAGCATCTCAAATGTTGTAGATGTATTTCATTTAAGCATGAATATTGGAACTAAAATTTGGTGCCATGAGTTTTGGGAAATTCGGCCAAATCCTTAGGGTGATTTTTTGGGTTCATGTTTGTCTTGTTAAAATGGTTTTAAGGTGACTTTTGGAACCCCTAAGTACCCTAGGATATTAGCCCTCTTTTGAGTGGTGAAAAATTGAGTTTTGATGAATGAAAACATTCATGGAGCTATTATGAGTTTTCATGGTGTTCTTCATTGTTCTTGGTGTTCTTGCCAAGAACATAAAGTTTTGAAGTTTTGATTCAAAAGTTTTTTGTTTTTCATAAAGTTTTGGTTTATTATTTGATGGGTAAAGGTTATTGGTGAGATGTGATGAAATGGTTTTAATGTTTGTCATAAAATTTAATTTTTCTTACAAACCATCACTTTCACCCTTTTCCTCACCCACCAAAATCAACTTGCAAAAACTTTTTAGAAATTTTTCAATTTTTCATTAAATGGCCGGCCACCCCTAGTGGGGGTACTTTTGGGGCCTTTTGTGCAATTACATAAAGTTTTAGATACTTTTGTGTATTTGCATTTTGGCCCAAAAGTTTACGTTTTTACATTAAGGCCCTAAAACTCTAAAGGACAAATTGTATTGATCCTTTAATGATGTTTTTACATTATTAAAATTTTGGGATCTAGTTGTAATTACATGAAGTTGTGGACTATTGTGTTTTTACAAAGTGACCCCAAAAGTTTTTGTATTTGCATTATGGCCCAAATGTTGTGGTCATAGTTTCCTTTTGGCCCAAAAGGATGAGAACAAAATTGTTTTGTCTCTTAAATGAGAATTGGATTTTCATTTCATTTAGTTCCATTTAAATCAATTCTATGGATCCAAAAACCAATTGTTTAAAGTTGTTTTCTTAGTTAATATGATTGATTAAGAAAAGGGTGATTATGAACCAAAGGCCACGATAATTGAGCTATGTGATTGGCCGATATACATTATGAATGTTTGGGTTTTAGTAGTATAGATTTGAATGTAATTTGATTAATTCAAGTTGTTGTAAATGGACATAAGTCCATCATTTGATTTGTGTTGTAAAAGGGCATAAGCCCTTCTTATTATTTCATGTATTCCTTTTGTTTATATGTATGCAAAATGGAATAGTTGGGTCCAACACCCAATAGGAAATAACGGTTTAATTGGATTAAAAGCGTAACTAAAATCAACAACTATCTACCTTAAACCCAAGGTCCAACACAAGGCTCGTGTTGGATCAAATAAATCGGTTCATAATCATCCTAAAACCTAATATGACTATATAGTCCATATGAGGATGCAATGCATTCGTTAGTAGTTCTATATAGTCTCGCTTGTTTCTTCGAAATAGTGGGAGTATTATAAACTACTAAATTCATATTAAACTTGGACCAATAGTTGTGATAGGCCCAAGTTCTTTTAATGTGATTAAAATGTTTTGATGTAGCCCAAAACTACTCCCTCAAAATGAAGATTTAAGTTGATAAACGAGAGATGTTTAGAATATCTCTTCGTAGGCCTTCCACCGTGGTGGGCTCCAAGTGTTTGTGACTCATGCACCGGCTTCACCCTATCATGGGGGAGTACAAAGTATGTGCTTACATCCAGGAGGAGTCCATAAACATATGATGAGGTGAGTGTAGGCAACGAGGGTAGCCGACATCGTATCATCGTGAGGCTATTCTTGAACCCCTTCACAAACTAAGCATGGTGGGAATAACTTAAACTAAGTGCAATGGTGCCAACATCGTATCATCGTGAGGCAACATTCTCTAGAGGCCAAACGGATGGGTAATTACAAAAGTTGTAAATGAATAATGCGTTATTCTCTCATCATTATTTTTGCTAGCCAAACATCGTATCATCGTGAGGTGGGCTTGGTAATGGTGAGTCTCCCATAACCCGCTAAGAGTTCAATATAACTCTCGAATTCTATTGAGGGATGTGGAATTTGCCAAAAATAGTGGGTGGTACTATTTGATTAAAAGACCCAATCAAATAGTTTTAAACAAACAATCTAATACGATTTCTGTTATGTTATGTAGTGAACGACATGCCTAAAATTATACCCACCATTATACTTGACAAAAGTGGCCTTAAGGGCCAACGTTTCCTTGCTTGGTATCGCCATATTGAGAATGTCTCAAAGGTGAAAGACATATTGTATGTGCTTAAGCAATCCCCTCCTCATGTACCTCCTACGAAACTAGCTTCAAAGGAGGAGTGTCAAAATTATGTTAGACACTATGAGGATGACTTACAAGCCAAATGCTTAATCCTTACTTCACTTAGTGAGGAGCTTATGAAGCTACATAAGCACATGGACACTTCTTGTGCCATGGTTGAAAGTTTGCATAAGATGCATGACATTGAGACTATTAATGTACGATTCTCAAATGTTTGTAGTCTAATGAATGCCAAGATGGCAAAGGGGGCATCGGTTCATAAACATGGACAAAAGGTGGAAAAGATATTTAGAGATCTTAAAAGTTTAGGAACCTCCATCGATGGGAAAATGGCCCAAGACTTTTTCCTTGCATCTCTCTCGGATGATTTCACTAAGTTTATTGTAAACTATAAAGTGAATAGACTCGATCATTCTTTGAAAGAGATGATTGACATGTGCTGTAGATTTGAAAAAGGTTTCAAAATTGACAGTGGGAGTGAGAATGCAAACATAAGGAAAAGGTTGCATAAGAAGAAGGCAAAGAAATCCAAAGGAACATGCTTTCATTGTGGAAAGGATGAATGTTGGAAGAAGAAATACAGGGTGCGCATTGCGAGCCTTATGACAAGAACTTTTGAATAGACTATTTCTGTCATAGAGAGTTCTTTTACAGTGAGCTCCAATTCCTGGATATTTGATTCAGGCGCTAGTCAACATATTTGTAATACGATGCAGGGACTAGTGGGGAGCAAATCACTGAGCAATGGGGAGATGATTATGCGAGTTGGGAACGGCACTAAAATCTCTGCAAAAGCAATAGGCACCTACATGCTTAACCTACCCTCTGGGGAAGTCCTGGAACTTAAAAATTGTTTATATTTTCCTTCATGTATAAAGAATTTGATTTCCATCTCTAAGCTTTTACAAGATGGGCACTCAGTATTGTTTGACAAAATGAGTTGCACTTAATACTTGAACGGTCGTATTATCTCTCATGGTAATATGATAGATGGACTTTTTCACCTAGAGACGAATAGTGGGATGCACTGTATTGCAAGCAGGAATACCTCAAAACCCAAAAGGGCTATAGAAGTTGTTAACCAAGAAAAGATGTGGCATCTTAAACTTGGACATGTGAACCTTGATAAGATTCGCAAGATGTCGAAAGACGGATATATCCACCCATTAGGTAATGACCAGATGGGTACTTGTGAATGTTGCTTGAAAGGGAAAATGACCAAATCTCCATTTACTGGAAAAGGAGAGCGTGCCACTGAAATTCTAGGGTTAATCCACACTGACGTATGTGGACCTATGTCTACTACGTCGAGATGAGGCTTCTCCTACTATATCACATTCACCGACGATCACTCTCGGTTTGGCTATGTGTATCTTATGAAGTACAAGTCAGAATCCTTTGAAAGGTTCAAAGAATTCAAGAATGAAGTTGAGAAGCAAACTGGGAAACAGATAAAGACCCTAAGATCAGATCGAGGGGGTGAATATATGAGTAATGAGTTCCTAGATTATCTCAAAGAGTGTGGAATAATATCACAGTGGACTCCTCCAGGAACTCCACAACTTAATGGAGTTTCTGAAAGGAGAAATCGAACCTTGATGAACATGGTTCGTTCTATGATGAGTTCTGCTGATCTACCAGTAACATTCTGGGGATATGCTCTATATACAGCAGCTTACTTGCTTAATAGAGTACCTTCCAAGTCAGTTCCACAAACGCCCTATGAGATATGGCATGGAAGAAAGCCAAGTCTTAAACATGTTAAGATTTGGGGTTGTGAAGCATATGTCAAGAAGCTTGAAGCTACTAAGCTTGAAGCGAGATCAGTAAGATGTTATTTTGTGGGATATCCTAAAGAAACTATGGGATATGAGTTCTACCATCCTGACGACCAGAAAGTCTTTGTCGCCAGAACTGCTAAGTTTCTAGAGGATGAATTTGTTCTCAAAGGAACTATAAGCAAACAGATGGAAATTAATGAGATTAATAATGAACCACAAACGAGCACTCGACATATTGACAATCATGTTCCTGAACCCCTAGCTCCATGTAGATCTGAACGGGTTAGTAAGCCACCTAAGAGGTATGGCTTAGACAATGACTTTGATGAATTGTACCTTCTAGGTGACAATGAAACAAAGGAGGACCCTAGAGACTACACTGAAGCAATGTCCGACATTGATTCAAAGAGATGGCAAGAGGCCATGAAATCCGAGATGGATTCCATGTATCAAAATCAGGTCTGGACTCTTGTAGACCCTCCAGAAGGTATTGTACCTGTTGGAAACAAATGGGTCTTCAAGAGGAAGATAGGCGTTGATGGGAACGTGGAGACTTATAAGGCTAGATTAGTAGCCAATGGTTACAGGCAAATAGAAGGGATTGACTATGAAGAAACCTTCTCTCCTGTAGCCATGATTAAGTCCATTCGGATTTTGCTTGCGATAGCTGCGTACCATGATTATGAGATATGGCAAATGGACGTGAAGACGGCCTTTCTGAACGGCTACCTAGAAGAAGAGCTCTATATGACTCAACCCGAGGGTTTCGTGTCCAAGTCTGAAAAGACTAAGGTATGCAAGCTTCAAAGGTCCATTTATGGACTTAAGCAAGCCTCCAGGAGCTGGAACATTCGTTTCGACACTGAGATCAAAACGTTTGGTTTTACTCAAAACGAAGACGACAATTGTGTTTATCAAAAGGTCGTTGGGGATGCAGTTGTATTCCTAATGTTATATGTAGATGACATATTACTATTCGGGAATGACACTGCAGTACTTTCTTTTGTAAAAGTGTGGTTGTCCAAAACCTTCCACATGAAAGATTTGGGAGATGCATCTTATGTACTTGGGATAAAGCTTTATCGTGATAGATCCAGAAAATTAATTGGATTATCCCAATCTATGAACATTGATAAGGTGCTAAGTAGGTTCCAGATGGAACAATCTAAGAAAGGTTTTCTTCCTGTTGGACATGGAATTCACCTTTCTAAATCCATGGAACCTAAAACTCCTGAAGAGATACGGCAAATGAGTTGTATTCCTTATGCCTCAGCCATAGGAAGTCTCATGTATGCCATGATATGCACAAGGCCAGATATTGCATATGCTGTGAGCATTACTAGTCGATATCAATCTAACCCAGGATCAGAACACTGGGGAGCTGTCAAGACGGTCCTTAAGTACTTAAGAATAACTAAGGACATGTTCCTCGTGTATGGAGGAGCATCAGAGTTGCGAGTGGAAGGTTATACAGATGCAGATTTCCAATCTGACGTCGATGATAGAAGTTCCAACTCCGGATATGTATTCACTCTGAATGGTAGGGCTGTCAGTTGGAAAAGCAAGAAGCAAAGTGTAATTGCTGATTCCACGACAGAGGCTGAATATGTCGCTGCAGCTGAAGCCGGCAAAGAAGCGTTATGGATGAAGAAGTTCATCACTGAACTTGGGGTGGTTCCAACCATTACATCACCAGTAACTTTGTACTGTGATAATAGTGGGGCGATAGCTCAAGCCAAGGAACCCAAGGCACATCAAAAGAACAAGCATTTTGACAGAGGCTTTAATATCATTAGAAGATATGCTGCCGAGGGGAAAGTCAACATCCTCAAAGTTGCTTCAGCCGATAACGTAGCAGATCCACTGACAAAGCCAATGTCTCAGAACCAGCTTGACCGTCATATGGAAAAGATGGGTATTAGATACATGGGAAGGTGGTTTTGAGTGCAAGTGAGAGATTGTTGGAAGTATGCCCACAAAGCCACTCATTTGATGTAATAGCTTTTTGGAATACTTATTGTGTTAAACTATTATATGTTTAATGGAGGGCAAATCTTATTGTTAATCACTATTTATTGTATCATGTGTTTAAGCAATAAGGGAATCCAAGGAATGTATTTGATTAAGAGATAAGTGATCTAATGAGTTAGATTATCGAGACCTTTCTCTTATGTTCATTCCTAAAACGTTCCTAGCCATAGGATTGCTAATTGGGCATTGACAATCCGCTAAGGCTAGTATGTGTTATGTTAACTCAATCGTGAGTATAACTAGTCTCAAGTCATTTGGTGTTGGACACTAAGACAAACACATAGGTGCTCGAAAGAGTACTCGAGTACACTGAACTACGATCAAAAGAGAGTTCGAACATACATGTCATGTATGAACTCTAAGGTTGCAATATGCAAAGTAGTCCTTTGACCTGAGGCATCATAGATGTCTAATGGTTAGGTCCTTGATCTTTGATCATGTCAACGACATTCCTTTGGAGTGTCCACGGCATTGTTGGGATCAAGCTATCTAGTCAGGTAGGCATATGAATGCACAACAAGGGATCTCTAACCTTCCATGGTGGAGGGAGAATACTCTAAGATATGATTCTAAAGTCTTTGGCCAAAGCAAATGAATATGACTTAGGAAGTTTGTTCCAAATCATATTCAAGGGAATCATATAGGAAAGTATCACATTGGATAGTAGACATGAAACAAACTATCACTTAAACAATGTGATTAAGAGTATTGTATTAGAGAAGGACTGTATTGCATTGTAGTTGTAACTGGATAGGTTCTCCAACCAATTCTACTTAGCTTGGGTAACCATGACATACTGCTAGGTGTCACTCATGGTTTGTGGAAGCCCAAATGATTAGGTAACACTAATCATTAAAGGGAGAATTGAAATGTGGTTTCAATTCACAATCGATAGTTAAGAGTAACATCGCCCACTGCCTCGCTAATTGGAACCTAATGGATCGTACACCAAGTAAGGATGTATGTGAAGAAATTATATGAAATGGATAAGCAATTAAATGGTTTAATTGAAGAATGGTCAAGATTAATTAATTAGTTAATTAATTTTACGAAAGGTTCGTATTGAGCTTATATGTTGGTTTTGGGTTTCGGGGCCTAAAAGCGTTTTGGTCCAAAAGGCCCATTATGTTTAAGTTGTATGACAACAAAAACAAAATGGGCAAATTAGCCCAATAACAAGGAGAGGCCGGCCATTAGGGTGAATGGGCAAGTTTGCTTAATTACAAGTTTGCCACTCACCAAAGAAAATGTTATAAAAGCAACTTTATAGCAATTTTCTCATAGGGGTTCTCTTGTTGAAATTGGGTGAAACATTTTCTCTCATTTTTCTCTAAGAGGCCGGCCACTAAGGGGAGGGACATCTAGCAATCTCTTCTTCCCTAAGTCATCCATATCATCTTCACAAGATACATCCTTGGTGAAGAGACTTAGAGACATCAAGCTTTTGGTGTTTTGGAGAACAAATCCTTATTTCCTCAAATCTTCAAATGAGCACTAAAGGGAGGAAAACACAAGGTGGATTCAAGGAGCTTGGAGGTGACTTGAAGGCCCTCTACTTAGGTGAATCCCTTGTGTAAACAAGGATGAGCTTCAAGGGTAAAGAAACTCTAAATCTTTACTTCTCTTTAATGTTGTTAAAGAGTTTATTTTGGTTCACCATATACTAGGCTTTGAAAGTCATGGGTTTTATGAATTGTTTTTGGATGCATTCCTACTTTAAAGTGTTAATAGCTTGCATGTGTATTCAAATGTTCATACTTGTTCTTAGCTAGGACAAAATTTTTCCTTCACCTTTACCATTCATTGATCAAATGCTTGAAAGGTTAGCCGGTCATTCTTTTAATTGTTTTCTTGATGGTTATTCAGGATATAATCAGATTGTCATAGCTCCGGATGACCAAGAAAAGACCACTTTCACGTGCCCTTTTGGTACCTTTGACTATCGTCGCATGGCATTTGGTTTATGCAATGCACCTGCCACATTTCAACGATGTATGGTAAGTATCTTTTCAAATTTCGTTGAGAAGATTATTGAGGTATTCATGGATGATTTTAGTGTATTTGGTGATTCGTTTGATAATTGTTTGGATAATCTCACATTAATCTTGAAACGATGCGTTGAAACTAACCTTGTTTTAAATTGGGAAAAATGTCAATTTATGGTAAAACAAGGTATAGTTTTAGGTCATATCGTTTCAGAAAGGAGAATTGAGGTTGATAAATCGAAAATAGATCTTGTACGTTACTTACCCTCTCCTACTTCGATTAGAGAGGTTCATTCTTTTCTTAGACATGTAGGATTCTATAGGCGATTCATCAAGGACTTTTCAAAGATTTCCAACCCCCTTTGCCATCTCCAACAAAAGGATGTCCCATTCAAGTTCGACGAGGAATGTGAGAAGGCCTTCCAACACCTAAAAAAAATGCTAACTTCGGCCCCCATCATTGTTCTACCAGATTGGAGCCTTCATTTTGAGCTTATGTGAGATGCTTCCGATTATGCATTAGGGGCTATTTTAGGACAAAGGAAGGACAAGCAGCCATGCATCATATACTATGCCTCTCGAACCTTGAATGACGCTCAATTGAACTACTCTACGACGGAAAAAGAACTTTTTGCTGTTCTTTTTGCTTTAGATAAGTTTCATTCTTATTTACTTGGTACTAAAGTTATAATCTATTCTAATCATGCAGCATTGAAGTATTTACTTACGAAGAAGGAGGCCAAACCAAGGCTTATTTGCTGGATGCTTCTTCTCCAAGAGTTCGATATTGAAATCCGAGACAAGAAAGGAAGTGAAAACGTCGTGGCTGACCACTTAAGTTGTATGGTGCATGAAGAGGATGCCGTGCCTATTCCAGAAACATTCCCAGATGAGCAGCTACTGTTCATTGAGGTAATTATGCCATGGTATACCGATTTAGTGAATTATTTAGTGTCTAAACAGGTTCCAAGCACTCTAAACAATCACCAACGTGAGAAAATTAAGAAAGAGGCACGTTTTTATGTGTGGGATGATCCTTACTTGTGGAAATATTACCCTGATCAAATCATTCGTAAGTGTGTGCATGATTCTGAGTTTAATTCAATTTTAAATTTTTATCACACTTATACATGTGGAGGTCACTTTGGCACTCAAAGGACTGCATGTAAAGTACTTGAATGTGGTTTTTATTGGCCTACTATCTTTAAGGATGCTATAACCTTTTGTATAACATGTGATCGTTGTCAAAAAACCGGAAACATTGGTTCAAAAGACTAAATGCCGCAAGCCCCTATCTTTTGTGTCGAAATTTTTTTATGTTTGGGGCATTGATTTCATGGGTCCTTTTCCTTCATCTCATGGTTTTGTTTATATTTTACTTGTGGTTGATTATGTATGGGTGAAAGCAAAAGCCACCCGTACTAATGATTCTAAAGTGGTTGCAGATTTTGTGAAAACTAACATATTTGCTAGATTTGGAATGCCAAGAGTTCTCATAAGTGATGGGGGCTCCCATTTTTGCAATCGAACCATTGAGGCACTGCTCAAGAAGTATAACGTTACGCATAAGGTGGCAACACCTTATCATCCTCAAACAAGTGGGCAAGCTGAGGTTTCTAATCGAGAGATCAAGCAGATTTTAGAGAAGACCATTGGGCCAAGCCGGAAAGATTGGAGCTGATGCGAAAATTAACTTAACACACAAATTAAACCCTCTTATTGACAATTGTAGTAAAGATGTAAGTAGGGATCGTTCTGGACTGGGGATTATGAGGGATTGCTAATCTATTTAAAATTGACTTTAAAACACAAAACTAGGCTTGAAAACACTTAACTAGACTCAAAGACTCTTAACTAGACTTATATGACTCAAAATAAGCTAAACAACTCAAAACAGCACAAAA
Organism: Malus sylvestris; assembly: GCF_916048215.2. NCBI lineage: Eukaryota > Viridiplantae > Streptophyta > Magnoliopsida > Rosales > Rosaceae > Malus > Malus sylvestris. The sequence goes on from NC_062273.1 coordinate 11,898,401, forward strand.
TAATCAAATAGACTCAAACTAGACACTAGAGAGTGACTTTGGACAAAAATTGATTTTAGCTTGACTCAAAACACTTAAAAACACAAACTAAGACATATTCGAACTAATTTGACACACTAAAGTAAAGGGGATTGGGTTTTGGACGAATTTAAGTAAAATAAGTAACTAAAGACTTAAGACAGATTTTCGCACGAAATTGGGATAAAGTATGGGTGATAAGCTAGCTAGAAGGTCCTTCTCCACACATGACACACTTGCATACAAATTGATTTCCAGTTGCTTTTCAATAAACCATGAATCTCAACACCCCAGATTAACCATGAACAACGCTAATTAACCTTCAGATTTTCCTTAAATCATTGAATTGGACGGATAACGCATCGACAACCCAAATTATTCTTCAAAAGTTCCCTACATGAACAACATAATAGAGATACAATCAAAGATCATTAAGTTCTATGAAAATCATAAGCATTGACAAAACATTCGTAACTATGATGAGCACGATACTCCTTCTAGGAATCTACTTAACACGATTGTGACTAGCAACCTCCACTACTTTTGAATATAAGTTCATAACGATTAAGTGAAACTCCCTTATATTCTAGCATCAAATTCATGCATGCAAACTAAGTTTGCAACCTTAATCCACAAACAAGAATAAGTTATCAATCAAACAGTTAAGTAAATTGTATTCACGATTCATAGAATCACAACTGGAAATAATCAATTCATATTGCAGATATGTTCATGGTTTCGAAATTCCCCCTAGCTAAAACAAGTTTAGCTCCTCATGTTCACAAAACAAAGATACATAGATTTAGACATTGAAAACAAAAGATTGAAAACACCTAAAAACGTTCTAGCAATCCAACTTGAATGGCAAGCATGTCCAAGGGTCCTCCTTCTTCTCTTTTGCTGCAGCACAAGGTATGGGTGTAAGGTTGAGTGGTGAATTGTGGTGGTGGATGGATGTCGGTGAGTTATGGTGAAGGATGGATGTGTTTATGGATGATCAGAACCCCCTTAATGGTGCGGCCAGAGCTTAAATTAATAAGGATCAGACCCAAAACTCCTAGTTAATTTTTAAGATAGAATAGGACATCAAATCTTCCAGAAAATAAGGTAATTGAATGTTAGAATAAAAGAGAAAGGGAAAGGGAGATATGCGGCAGAAAATAAAGGAAAGGAAAATAGGAAAGAAGATATCTTGCACGGCAAGGATAGGGAAAAGGGGAAGGGAATTTGCGGCAAAAACCTAAAGAGAAAAGGAATGGGAGGACACGGCTTTAAAGGGTTGACTCTTCGACTTTTAAGAAGGCTTAGTGCTTTTAAGACAAGGAAAGGTGTTTTGAGTGTCCTCTGAAAGTAAGGCAAGTTTTAAATTAATGTTTCCTTCTTCTTTGACTGATTCCTTTCTTCAAAATCTTTGATTCAATTCTTTTGGCACATTCCTAAACCTTCTTGAACTTCAATTCCGTCCATCCTCCTTGCTCTACGCATGCGCTATCCATTCCAAGCCCAAAACTGCTCCAAAATGCTCCAAAATGCACTTTCTTGCTACTTTAGCTCATTGAACCTACAAACACACTAAAATAGCTTAAAATACTTAAATAACTAGGAACTAACAACATAAATGCAAGAAAAAAAGCCAACTAAGTCGCATAAATATGCTCCTATCACGAGCTTGCGCTTGAATGATGCATTGTGGGCATATTGTACGGCCTACAAAACACCAATTGGAATGTCCCCATTTCAGCTCATCTATGGGAAATCATGCCATCTTCCGGTTGAAGTGGGGCGCAAAGCACATTGGGCCGTTAAAACGTTCAATTTGGACCTTAATGCGGCTGGAACTAATAGAATGCTCTTATTTACAAAGAGCAGTCAAAGGCATTCCATGACAAGATGATTCATGGCAAGATGTTTGTCATAAGGTAGAAAGTGTTACTCTTCATCAAGTGCCGTAGCAAGGAAGGGAAGAAGAACAGGAGATTTGTGCCGTGCAACTGATAGGAGCATATTTATGCGACTTAGTTAGCTTGTTTTCTTACATTTTCATAGCTAGTTTCTACTTATTATAGTGTTTTAAGCTATTTTCGTGTGTTTGTAGGTCCAAATGACAAAGTTGGCAAGAAAGTGCAATTTGGAGCATTTTGAAGCAATTTTGGGCACCAAATGTATAGCTTATGAATGGAGCAAGATGGATGGACAAATTTAAAGTTCAAGAGGCTAGGAATGTGTTGAAAAGAATGAAGAAATTAATTCAAGACAAAGAAGATAAGGAATCAACTCAAAAGAAGGAGTCATTATCCAAAACCTTATCCAACATTATCTTATCCAAACTAACCTTATCTTATCTTGTCCTCCCCTAATCTAGTCTTATCCTATCTTATCTTGTCTAAATCAGTTTGTGCCTTAATTCCTGATAGGAGCATATTTATGCAACTTAGTTAACATGTTTTCTTGCACTTACTTAGTTAGTTATTGCTTATAAGAGTGTTTTAAATCATTTTCGTATATTTGTAGGTCCTAATAACAAAGTTGGCAAGAAAAGTGCATTTTGGTGCATTTTGGAGCAATTTTGGGCTGAAATGGATTGCATGCACTTGGAGACATGAGGATGGACGTTTTGGGAAGATTAGAATTCAGCATATGTGTGTGCAAATGGGCAAAGGAAACACACACACATGGGAAAAGAGAAAAACACACATGGACAGCTTGGCATGGACAGGTTGGAGGGCAGAAAATGTGATTGTTTTGTGGTTAAAATGATGAGGAACATGTGTGTGCAAATGGGCAAAGGAAACACACACACATGGGCAAAGGAAAGGCATGGCATGGGCAGAAAATACACCACTACATTCACTCATTACCACAACACTCACCCTTGTCCCCTTCATTATTTCTGTTTTCATGCACCATTACATTTAATCATTGCACTCAAGTGGTGCACATCCCTTATCCCCTTCACCCATCAGATTTCATTCACTTTCACCTCCACTACATGCACTCATTGATGCACCACTCCTCCACTTTCCTTGCCCATGTCGTGCATCATGAATCCACCTACACCTATGACTCATTTCTACACCATTCCACCTCTCTTTCCTTTATCTACCATGTGCACAATCATTCATGTTCCCCACTTGCATTCATAGCTGCAACACCACTCCATTTCACCCGCCATGCTTTGCATCATTACTTCACTTTCACCTTTGAATCATTGCTAACACCACAATCCATCCCTCCATGCCATGCACTTCCTCTATAAAAGGAAGTGTGTGTGGCAGCCATTACATTCAATTTTTGCTAGAGAATTCATCCCCATTTCGATACAACCTTCATCCAAACACTTCCATTCATCCTCACATCCATTCCTCCATATAAACAAACCTTCAAACACAAACCAACACCTTGTGTCGTAACAAAGGAAGGAAAGGAAAGTGCTTGGATGTGCTTGCTGTCCAACTTGGATCGTTGGAGCATTTAGGTGTTTTCTTTCTTTTGTTTTCAATGTCTAAATTTGTTTATCTTTGCTTTGTAAGTATGAGAAACTAAACCCCCCTTAGCTAGAGGGGAATTCGAAACTATGTTCATGCTTGCAATATGATTTGATTACTTTCAGTTGTGATTCATAAGTTGTGAATTCAATTTACTTATCCATTTGAATTAAAACTGATTTGTGTATGTTGGTTGAGAGTGCACGCTTAATTTCCATGCATAAATATGATGCTAGGATATAAGAGAGTTTCACCTAATTGTTATGAACTTATATTCACAAGTAGTAAAGGTTGTTCGTCACAACCATGTTAAGTAAATTCTTGGCATAAGTTTCATGCAATTCATAGTTACAAGTGTTTCGTCAATGCTTATGATTTTCATAGAACTTAATGATTCTTGCTTGTATCTCTATTATGCAATTCATGTAGGGAACTTGTGGGGAATGCTTTGGGTTGTTGTATGCAATCATCCAATTCAATGAAATTAGGAAAATCTGAGGATTAATTTAAGCGTACCTAATTAATCTGGGGTGTTGAGGTTCACGGTTTATTGAAAAGCAACTGGAAATCGTTTTATATGCAAGTGTGTCATGTGTGGAGAAAGACCTTCTAGTAGCTTGCCCATCATCCATTCAAATCACCAAATTCGTCCAAAATTTGTTTTAAGTCTTTAGTTACTTGTTTTTACTTAAATTCATCCAAAACCAAATCCCCCTTTACTTTAGAGTGTCTAATTAGTTAGAATATGTCCTAGTTGTGTTTTTAAGTGTTTTGAGTTAAGATAAAATCAATTTTCGTCCAAACTTTGTGTTAGTGGCAGAAACTGCCTTAGAGTTGTTTTTAGGCAGTTTTGAGTCTCTATAATCTGTTTGAGTCTTGTGACTTTGTTTTGAGTCTTGTAAGTTTAATTTCATACTTTTAAGTTTGTTTTCACATATTTAAGTCAGTTTCAAGTGTTTTAGCAATCCCTCCTAATCCCCGGCCTAGAACGATCCCTACTTACATTCTTTACTACAATTGACAACAAGAGGGTTTAATTTGTGTGTTAAGTTATTTTCGCATCAATTCCAGCTATCTCTAAGGGATAATTTTACATTTAAAACACATTAAAATTGGTTTCTGGAAGCCTTATCCCTATCCTACATTGGTGCCGCAGTTATCCCTTCTAGAAGACCTTTCCTTTAAGTTTTCTAGAAGGCCCTATTCCTTGTCCTTAAAATCTGGCGCCTGATCCCTTTAGTGTTCTTTCTAGAAGCCATGTATCCCCTATCCATGTTAGCCTTGGTTTATGATTATTTTAAGCCCATTCCACTTGGGTTTTGGTTACACAATCCTTGTCCCACTTTGATTTCTGAAACCTAGCCTAATCCTTAGGGATTGTGCCGTACCCCAGCCCTATAAATATACATCTCCGCCAGACAAATAAAAGCACCACCCGCTACCATTAGATCACCACACCATCCACCACAACTAAGAGCCATAAATTTAGAAAATCGACATTGTGCCTCAACTGTGCAACAAAGGAGAAGAAAAAGCCACCTGGAACCGTGCTTGCCATTCAAGACGTTGGATTGTTGGAGCATTTCTAAGTGCATTCTATCTTTGTTTTCAATGTTTAAATTTAATTGTCTTTGTTTAATTGTGAACAAGATGAACTAATTTCTTTATAGTTAAAGGTGAATTCGAAGCCATGATTATATGCTTTATATGAATTGATTACATCCAGTTATTGTTTCTTAAGTCTTGAATGTGATTTGCTTATTTGAGTTATTAAAACTTGTTTATGTATATTGATTGAGGATGCATACTTAGTTTGCATGCATGAATTTGATGCTAGAGTATAAGGGAGTTTCATTTAATCATTATGAACTTATATTCACAAGTAGTGGAAGTCACTAGTCATGATTGTGTTAAGTAAATCCTTGGCAGGAGTATCATGCTTTTCATAGTTACGAATGCCTCGTCAATGCTTATGATCTTCAAAGAACTTAATGACCTTTGATATGTTTTCTATCATGCTTTTCATAGTTAGGGGACTTGAGATGGATAATTTGGTTATGATGCGTATTCCGTCCAATTTAATGAAATAAGGAAAATCTGATGGTTAATTTGTCCTAACACGATTAACTTGGGGTGTTGTCAATCGTGGTTTAATGGAATAATAACTGGAAATTGGTTTGTTTACATATGTCATGTGTGGAGAAGGACCCTCTAACTAGCCTTTCACCCTTTTAAATTCACCAAATTCGTTTTCTTAAAGTGTTTTATGCAAAGTTTCTATTTTAAGTTTTAAATTTGTCAAAAACAATCCCCCTTTCATTAAGTCTTGTTAATGGAGTCATAATCTGTTTACTTTTAGTCTTTTGAGTCAAGTTAAGTCTTATTTTCGTCAAAACCACTTGTTAGGTCTAGAATTGAGTCTTTTCGATTGTTTGTTGTTGTTTTGAGTGTTTTGAGTCAGTTTTGAGTCTATAGAGTCTAGTTTAGTGTTTTTGAGTCTTATTTGTGTTGATTAGCATCCCTAGTTAATCCTCGGTCTAGAACGATCCCTACTTACATCTTTACTACAATTGTCATCAATAGGGTTTAATTTGTGTGTCAAGTTAATTTTCACATCAATTGGGAGCTTATGGTGATATTTCCCCATTTCCATTTGGATACAAGAAGTGATTATAACCACTCAAATGATTTCTTGATGATTTGTAGGTAACGCCATATCAATACTCGTGAATTCTAACTTAAATGGAATAGGACAAACTGAAGGTGTTTAAGAGTAGATAAGTCTTTTGCTATGGTAAATAGTAATTACGTTTGAACAACCGGGGTGATACACAATAGTGCAATATAGAAGTTGATTTGGTTTCTCCATTGTCGCTGTCAGAAATTTATCTATTTTCAAGAAAAAAGTGTATTTGAGAAGTTTGTGAGATTGGTGAAGGTTCTAGACACGTTTCTCCACAGAGAAGTGTCATCCGGTTTTTATGTAAAAATGGTAATTGTTGACTCTAAGTCATGATTAAGATGGTTCATTTCACTCGACCCCAAACGCTGGGGAAACAAATGTGATGCTCTGTCATGCTGCATCTACACCGCCAAAACATCCAGATAAAACATCATTGTTGATTTCCAAATTATCAACGTCGTCGAAAAATGTAAGAATAATGCTCAGGAAGAGACAACACTTAGGTGATCAGAAATTTTATTCATATCCAATATCCCAAACCAACCTAACTTTCCTCGGTCAAAAAGTGAGAAAAACACTATAACCGAAATCCCTAACTAATTGTTGACAAAATCAATAAGACCAAAGATATCTCGAATTTCATAACACTTTGTGAGAATTTCAACTTTCTTCTGCTACAACCTTTTGGGAAAAAGAAAAGAATGTCATCCACTAAGAGCATGGCTCCCAAGAAACGTACATGTTCTAAACAAGTTTAACATTTGAAGAATTTGTTATAAAGCTGACTATTGGTGTTTAGAAAATTTAATCTCGTTGTTGGGATAGATGGGAAAGTCATCAATAAGACTACTACAAATTCATTAGGCTATGGAAAAAAAACTCAGGTTACAAAGGTTGCTCGGGTAAACCATCAATTCCAAGTACGGTTTTTACGATTTTAGTCATCACTCGATTGGGTTGCTAAAATCTAGGTACGATCCTAAGGTTCGGTCTTTCACCTTCATGAATAAGTTTAAGGTTCCCTAGATGAGGTGTTTTGTTGGATAGATAGATTCCTAATCGGTAAGCTTTTGTAACTAAGTTCCCTCAAAGATGTAGGAGTTGTTCAGAAGATACAAGGAAAACTGGTGTAGTACGAGAAAGTGGATCGATGGTGCACATCACTTCACCATTTGGTACTTTCCCAGGTAAAAATTTTGAGAAATGACACCAAAAGTATACCTCCTTGAAACGCACCATACCACTTCATTTCACTACGACACGTGCTAATAGGTCATCACAGCTTTCTCGATACTCAATTCGTTCTTACAACGGGAATTAACTCAAACTTCAATTCTACTATCTACCTATGGAAGTGATCGAAAAGGTGGCTAGTCGAAGAGGTTTTGTTTACCTAGATAAGTGATAAAGTAAAAACAACAATGAGTTTACTGTCCTAATAGAAAGCTTGCTCCTAAGTTTCTTCAACTCAGGTAGTTACTGTTAATCGGTCTATTAGTCTCGTCGCTAATTAACGCACATATGATATTTTAATATTGTTCGCTACCCTGAAGTTGTGAACCGACATTCTAGCATAAGGGTATCACTCCTAGATACTAGTACATGTGTCAAGTATCAAAAATCATACCGCCTGAATACTGGTTGACAATTCCTGGATATCGGACAATATCGTCAATTAGTAGTGCCATAAAGGCTGATTACAGGTTAGAGCCCGCTCGGGTTGATGGTTTCATATGATTGGTAAGGAACTGGTCTTGTGAGGTTGCTTTATTAATTCTAATGAAAATACTTACTACTTCGGGGATTTCTACTGACAGTAGGTATAACAATTCGTACACCTATGCCTATGCTTGGCAAAATGACGAGTACATCACCAAAAGAAATTTGGAAAACTAGTATTGGTTGGAATGTCCAAAAGTCGGAAAATGAAGTTGTTATTAATCTACTTTAGAAAGGACTTAAACTGAACTCGATCTTCCTCCTAAAGATCCAAAATGATCATTAGTGTGTTTGAAAAGATTAGTGCTATTGGGGACCAAAAGTGGCTGTCCCCCAGATGTTCTTCTGTCGAGTGCTACCACTTTAGCACCACATTGTCACACGAGACATTTCTAGAAATCTCGACGAAAGTAAACTTCGTAGGAATTCTGATAGATGGTTGATAAATAATATATTTCATACATTTATATCATCCATTCCTAGTCCCTTTGTGATATTTTTGAGTTAAACTAGTTGAATTTTACCCTCTTTTGTATTAGTGTGCTGCTAATCGTATTTTGGAGCTCAGTTGAGGACAAATAAGGCAAAATGGTGCTAAAAGTTGAGAATTGAATAAAGATGCTGATGTAGACAAAGAATTAAAAGTGGAAACTGAATATGGCTCTTTATAAGGCCAATAACAGCAAAAAAATGTGGGAATTAAATGCCCAATTACTGGAATGTATTGGCAATCTGTAACAACCTCTTTAACATCATAAAACCTAGCTTTCAGCCACTTTTACACAAACCTTTCATTTTGAACAAATTTCACAACTCCAGTCACTATTTTTCTCTCATTTCATTCACACTCAAAACTCCACCCATTATATACACTCCAACATCACCGAAGACTCATCCCAACGGGTTGTTCTTGGAGAAGTTCAACAACATAATTGCTTCAAGGGTTTCCTCTCTCTTGAATTTATTTTCACTCATGTTGTGTATTTTTGTTTTAATTTATGTGAACATGATGTGTAACTAAGTTCATAGCTAGGGATTTCGATGTAGCCTTGCAAAATTGATCCATGTTTTTAAGTTAAAGTATTTAGTTTATCAATCTGCTTCCTGTTTCATTCACTGAATCTAATGTTAAATTTGTTTGTTGATTTTAATTTTTTATCACCATTAGGGCTAACTACAGATCATTTAATCAAGATTATAGTAAACATCATGCTTAATCTTGGTAGACATGTGAATGAATGAAGAGAATGCTATGCAAACATTCTGCCATGTATTTTCTTTGGTTCTTTAATGTTTTCTTGCATGCTAAAGACTCTTAATTATGAACCAAAGTTGAACATCCCAATTAGGTTCCAGATTAGGAGAATTTGATCAAAACCACACATCATATGGCTGATCATATATATGTAAAATGAACTCAGGAAACAGGTTGGTAGTTGAATGCGGCATAACTTTATGAACATGGAATTGGTTTTGTAATGGTGAATTCAAATCCATGGCCTCATCGCCATTGTTTCTACATCACTATATTATTCGTTGCTACATTCTTCTTGCATTTTAAGTGATTTAAGTTTACAGCACAAAAAACTACTCTCAATTGGTTACTTTCATTCTTTAGTTAGGGTTTTTTCGAAGTTAGTAATTTATAGAGGTCCAATCAGTCCCTATGGTTCGACACCCTTACTTGTGCCATTATACTAACCATATTTTTGCACTAGGAAGGAACATAACAATGGTATATTAATGGATACTGCCAAGGAATCAAAACTATTTTTAGTTTCCCAACTCGAAGGGGTTGGTAGAAATGACTAGATGGTAGTGGAATTGGTGGTTAAATCTCCCATGATGCACGATTATCAATATAGTAGCCCTGCTTTAGGGCCATCAACTTGTCTCAAATTTACATCTTTCCTTGACAAGGAAATTCTTCATTCAAAGTGTAGAGGCAGTCGCCAAAGTGTTCTTCTAACATGTCAATCGCCTAATCCACCCAAAACTTAAGAAAGCCTAACATGTTTTTTTTTTTTGTATTCGACGAGGTAGCAAGATTCGCCATTTAGGTTCAAGAACCAAGAATGCTTACATCACGCATGTGATGAATGCAATATTGCCCAACTTATGCTCTAATATTGACAGGAGCATATTTATGCGACTTTGTTATCTTATTTCTTTGCATTTTCTTAGTTAATTTCCATTTATTTTGGTAATTTATGTTATTTTCGTATTATTGTAGGTCCAATTCGTAAAGATGACAATAAATGGCTAAATGGAGCAATTTGGAGCAGTTTTGGACTTGGATTGGATAGCATGCGTGTAGTGCAGTGGGGCTAGACCTTTTTGGTGTTTAACATGTGCTAAATATGTGCTAAAATCTAGAGGAATCAAGTTTGGAAGCTTGGAAGACAAGGAAAGATATAATCTTATCCAACCTTATCCAGACTTATCTTATCCAGACTTATCTTATCTTATCAAGTTTACCTTATCTTATCTAACCTTATCCAAACATTATCCCATTTTATACAACATTATCTCATATTATCTCCAGTTGCAAAAGAAGTCCTTATCCTATTCTAAATACTTCCTATCTGATTATAGGAGTCCCAATCCATTCAAACACCCTAATCCTTTTTCTCCTTGGTTTCTGCCGAACCCTACCCTATATATATGTATTTCTGCCGTAGTAATTGGAGGGAGAAGTCTTGTGCCGCATGCCTTATTCAAAACTTGTGCCGCAACCTGCAAGGATCAGTGAAGAAGGAGTGTGCTGCATATTGTATTCAACCATTGGAGATTTTCAGAGTTCTTTCTATGCTTGTTTAGTTTCAATGTTTATTTTAGATTGCTTTTCAATTATGATGAACATGTGTAACTAAATTTCTTCTTAGCTAGAGGTGAATTCAAAGCCATGATCATATGTTTTATATGAACTGATTAAATCCAGTTATTGTTTCGTAAAACATGAATGCGATTTACTTATATGTTTTATAGAGAACTTATTCTTGTATGTTTATTAAGGATGCATACTTAGTTTGCATGCAAGGATTTGATGCTAGAATATAAGGGAATTTCACCTAATCGTTATGAACTTATATTTATAAGTAGTAAAAGTCACTAGTCATGATTAAGTTAAGTAAATCCATGGCATTAGTATCATGCTTTTCATAGTTACGAATGCCTTATCAATGCTTATGATTTTCACAGAACTTAATGACCTTTGATATGTGTCTCTATCATGTTTTTCATAGTTAGGGAACTTGAGAAGAATAATTTGGTTGCATCGCTGAGTCCAATTCAATGAACTTAGGAAAATATGAGAATTAATTAGTGCTATTCACAATTAATTTGGGGCATTGTCATTCATGGTTTATAGAAAGAATAACTTGAAATCGATTTGTATGCATATGTTTCATGTGTGGAGTAGAATCCTCTAGCTAGCTTTACACCCACATTTCCTTCACAACTCAATTTGTTTACTGCAATTTACTTTATTTTTGTTAAAAATCGTCCAAAACCCCCCCCCCTCAGTTCTTATTTTGTGTTAGTCTAGTTTAGTTTTCAATTTTTAAGTTTCATTTGTGTTGATTAGCATCCCTTCTAATCCCCGAAATAGAAAGGTCCCTACTTACTCATACTACGATTACATAATTTATAGGGTTTAATTTGTGTGTTAGTTTCTACCACGTCAATGTTTCATGTGTGAAAATTCTTCACGTGATAATTCTTTAAATTTTGATCTTCCTCCATTGTCTGATCTTTGTTTTGATGATTGTGAAATCTGTAACGCAACTTCAATTTTAAGACAAAAAGAGAGAGAGAAAGACTACAACTCAAAAGAGGAGAATATGGAATTCATTGTCAAAGCTTCCAAAATATTTGTTTGTCATGATCTTTTAATTCTCTATGAAACCTTAACACTGGTCCAACCACATGACACAATTTATATTTTGGAGACTGATACTTCTGAATATGTTGATTTGATTGAAGTTGGTAATTTCAATTCAAGTACTGCAAGGAACTTTGCAAATACAGCTAATCAAATGAAGATTTATTGGGAAGACGTCCATATCAAGACCTTGGCTGTGGAGCATATTTTATGCTATTCAAAGTTTATCATTTATTCAATGTATCTATTTGTTTGGAGTGGAAGATATCAATATTTTGTCTCCAAAGCTGATGGTGATTTGAATTCGAGGACGAATTCTCTCCGACCTGGTGAGAATGATCCAAGACATGAAATAAGATCATCGAAAGATTCAATACATTTGGCTTTTGAAATTCAGCCGATATACATGGAATACAAGGGTTCTGAAGTAATGAATCTTATGTAATAATTATATTTAGTGGGCTAGATTAAGTCGTGTTAATACTAATGAGTTCATTAATTCTAGTAATGATGCATAAACTATGTGTATCAATAATTATTAAAAGGGGGTTTAAGCATCTATAAATTCATGTATTTGTAAAGAAAAGGGAAGGAAGTTGTTTGAATTATCATATTGATATTTGAGTTGTAAACTCGTTTTTATGTGCCTTCCTCTTGTTTAAAAGTATGTTGCTTTGTTTTTTCTAGTGTCTACGTTGTAGGCTGGTACTAGAACCAAAGTTTATAAGGTTTTCAGGCATCTCCTCGCATAAGGGGATAGTGGACCTACCTATCAATCTTATCTATCATTTTATTTCGTTTCTAACCGCTGTGCCTTACATTAGTTGGTTATCAGAGCTTGAGACGTTCTTCAAACTGGCACATCATCTATGTTGGTCGTCAAATCTGGTTCAGTTTCCTTTACTTTTATTTTGAGAATTATACATCATCGAAAGGCTCAGGGAGTCTAAATTCCAATGCAACAAACTTTGCATCAAACAGAGTTTTTTGTGAACTGATATTAGCAAAACACCACAAAACGTTGGTGCTGCGCGAAACCAGTTATCATCTGAGTTACGGGCAAGGTTTCGAGTTCATTAAAAATTACTTGACCATCAAGCCATATATCATTGGAAAGCCTTTCCAGTCTAGTTTCCAAATCTTCAAGCAGTTTCCAATCCGTTATTTGTACAAAACAATATTCTCATTTTACTAAAACATGTCGTTGCAGTCAGTATTTAAGGAAGCATATGTTCTATGTTCTCCAAGAAACAAGTGCTTCAGATTTTTCAGGTGACAGATTCCTAAATCTTGACCTTCCTCCAAATTTTGATCTTTGTTTAGATGGTTCTTGTGAAATTTGTTGTGGTATATGTCATTATAATTTTATGTATGGTGATGTTGTTGATGATCCTACAATTGATGACGGTACTGGTGGCCAAGAGTTTTCTCAGCAGGTGGAGTGGATAATCAAGAGATGCATTTGAATTCTATCAAGGATATTCATGATGACAACAATCTATTTTTTTAATTCAAAATTGAACACAAAAGAAAACAAATGAACACAATCATTTTGACAGAGGTGGTGGAAACTTTTGCTAAGTTTCAATTCCATGATCTAGTTTGGTTGGATTGTATACATGTTTCCATCAACAAGAGGTTGATTGAAAGGATTGATTTGTTTAAAGTTTTGAATATTGATGCATTTTGTTCATATCCTAACACTATAGTTCGATTCCAAGAGATGTCTAACCTCTATATATTCTATGCAAATAATCTATTTGTAAGTGTGAAAAAGAAAATAAAGCATGGCAAGGCAAAATGGTTGCAGCACTTTGTGGTTTGGATACTTGTTCTTACAAACAAAACTCAAGGACAAGTTGAGAAAGGGAGAATGATGCAGGATGGGAAATAAAAGATTCATTTAGCATGGAGCACAATAAATTATTGGAAGATAAATTTATTTGCTGGAATAAAGAGGGTGGTTTAATATATATTGGCTTATTAGTTTACTTCCAAGATGTTTTATGGCTGATAGCATTACTTTAGTTATGTGATTTTCAGTTTTATGTGACTTTAATTCAGTTTTATGTCAATTTAATCATATTGTCTTTCAATTTTTGAATGTAAGTTACAAAATGGTTATAAAAACAATCTCTTTCTGTAGGTTGAGGTAGTTGAACGTTTTTGTTGGTGAATGAAATATTCAAAGAGATTTCTATCTCATATTTATGCCTTTCTCTTTGTAAGAGTCTGCTGCTTTGTTATTTCTAGTGTTTACGTTGTAGGCTGGTACTAGAACAAAAGTTTATAGGGTTTTCAGGCCTCTCCTCGGACTAGGAGATAATGGACACTACCTATCAATCCTATTTGTCATTTTATTTCATTTCTATCTGCTGCACCCTGCATCAAAATTTAAACCTAAAAGTGCCTAAATATAAGAGTGTGTTGGTGGGCGGGAATGAACCCATTTCACATGTGATGTCAGAGCATAAGTAAAGCACAGTAGAGTAGGATGAGAATGATACCATCGAAGGTAATCTCCAATACCAAGATTTGCCACGAATCCTCGTTGATACAAAAGCTCAGCTACTAAAACCTAGAGGGGCGAAAAACAAGGGTGAGTGGGCCTAAAAATAAAGCTTTATAAAAACCTTTTTGAAAACTTTATAACCCCTTGCCGTAAAACAAGTATAGTTTTCAAATTATACATACTACGTATAGTATAAAAATGCTTACCGTAGCCAGTAGTATTTCAAGGATGCCAAACGTCACAACTTTCGTAAACAAATACTTGACGTTCGTAATCACATATTTTCGCGTAAATGATTTTTGTACACTTTTTACAGCCTTTGACATGCTCATTTTTTTTTATTTTTTTTTGCCCATTGTGGAGCGAAAAATAATCCACAAAATTCTGGAGGCATCAAGTGGACTTTTAGCCAAGAAAGACAAGATTGCCCTCATTAAATGGGCAGGGCATATTTATATTCCCCACGCACAGCTCAGCATCCCTAGACATGCAGGCAGGGGACTACGACTACTCAAAGCTTGTCTTCACATGGGAGAAGTCAAGGGCATTAACTTACACAATATCTTGGGAATATTCTCACAAAAATCCAACCTAGGGCCAGCCACTCTCTATATAAATACCTTATTTCTCCACCAAAATTCGGTAAGCTTTTTGCCATACAGAAAACCCTAAACACTCACTCTCTTCAATTACTAACTTAGGCATCAAAAATCCATTGGCCAAAACCATCCACTCATCATGGGCGTATAAGGCTTTTGGTCATTGATGTGTTGATTGTTTTGCGTGTACATTTTCGTCAAAGCAAATGACGGCAGGAATTTGCATTGACACCCATCAATTTGAATAAAGCAAACCAAAATAACAATCTGAACTACACATTGGTGTGTATGAGGCTAAAACGGATATTTGTTCTTTTTATTTTACTTTGCTTTTTGTATGGACTATTTTTTAGGTCGAGCATGGGTTATTAATTTCACCTAAAGTTGTATGCACCACCCGTGATCATTGCTTACTATCTTAGTAAAAAGTTGATGAAATATTAGGCGTTTCAAAGGTGCGGACTTTTAAGTGCAGACCTTGCGTGCAAACGACGATTTGACGTCTATGATTTGATGAGTACACGGTATTTCTGTACAGTTTATTTTTTGTTCACTGGATGGGTTCTTTTGGAGGGAGAGAGTAGCTTCAACAAGGGCATTTGCGCGCCTCAAAGAGGGAAAGAGCGAGAGCTGGGTAAAGGGTTGGAGGAGGCGGGCCTTCAGGACCCGTATAATACTGTAAAATGGATCCGGTTCACCACGAAGCTCGAGTCCACCATCAGCGCCATTCCTATTTCAATGCCGAACGTGACTTGAATCAGATTCACCACGAAGTTCTACATTCGCAGATACCCTTGGCGGAGGAGAAGATTGTTATATTGCCCGTATACTTCGAATTTCCCCAAAGACCCACCCCATCGAGTCTCGCTTCGCAGCCGTCTGAAATTTGTTTGAAATGGCGTGGCCTGATACGAAGCGGTGAGCTTGGTTTTTTGTGCTTTTGCTCCATTTGGGTTTTTGAGTTTTTGGTTTTATTTTTTGTGGGTTTCAATCGTTATGTGAATTGGGTGTGTGAAATAATTCTTGGGTTATGGTTTTGCAGGAGGAAGCTTGGTGGGAAGCTGCGGCATCGGCGACTTGCGTATTTGATTGGGTATTGTCGTGATGGGCTTTAGCTAAGCATTTGTCCACTGTATGTCAAACAAAATCCAACCTTTTTTTCTTTTCTTTTTCGTCTTTGGGCTTGAGCTGTTGTATCAAGAATGCTATTTTTTAGCTTAGGTTTCTGGATGACCCATTTGTGAATTACCTCTGAATATATAGTATTTAGACAATCAATGAAATGCAAGATGGCACTGACATTAGTTTTCTATAACAAGAAATGGTTAGGCCATTAATCTTACCTGGTAGTATTGCTAACCCTATATGATGTTTAACATTGCCTTTCGTTTGGAGAAGTCGTGGCGGGGCGTGGTTTTTACTTTTTAGTATAGTCTTCTATCTAGTGTAGATGTACTGTGCTTGTCTTCGTACTGCTAATTTCTCAAGATTTGCATAAGGAATCAATTCAATGTTTGAGTTATGTTCCTCCAAATTGAGAATTAGTGGCTTCATTTGTCGAAGATTAAATTTTTGGTCTCTACTTTTTCATAAAGGGAGAATCAAACCATTGAGTGGACCATGCTTTTAAGAGTGGCTATTTATATTGATGAAGCTTTAGATTATTCCAGTACTGAGTCACACCCCGAATCGGAATGTCTACTTGGACTCCGAATCGAGTTGTGCTGGCCGACACCTGGAGGGTGACAAAGCCATAATGTGTATTAATGTGGAAAATGTGAGAAAATTTAAACCTAAAAGTGCCTAAATATAAGAGTGCGCTAGTGAGCGGGAATGAACTCATTTCACACGTGATGTTAGAGCATAAGTAAAGTACAGTAGAGTAAGATGAGAATGATACCATCGAAGGTAATCTCCAATACCAAGAATTGCCACGAATCCTCGTTCATACGAAAGCTCAGCTACTAAAACCTAGAAGGGCAAAAAACAATGGTGAGTGGGCCTAAAAATAAAGGTTTATAAAAACCTTTTTGAAAACTTTATAACCCCTCGCCGTAAAACAAGTATAGTTTTCAAATTATACATACTACGTATAGTATAAAAATGTTTACCGTAGCCAACAGTATTTCAATGATGCCAAACGTCACAACTTTGGTAAATAAATACTTGACATCCGTAATCACATATTTTCACGTAAATGAACATATCACATCGAGTGCTCATTGACACGTGCTGACACACGAGTTCATGCAGAGGTAATATGACATGAACATGACTAAGTGTAACAATGACATACGCTTTAGTATTACAATCACGTGAAGACTAGCGGTATGCGCAGCACATACAAGTCCCAATTGCCTATAGCAATCTAGGACATGATTGGCACCTACAATGGATCCAAAGTGAGGGTACAGTGCGATGTGCACATACACGTGAAAGCTTGGCCTTGTTCCGAGCGACTACTAACACTAGTGCAGCAAATAATGAGCAGATAACATAAAAGTAGTCATGCCACAGTGATTCGATAACTCTAGTTCACATCACATTATTCATGAATATAAATATAATTAAGGCATCCCCTTATAGGAAAGCTTACCTAAGCATCCTGTAGGATTATTTCATACTTTCCCAACCATAAGGCATTTCTTATAAACGTCATTTTAATCATGGCAATCACGTAGAGAATTTATTTATAAAAGTATATATGGAAACTAACCAATATATATATATATTGTATGTCAAAGAAAAGAACCACTCACATTTCATGTCATCGAGTCGAACCCACCTCATAGCATCAAGAGTCCTTTTGATGCGTTTCGCCTAGAAATGAAACCATTTATGTAAATACGTAACGTGCTAACGTATAAACGCGTTTTCGTACAAAGTATGGCTAATAAAGAAACTATTTTAAAACGGTCGAATTTCGTAAAACGGAGGGCGGATTCGAGTCCGACACTTCGAGAAACCTAAGGAGGGACCTTGAGCTCCTCCTCGCATTGCACGCGCCACCACACTGGCTCCCTCACGCGCCTGCGAGTACGATTGTACTCGCCTTTCTCGTGAGTTCCTGCAGTTTTGTAGGTTTTCTTCCTAAATTCTAGAGCTAATTTCTAACTCAATACTTAACCAAATTCAATGATACAAAAACCCAAGTGAAGCTAGAAGTGTAGGGAATCAATCTATACCTATTGGAAGGCCAATAGTGGTCAATGTTGGCTAGGAAATTGATCTGAAAATGGTCAGATGGCCATGGTTCATTTCTAGAAATGTGGGGAAATTCTTCCCCGAGATGCAATTTGCATTAAATCACCCATAAATATTCTATTTAAGGTTTAAAACATTGTCAAGTGATAGGAACATATTTATGCAACATAGTTAGCTTGTTTTCTTGCATTTTCATAGTTAGTTTCTATTTATTATAGTTATTTAATCTATTTTCGTGTGTTTGTAGGTCCAAATGGCAAAGTTGGCAAGAAAGTGCATTTTGGAGCATTTTTTAGCAGTTTTGGGCTGGAATGGATAACTTCCATATGGAGCACAAGGAATGGACGAATTTGAAGTTCAAGAGAGGCTAGGAATGTGTTAAAGAGTTGAAGAAATTAATTTAAGACAAAGAAGATAAAGAATCAGCTAAAAGGAAGGAATATTATCCAAATCAACCTTATCTTATCAAACCTTATCTTATAAAACCTTATCCTCAACAAACCTTACTTATCTAGTCTTATCTTATCTTATCCCATATTATCCAAACATTATCCTATTTAATCCAACATTATCTAAACTTATCTCCAACTGCAAAAGGAGTCCTTATCCTATTCTAAATCCTTCCCATCTGAATTTAGGAGTCCTAATCCATCTAGACACATTAATTCTTTTCCCCCTAAGAATCTGCTATGCAAATCCTTCTCCTCTACAACCTTTGTGATGTACCCTAGGCCTATAAATACATATTTATCACCACAATTTCATGGAATACAGATACAAGAGCCAAAAAAAATAAGAAAATACATACTTGTGCGCAAATTTGCAAGGAAGGAATGAGAGGAGACCCTTGGAGCCATGCCTGCCATTCAAGCTTGGATTGCTGGACGTCTTTAGTTTTAGTTCAATGTTTGTTTTAATTTGGTTTTATGTTTTCAAAGACATGAGGAACTAATTTCTTATTAGTTAGAGGTGAATTCAAAGCCATGATTATATGCTTTATATGAATTGATTACATCCAGTTATTGTTTCTTGAGTCTTGAATGTGATTTGCTTATCTAAATTATCAAAACTTGTTTATGTATGTTGATTGAGGATGCATACTTAGTTTGCATGCATGAACTTGATGCTAGAGTATAAGGGAGTTTCACCAAATCGTTATGAACTTATATTCACAATTAGTGGAAGTCACTAGTTATGATTGTGTTAAGTAAATATTTGGCAGGAGTATCATGCTTTTCATAGTTATGAATGTCTCATCAATGCTTATGATTTTTAAAGAACTTAATGACCTTTGATATGTTTTCTATCATGCTTTTCATAGTTAGGGGACTTAAGAAGGATAATTTGGTTGTGATGCGTATCCCGTCCAATTCAATGAAATAAGGAAAATCCGAAGGTTAATTTGTGTTGTCACGGTTAACTTGGGGTGTTGTCATTCATAGTTAAAGAAACAATATTGGAAATTGGTTTGTATTCATATATCATGTGTGGAGAATGACCCTCTAACTATCCTTTAACCCTTTTCAATTCACCAAATTTGTCTTTATAAAGTGTTTTATGCAAAGTTTCTATTTTAAGTTTTAAATTCGTCAAAAACAATCCCCCTTTCATTAAGTCTTGTTAGTTGAGTCATAATCTGTTTTCTTTTAATCTTTTGAGTCAAGTTAAGTTTATTTTCATCTAAATCACTTGTTAGGTCTAGAATTGAGTCTTTTTTATTGTTTGTTGTTGTTTTGAGTCATTTAAGTCAGTTTTAAGTTTATAGAGTCTAGTTTAGTGTTTTTGAGTCTTATTTGTGTTGATTAGCAGCCCTTCTAATCCCCGGCCTAAAACAATCCCTACTTTCATATACTACAATCATAGGGTTTTAATTTGAGTGTTAGAATATTTCACATCATCAGGAGTTCAAAATGAAAAGGATTTGAGGTTGGGGAATTCCAAACTTACCTTGGTGGTACACAGTGGAAAGTGGCCGTGAAAAATGGCAGGTGAGGGTGGTGATGGTTGCCCGCTGCGAGGACGATGGTGGTTGCACATTTTTCCACCATGAAATGGCTGTGATTGTCACTATGGTTAGCTTACTCCTTCTGTCCAGTGGTTGCAGCAAGGGAGTTCGAGAGGGAGAGCAAGAGAGTCAGGAGAGGAGAGAGAGCTGAGAGGGTTAGAGGGAAAGGTAAGGTGGCAGCCAAAGAATGGTGGAGAAGTGATGTGAGGGAAAGTTGAAATAAAAATGAGAGAGAGAAAGAAAGAGTATGTCCCGAGAGATAGGGAGACACAAGGGTGGTGAAGGAATGTGGCGTGGGCCCCACATGTCTCACAGCACAAAACAAAATATCTCTGATCATGAAATTACCAATCTACCCTCGGTATTCGATGTTTCGTAAAATTTTAACCGTAACTCTGATTTCGATTCCTCTTGCGCCTACGCTTTCATACTGTCAAGTACTTGGAGAATACTGTAAAAGAATGAGTCATACGTTTTTCTAAACAATAGTCAACGGAAGTCAAAATCCTTACCTTTAAAGGCATTTTCGTCGAATCACACTTTTAAAATTTATAAAATCATAGAATTAGGGACGGGTCATCACACTGAGGGTCATCCGTTAGACCATGATTTAAATGCTTATAGGGTCTCTTTGAGGAGGTATTCCTTTTTTCTTTTTCTTTTTTTCCAGATTTGATCATCTTGGTTCAAAAATATATGTATTTTCAGTCGTATCTAGACCTGGTATTCGTGTTGTGTTTTCTGTGTTCGTGTCGTTTTCGTGTCATACCCAATATCTTAACGGATCGTGTCGTGTAAAACCCGTTAAAATAAACGGGTAAAATGACCTGACCCAAAATCGACCCGATAATATTAACAGGTAAGATGACCCGACCCGTTAGCCTTTAAGGAAAATATATTTTAAACCAATAAATAATCAAATGAAAAACATAATACTAAATAAGTATATACATATCATATTATCACATTCAAAACATAAAAACGCATCTGTCTTTCAAGTATTACATATTTACATACCCAAAATAAGAGCATAATAAAATAAAAAAACATTAGAACATTACAAAATATCAAATGTTCAAAGATTTGCAAAATTAAGGGAGTTATGTTTCAAGGTTTGGAACCTTGCACATTTTCTTACAAACAAGCTCTTCAATTTTCATCAATCACCATGGGAAACAGTATTGGAACTTTGGTTCGATATATTGTATTCAAGAGTTATATTGATGATATTTTCAGTGAGGCTTTCTACATTAGCCCTCTCTTCCTATTTATCCTATGGCTATTGTTTAAGTAAAGTCTTTAATAGTTTTTTAATTAATGTAGAAGTGTGAAAATATATATATATATATATATATATATATATATAAACGCTCATAATGACAAGCTTTACAACTTTCGTGAAGGGCTTAACTTTGAAATGTGCCACTATAATCATATAAATCATAGATCAAAATTTAACCGTCGATTGTTGTTTACATTTATGCTTCATTTTTCTCACCAAATTTTGTTTTTTCAGATTTTCTTTTTTGAAAACATGATCTATTAGAGGATATAGGAAGATGAACGGTTCGGATCGTTGATATTATGTTCAGAGTTTTACCATTAGTGAAAATATTGCTTGGTGTTTATAAAGTCTCTACAAACTATATAACATCAACTCATATTTCAATTAACCATAAATATTGGGACGTGATATCAAAGATCCGAACTGTTCATCTTCCTACATCCCCCCAGAAGATCAAGTTTTCAAAAATGAAAATTTTAAAAATGAAATTCAATATAAAGAATAATGCCTAAACGACAATCAACAGTTAAATACAAATTTAAGGTTTATGGATTATAGTGTCGGATTTCGAAGTTGACCCTTTCATGAAAGTTGTAAAGCTTGTCACTACGAGTAATTGTGTGTGTATATATATATATATATATTTTACATTTCTTACACTTCTATAATAATTATTATTAATTTTATTACTTTTACACTCAAATAAAAAACACCATTCATGACGGTTTGGAGGGTTTTAAAAATCTAAACGATAATTTAAGTGTAACCATTGTCTACTCGTGGAGGAATGATGAATCACGAGTGTTTATATAGTCTTTCACATTTTTCATACTTGTAGGGATGTCTTATTGCCTATACTAATACTATACTAGTTGATTTTAATTTTGGATGACAACATGTTAAGTAAAATTTATCCTATTAATGATAATAAGAAACTCTCATAATAAAAATAAATAAATGAATAAAACTTAACTTTTTTAACTTATATAGAATAATAATACAAAAATATATATTTAATATAGAATATACCAATACATACAATATGGCTATTGTATTTTATAATAATTTTTTTAGTAATTAAACTTTAAAATTATAATTTATTTTTCTTAACGGGTCGAAACGGTTACCCGCATGTGTACCTGTTAAGAACCTATTATTAACAGGTTCTTAATGAGTCACCCGATAATGACCTAATTAGTTATCGTGTTGACCCGAAACCCGTTATTTTCGTATCGTGTAAGAAATTGTCGGGTCTAGTCATATCCGTGTCCATTGCCCTTTTATGGGGGTGATAATGTAGCATTTGGATGGACTTGTAGGATGGTGATCCTCACCTTTCAGGTTTTGGCTTGAGCAGAAATAGTAGGGATGGGAAGAGTTACAGCACATAACTTTTCTAGTCTAAATACTAGGCATCTGTTGTTACTATATCTAAATAACTTTTTATGCTTGAGATATGCTACACTGTGGAGTGAGTCATTCCAGAAAATGTTGTTTATAGCTTTGGTACTGTCGTTCTAAATCTGCTAAGTGGGAAGCAAATCCCTCCAAGTCATGTAAGTGTGGTGCTATATAATATGTCGATGCACTTTTAACCGTTGGTCTTTCCAACATCTTTGCTTGCTTATGCAAACTAGAGCCTTTAGTGCTATAGTCATCTTGTTGTGTGTCAACTTGAATTTGTAGCTCAAAGTTGAAATTGATTGATTACAAATACTGTGTAGTGGATCTGCTTATACTAAACTTGATTGTTGGGATATGATATGTATAAATAACTTTCGAGTATTCAAGCTCTCCTGCATTTTGGATTTGAGCATCAGTTGTTTTCATAGCCTCCGTATCTTATCGGAAACAATGAGGTAGTTAAGTGGTACTAGAACATCTTGCACATCCTTGTTCATTCAATTTATGCTAAGACATCTTTTTTAAATTTGGATGGCTTCAGTTGTCTTCCAAGAGTGGACTCAACAGATGAGGGACAGGTTGGAGGCAGAGATTTTAAAACTGTCATTTACTGTTACTCCCAGGTATAACTTTGTTGTTTCCACATGCGCGTGTATTTTTTCATCTTTATATTTTAAATTTGTGGACTGGAATTACGCCAACACCAAGGGAGAGGCAGTCAGCGACTAGGTGAGTAAGAAAAAATTGAAATTAATATTACAATACATATTAGTAATACCAGTTCGGTATGGTACACCATTGGTAATTGTCTTCAATACCATTACCGTACTGAAAATATATGGTTTGGTACAATACTATATTGTTACCAATTGGTACAAAATTTTGGTGCAAATTTGGTATGGTATGGTTGGTACAGTAATTTGATAAGAAAATTATACCCCTAGATCATTATCCCACAATTGATTCATGATGATCTTATGCTACTTAATCCATTATTAGAACTCACTAATGATGATTATGCTTAAACCTTTGTATCATGTGAACTCTACATTATTAATGAAAACTTCTCTACCCTCGTGGATGTAGTCCAACTTAGGGTGAATTACGTACATCTTGTATTTACTTCTCTATCTTTATCTCTTTACATATGGCCTTCACTTGTGAGCAAAACAACCTTGCAAAGGTCACACCTTGACACTTTAAGTTGGTCCAAGATCGACCAAGTTTTATGCATCAACATTGTCCATGTAAGCTAAAAAGTAGGACTCATTGTTGCCACACATACATTAAGCGGAAAAATTAACTCGGGCTTAAAGGATATGACATTTTTATTAAGTTTGATACTTATTTGAAATGTTTAAAAAGATTGAAACCAATTTAGGATGACACCAAAAAGTTGATGGTTTTTAGGTACTCAATCAAAATAAAAGGGACAATTAGCATGCTAAGAAGATGGGTTCTTGGTTTGAGTTAGGTCCAGAACTAGAAAACCCAAATAAATGCGGTGGGATTAATATGTAATAAATATGAACAGGAAGATCAGACTGCAGAGGCAGCAGAGCTGACGGTGATCTGATTTTTATGAGGGTCACATTGTAGACTTAGCCTCATAATAGGTTAGTAATAATGTAATTCAAACTTGTATTTGGCGAAAATCGAACGTAAAACCTCTCACTTACAAATGAAGGAAAAATACTACTAGACCGTAATATTAAGTGATCAATATGATAAATTATTTAGATATATAAATTCCTCTTCACTTGATAATTCATTATTTCATCAAAATGCACGATTCTATTATTTCATCAGAACGTCCGATACTAATCTACGTGGTCTCGTGTAAGTCGATCTCTTTTCTTACTCCACAGTCCATCCAGTCCCACAGGAGCCATACGGCTCATACTCATTAAACTTGGTCCCCTTTTTTAAAAGAAATACAAAAAACTGAAAGAAAACCTGTTTACAGGCATTACTGCTATCTGCTATGCTGCCAATGGGTGCTTTGCTGTGTTTTCTGAAGCAGAAAACCAAAGGTCCAAAGCAAGCAAAACACATCTCCAGACTGTCCTTTCTCTCTATATATTCCTTCTAAATTGCATCTTCATCATAAGTTTAAACATATTGGTCACTTCTGAATACAACCAGAACGAATCTCAAAATTTGCATCACTCACTCGTGTCCTCAATTCCATCAAAATCACTAACACCATCAAGGGCGCCATCGGGTTCCTCTTCCTCTTCATCGGCTTCGTCGCTTGTATCGGACTCGTAAATAAGGGGAGTTATTGTCACATTCTCATCAACATCGTCAATAACCTGTTCAAAAAGCTTGCATTAATTAGGTATTCAAGAATATTTCACTTGCCACAAACTTCACTAACACCCACGCTCTTACCCTATATAATGCACGTCTAAGACACTCGATAGCTGAAAAGCGGAAAGTTGAAACTCTGGACTCAATGAGTTGCATACCCATTAAGATTCAATAAAAAAATAAAAAAAAAGAACTACCATGATTTCTTAAGACAAAGAGGATCAGAAATCCAAAAACCAACTAGTAATATAAACCGCACGTGAACATGCCACTATAACAAGTTTCTTACCTGATATATGGAGTTCAAGGCACGCAAAGAAGATTCTTGGGACACTATACCACTTGCGTGTTGAAGAAGTAAACTTCTAAGCCATGGAAGCGCACCTGCCAAAATTGCACACCTGGAGTAAAAAATAAAGCGTACAAATCCATTAGATATACCAAGAGATCATCCAGCATATACAGCGTACCACTAGATATCTTACCTCGACTGAATGATACAAATGAGAGATTATAAGAGCTTCAAAACACCAGATGGATTCAGAAGTGAGAGAGACTTTGCAATGACCTAAAACACCAGTTGTATAATCCACATCAGCACTTCTCATCATGCATCGGTATTATATAAACAATACGAACTACGAGAGCTACTACCTTCTCATCTTGGGTGTATATGCAATCTAATAAAAGGGCACGGTCATCGGCATGTAGAGCTTGCTTGAGTAAAATATGAACTGAGTCTGCACTTGGAGGCTTTGGATCGAGAGAAGATTCCTCTTTATCATGGCTCTCCGGTCTTTCATTGTCTAATAATTCTAAACTTTCATGTTTTTCTCCCATAGTTGGTTCATTCAAATCATCGTCAACCAGAACTCCATCTGAAGCCTCCCCATGACCTAGATGAATTAAGGTAAATGTATCGACATACAAATGCTCAATATTTGTGTTTTGTTCACGAACCATTGTTTATCTAACTAAATTAAATAATTTGAAACAATTAAGAAAGCATGTAATAACAATTGTGCTATAGTAATCTGAATTTCGATACCACAGAACCAGTAGTATCCTTTCCTATTTCTCGTTTGTTTATCCCTCGTCTTGAACTGGATGCGGTTGAGGACAGACAGTAGTTCCAAATCTCAAATGGTGCTTCTTGTTCTGCCTCAAGTATAGGAAACTCTTACCAATTTCAAGGATGTCTTTGAGAGTTGGAGGATTCAAATCTGTTGCTGCTACACACTTCTTACCGCCTTTTTTACTCGTGATTGGGGGATCTTCTGGTTCTAATACCAAATCATGAACATCAGTGAGAAACCATGGAAAGTTTCAGATAGAATCTCTTGAGCAGACAATTTCTGAAAAAGTGCTTCCACGGTAGCTGATTAGTGATTTATCATCACACAAAACAAAACAAACATTAAAATCATTCAGAGTTGATGATCCTCCGTGCTAAACATTCAATCAAATAACCCCATAATAACTAGTACAACACCAATATAAACTGATACACAGCGGGGAAAAGAAACACTTGTTCAGCTGCTTAAAAAAGAGGGGTTCCAAAGAAACACTTGTTCAGATATATATGTGATGGTATAAATTTTAGTAAATTAAACAAGAAATATGAATTAATAATTTGAAAAACTCTTATATTTCGTCCAAACCAATGTTTGACAATCTCTCATTTAAAATTTTCATCATTTCCATAAAAAACAACCGATATCAATATTGATATTTCCACAAATTTACATATCGATATTTTTACCCGTACTGATATTTTAAACACTGTATTAACATGTGTGATGGATCCACAAACCATAGCTCAATATTATTTTGTATTTTGAAACAACATTGTGACTGATTGTTGAAAACATGGAATCTGTGTGTGTCGCGTACAAGCAAGAACATTACCAATTTCTACCATGTCCTTGTCTTTAATCATGTCTTTTGCCCACGCCTTACTTCCCTTTTACTCTTCATTGCTGGAGCTTGAGCTTCTACTTGTAATCCCAAACCAGCAAAATACCAAGTTTCTGTTAGAATCTCAAAGCATACAATTATTCCATACTAGCAGATGAGCACACACTCTGTGTGTGTGAACAATTTCATTTTATTTTTTGTTTTTTATTAAGGAGTGTGATTAGTTTTTAAAATTTTAAAAAGAGTATAAAATAATGATGGTGGGACAATTTCTCTTAATAAGTGCATAGTTTACCTTAATATTACATAATTACTGTTTTGTCCTCCTTATGTAAATATTGTGTATCAAGAGTGAGGCTAAAATAGGAAAAATAAGGATATGATTGTCATTTTCTCAAAAGATGCAAATTACTATTTTGCCCTCCTTATGTCAATATTATGTATCAAAAGTGAGGGCAAAATAGGAAAAAGGGGGGCAAAAAGTTGACAAGAAGGGTTCTCTTAATAATAGTATAGATTACCTGATTAAAAACCTTAACCTAATGAACCAAAAGGAGAAGGAGAAGGAGAAGAACGATGTCGGTGGCGTGCTATTGGTGGTTTAGTGAAGGGAGGGTTCGAGAGTGAGTGAGATCGGAATTCAAAAAAGAAAGGGAGGCGGAGAAAAGTGCCCAAACCCTAAAATACTTGAGCACTGATTTGGTGTCGCAGGTATACTGTAAGATGATAGAACCTGACACCTTACCAATTAAAAAATGACACATGTACAAAAGATTAAAGATAACAGAAACATATGGAAGGTGTCCAGATGCCATAGAATTAGGCTTGGCAAACGTGTCATGTTTGTCATTTTTGTGTAACACATGTTATCTTAACAGATCATGTCATGTCACACCCATTATCTTAACAAGTCAAGTCATTTTACCGAGTAGGTAAAATGACCCAACCTGTTATGACCCGTTAAGAATTTTTTTTTTAAATTTACACATAATATTACTTCGAAAACTAATTCGAAACTATAAATCCTAATTTTCACAAACCCTAGAAACGAAAAAAACTCCAAATTGAAGAAATGAAACCAATCTTCATTCTAAACAAAACCCTATATTTTGAAAGTAATTTGAAAGAATCAACAATTACCTCGATTATGGCTCGAGATTCGCTTGATCCAGAGAGAGAGAATCGAAGATAAAAGTAGTAGATCGACTGGTGGTGGGTTACTAGGTCATATGTGGTAACAATGGTGTGGTTGAGAGAGACTGAAAGGGGTGGTCGTGGACTCGTGGCTAACTAGAGTTGAAGTTTGAGACTTCAGCTCGAGGGAGAAAGAGAGCAGCTGCTTTAGTTCAAGCCTTCAAGAATAAAAGGAAGTCTAATTTAGGGTTGAGAAAAACATTGAACAGTCAATATTAAATCTCAATCAATCCTACGATCATCAATTTTCTAAATTTAATTTAAGAAATATATATATATATATATATATATATATATATATATATATGGTAAATTACAGTTTACATCCTTAAGTTTGGGTGTTATTGCAACCTCATACAACATCTTGAAAACATTTTAATCTCATACATTTTAAAACATTTTAATCTCAAACATTACTTATCATTTTATTTCAATATCATACATTCTGTTAAATTTTCTGTTAGTTTACCAGTTAAATAATGGCGTGGAAATTATAGGGCTCAAATGCATCTTATCATCCAATCATGCTTCGCCATGTGGCCATTAAGTTAAAAAAAATTGTATGACAAGGAAAATGATTTTTAATATGCTTCCTTCTTAATATTTTTCTTTAAAAAAATTAAAAACAAACTAAAAACAAATATGTGCCTTCTGAAACATATTACCCAGAAAAAAAATAGCTAGGGTTTTGTCTGCAAGTTGTTCCTCCGTTCCCGAGCTCCCGAAGATGCCGTCACACAAGTCTTTCATGATCAACAAGAACCCTTTGTAGTTTAATTGCATTTCAAGTATTGGGTTGGACCAATTTTTGGAAAAAAAAGGTGAACCAATCAAATTGGGAACTTCCCTGCTAAACCATAATCTTTGATGCTGGCAGCTCCTACAACCGTGTCCACGACTCTGTTTCTACCACAACCACCAGATCTCAAGCACCGCCAGCCTTACCAATGTGGTGGTTGATAGGAGCATATTTATGCGACTTAGTTAGCTTGTTTTCTTTCATTTTCATAGTTTGTTTGTGTTTATTATAGTGTTTTAAGCTATTTTCGTGTGTTTGTAGGTCCATATGACAAAGTTGGCAAGAAAGTGCAATTTGGAGCATTTTGAAGCAGTTTTAGGCACCAAATGGATAGCTTATGAATAGAGCAAGATGGATGGACGAATTTGAAGTTCAAGAGGCTAGGAATATGCTGAAAATAGTGAAGAAATAAATCCAAGTCAAGGAAGATAAGAAATCAGCTCAAAAGAAGGAACATTATCCAAAACCTTATCCAACCTTATCTTATCTTATCATATCCTAATCCTATCCTAATTTAATTCCAGCTGCATGGGGGATTTATTTTCAGATTAGGACACATTAAAATAGGTTTCTAGAAGCCCTTATCCACTCCTACAAAGGTGTCGAACCTTATCCCTTGTTTTTCTAGGAATCAGCCACAAAACAACTTTTCTAGAAGGCCTTATCCTTTGTCCTTCAAATATGGCGCCTGGACCCTTTCTAGAAGCTCTAGAACCTGCAATCCTTTTCCCTTAGGATTGTGCAATCCTTTTCCCTTCAGATTTGGGTGAACCCTAGTCCTTTTCCTTCATGAATTGTGCCAAATACACATTCATTTCCTTCCAAAATTTGTGGGTTTCCCTAGCCCTATAAATACAAACCTTTGTATAGCAATTAATCTACCACCCTCTACCATCAGATCACCACACCATCCACCTTTCATCACAAATTCGTACAAACAACCATTCACCACAATTCAGACCATCTTCCATCACAATTTCGTGCCATACATCCCTTTAGTGCAGCAGATTTGCAAGGAGAAAGGAGAGGAGTCCCTGGAGCCGTGCTTGCCATTCAAGACGTTGGATTGTTGGAGCGTTTCTAGGTGTTTTCTATCTTTGATTTCAATGTTTAATTTAAGTTATCTTTGTTTATTTGTGAGTATGAGGAACTAAACCCCTCTTAGCTAGGGGGAATTCGAAACCATGTTCATGCTTGCAATATGATTTGATTACTTTCAGTTGTGATTCATAAGTTGTGAATTCAATTTACTTATCCGTTTGAATTAAAACTGATTTGTGTGTGTTGGTTGAGAGTGCACGCTTAATTTTCATGCATAAATCTAATGCTAGGATATAAGGGAGTTTCACCTAATCGTTATGAACTTATATTCACAAGTAGTGAAGGTTGTTAGTCACAATCGCGTTAAGTAAATTCTTGGCATAAGTTTCATGCAATTCATAGTTACAAGTGCTTCGTCAATGCTTATGATTTTTATAGAACTTAATGATTCTTGCTTGTATCTCTATTATGCAATTCATGTAGGGAACTTGTGGGGGACGCTTTGGGCTGTTGTATGCAATTATCCAATTCAATGAAATTAGGAAAATCTGAGGGTTAATTAGTGCAATTCACGGTTAATCTGGGGCGTTGAGAATTCATGGTTTATTGAAAAGCAACTGGAAATCGTTTTGTTTGCAAGTGTGTCATGTGTGGAGAAGAACCTTCTAGCTAGCCTATCATCCATAGTTTTACCCAAATTCGTGCAGATTTCATTAGTTCTTTAATTTACTTGTTTTGTTTTCAAATTCGTCAAAACCAAACCCCCCCCCCTTTACTTTAGAGTGTCTAACTAGTTAGAATATGTTTTAAATTGTGTTTTTAAGTGTTTTGAGTCAAGGAAAAACCAAAATTCGTCCAAAGTTGTGTTTAGAGTCCAAATCTGCCCAGTTTGTGTTTTTAGGCAGATTTGAGTGTTTTTAACTTGTTTTGAGTCTTTTAAGTTTGTTTTGAGTTCTTTGAGTCTAGTTAGTGTTTTTAACTTTGTTTATATGTTTTTAAGTCAGTCTAGAGGTTATTAGCAAGCCCTTCTAATCCCCGGTCCAGAACGATCCCCACTTACAGTCTTTACTACAATTGAGACAAGAGGGTTTAATTTATGTGTTAAGTTAATTTTCGCATCAGTGGTCCAGAACCGCACACACCATTGCTATCACATACCGTCCGTACAAGCTGAGGGTGCTGATGGTCATAAATGTCATCGAGACAGCGAAGACAATGGACCTTTTGTCACCCAAAAAAAACCTAGTTTCGTCGGCGGCCGGAGATCTCAGAAAATTGTAGACTCGTAGGATGAACCACATCACCGCTTAGAGAGATTTGAATTTGGATTTGGCAGCAGAAAGATGATAGGTTTTCGGTTGGTTTGGGAAATTTTTTGTAGAGAGGATTTAGATTTAGATTTGCTGGGTTTTGTTTCAAGCCATGGTGCTGTAGGGATTTGCAATGTTTGGTCCATGGCGAGGAAAGGATGAAGGGTGCAGGGAGGGAGGAAGGTGCGTGGAGATTAAGGGTTGAAAGGTGCAGGGAGGGTGGGATGGAGGTAGGTGATGAAGATTATCTAATCGATGCTCTTTCAAGGTAAGAGTGAGAGAATGAGGAAGAGAAAGATATGGAGGAGGTCGCTGGAATTAGATGGGGTTATGGGTCGCTACTCATGCTGCCAGCAATTGAGGTTATCTGCGAGGAGGAGGATTCTCTACCCTCCTATTCACCCCCCCTTCCATCCCCCTCTCACACATTGATTTTTGTCTCATTATCTCTATAAAAAAAAAATCAATATAAGATGTTGACGTGGCTTAACCGTGACCTTCCAAATAAGAAGGCATGGAAGGGTAGAGAGATTAGGAGGGTAGAGAATCCTCCTCTTATCGGCTAATAGGGATTAGAGAGGGTTGGGTGACAGATAATTTTTTTTTTAACATTTATTTATTTATTTATTAATTTATATTAATTTTTTAATTTTTTTAATTTTTCACATGAGCCCTTAATGACACGTTGTCCCGTGATCATTGTTCATGTGGGCACTACGTCAGTTAACAGCAGACTTAACAGCAAGCTTAACGGATGTATAAGACTATTCTAAAATTAAGACTTGAGGTATGACTCTAGAATGAAAAAAACTTCACGTATTAAATGTTGAAAACCACGAAATTTTACATTAATAAACTGAGATTAACCCTTTTTGTTTAGAGAGCTTTAATGAAAAATATTTGAGTTAAGTTTAATTTAATTAAAAACTACCTTATACTATTATTTAACCAAAAACACTTCATATTTAATTATAACAACCAAGCCCCACAAACATTAACACACATGAACTGAAGTAAAAGCCCGAAATGAAATTTTTTTTTCCAGCATTACCCTAACGGAAACCTCATGTTGTCTGCTAATTCTGTTAAAAATAAACTTTCCTTTATTTACAAACATGCCATTACGTTAGCCAATTACTTCTCTTTCTGTATTTTTTTTATTTTTATTTTTATGCCGTTGGTTTTCTCTCTTTTCTTTTCTTTTTGTTGTCCCCCCTAAGGGGCGGCGTCTATTTTATACGCTTGAGAAACCCAATCAATTCCAACTTTCAGTTATATATATATTTCCTTATATGAATTAGGTTGTTCAAATTCTTTTGTTGATCAACCACCACCCTTAATTTTGTTTGCCATTTAGAACCTGCTTTTTGTAGGAATCACTTCGATTGAAAATTATTCCAATTTCATTTTTCAGTTCAGCGGTTCTAGATTTGTTCGTGTGGTCTTGACTTTTGACCGATAAAACAATGGTCCTGGGGGTGGTTAAGAAATTTCTGGGGTAGAAATAATCTATATTAACAACATTGTCGCTTAACAATTTATGTAACAAAATATCTAATGGATGTATGACATTACAATTATATTCACAACTTTGTGTACAACATTGCAATGTTGTAAATATGATGTATGGGTTTGCAACCTAAACTTGAGGGGGAAAACTGTAATACCATGTTTTTAGGTTTTTTTTTTTTAGAGAAAATTCAAACAATATTTTTAGTTTAAGTACTAATGGAAAAAGCCGACTACAATCATTTTATAAATAGTATTATATTTTAAAGTAGATACATGATTGCCACTCAATGTCAGTAATTTTTTTTACGACCAGCTAGTGATTTTATCATATATTCAGAGAAACAGACCACATAGTTGTAATTATTTACATTTTCATCTCATTCTATCAAATTCACCAAAGTACTAAAAATAAATAATAAATTTACTTCCATTCGCCTAGGCCCAGCCTAGACCACGTCAAGACGTTAAGCTCTAGTTCACCACTCGACTACCGCCTAGCATCTTTTAGGTTTTTTTTTTTTTTTGAGAAAATTCAAAGAATATTTTTAGTTTAAGTACTAATGGAAAAGTCGACTAAAATCATTTTATAAATAGTATTATATTTTAAAGTAGTTACATGATTGCCACTCAATGTCAGTAATTTTTTTTTACAACCAGAGTTCGGCTGGTGATTTTATCATATATTCAGAGAAACAAACCACAGAGTTGTAATTATTTACATTTTCATCTCATTCTATCAAATTCACCAAAGTACTAAAAATAAATAATAAATTTACTTACATTTGCCTAGGCCCAGCCTAGACCACGACGAGACGTTAAGCTCTAGTTCGCCACTCGACTATCGCCTAGCATCTTGTAGAACCATAAGAAATAATGTGTGTTTTCTTCAATTTCATAAATAGTGTAAAGCTTTGTAATTGTCCTAGCAATAGTGTGCGTTATTTTTTGTTCAAATCCAGAATTAGTGTGAGTTCTTTTGTTCTTTCCAAAAATTGTGTTTATTTTGTTACTTTTCATAAATAGTGTGAGTTATTTTGGATCACTTTCAAAAATAGTGTGGATTATTATGTTGAAGTTCTAGAAATAATGTAGGTTATTATGCTGTAGTTCTAGAAATAGGGTGTGTTATTTTGGTTTACTTTCGAAAATAGTGTGGGTCATTATGTAGTAGTTCAAAAAATAGTGTGGGTATTATGCTGTAGTTTAGAAGTGGTGTGGGTTATTTTGATTCACTTTTAGAAATACTGTGGGTTATTTTGATTCACTTTTAGAAATAGTGTGAGTTATTATGATGTAGATCCAAAAATAGTGTGGGTTATTTTGATTCACTTTTAGAAATAGTGTGAGTTATTATGTTGTAGATCCAGAAATAGTGTGGGTTATTATGTTGTAGTTTCAGAAATAGTGTGAATTATTTTTGTTCATTTTCAGAAATAGTGTGAGTTATTATATAATAGTACCAGAAATAATGTGAGTTATTTTGTTGTAGTTCAAGAAATAGTAGCTCACTTTCGGAAGTAGTGTAGTGTGGGTTATTTTGCTATAGTTCAAGAAATAATGTCTATTTTGCTCCATTCCATAAATAATATGTGTTATTTTGGTTCAATTTCATAAATAGTGTGGGTTATTATGTTGTAGATCCAGAAATAGTGTGGGTTATTATGCTGTAGTTTCAAAAATAGTGTGAATCATTTTGGTTCATTTTCAGAAATAATGTGAGTTATTATACAATAGTTTCAGAAATAATGTGAGTTATTTTGTTGTAGTTCAAGAAATAGTAGCTCACTTTCGGAAGTAGTGTGGGTTATTTTGTTGTAGTTCAAGAAATAATGTTTATTTTGCTCCATTCCATAAATAATATGTGTTATTTTGTTTCAATTTCATAAATAGTGTGAGTTTTTTTTTATGTAGTTCCAGAAATAATATGAGTTATTTTGGTTCACTTTTAAAAATAGTGTTGGTTATTTTACTATAGTTTTAGAATAGTTTGAATTATTTTGGTTCACTTTCATAAATACTTTTGGTTATTTTGCTATAGTCTCTAAAATAGTGTTATTTTATTACCTTCTAGACACAATGTGGGTTATTTTGGTATATTTCATAAAGTGTAAGTTTATTTGCTATAGTTTTAGAAATAGTGTGCGTTATTTTGTTGTAATTCTGAAAATAGTTATATTTTCATTATTGCAGATGGAACAAATGAAAAATGTTAGGGTGAAGAGATTTGTTAATTGATATTGTTGCAGAGTTTCACTGTCGAGTTCTTCAAAAGGGAAAAGTTAATGAAAATCTTGATGTCCTCCTGCATTACATGAAAATATGCGAGTAATCTAGAGAAACAAATGATGCCTAAAGATAAATGAGGACAGAGAAACAAAATGGTAATAAAACAAACATCTCTAGTGCTTTGAACGGATTGTGAAGACCATGTTTCGAGCACAATGGCAATCCAGCAATCCAAGTTGTCCAAAAAAAGCAATCCAGCAATCCAAAAACATTCGTTACGGTTCACATACACTGACATAGAACATGATACTTGTATTAATCAAGATGGGTGCTCACTTGCTTAATGTATATGCACTCTACAAAGGAAATGATAGATTTGTAAAAAACAAAAAAAAAAAAAAACAAAAAGAGTACTTGTATTATACAATCTCCAAGCATACCTTAGTTCATGTTTCATCAACTTCTCAAACTCTGATGAATGGCTCCCCATTTAAAGGATCCAAAATTGTGTTCCATCTATAAGTGTTCTTCCATTTACCCTGAATTGAAAAAAATACAATATTTCAATACCTGATTTTTTTTTTCCCAATCAGTTTTACGAGAAGTCCATACACCATTGTATAAAAAGATAACATAGAAAATACTATAAAAAAAAGTACGAGAAGTCCATACACCATTGTATAAAAAGATAACATAGAAAATACTATAAAAAAAAAAAGTTGATGTAAGGAAATACACTTAACGAATCAAGTTATAATCGTTCACGTTTTTAGTTTCCAGTTACAACTCCAAACTTAATTACTTTTCTGAGTTCAGCAGTTTTTATGGGAACCAATTTCCACTGGTAAATGACCCATGACTTAGAAATTTTGCCAATGGAACAGTGAACAACGACGATGAGTTTCGAAACTCATCTCTCAAATTGATCAGGATTTGAAAATCAACTCTCAAAGCCTTAAACTAGCTAGCTACTATAACTTTGGTTAAAATCGATGGTTCCTATAGTTTACATAAACACATATAATGAAATACCTAGATATGATGTGTTACAATTAATAACTGATATAATAGAAATGCCATGGCATTATTCTAGTGGTTGAGTTTGTTAATATAGTTAGAAGGGTATTATTGTAATTGGAATATATGGTTATATAATAGATTGTATAGCTATCATTTTCTTAAGTTTAGTTGTATACATTATCTTCAAACAATCAATACAATCTCTCCTGTTTTTCTCTCTATCGTCTTCCTCTTTCTTTGTACCAATTCTTCATCTTTTACAATGTGTACCAATTTTTAATCATTTACAATGTAATTAACACAGTATTAGAGCCTCAGGCTCAAGCCATGGATCCTGGTGGTTTCTCTTCGCAGTAGTTTACATTTTTTTTCTTTTCCAAGTTTAGTTTCTCTTCGATTTCCATTAGATTTTCGGTGCATCCGTGATTGTTCTTGGGTTGAATTTTCAGGTTCCTTCATAATCCGTAACAAGTGTGATCATCGTCTTCAACCTCAAAATCCACTCTGCACATTTCGATATTTTTTCTGCCGTTCACAAAGCTCTTTTTGCAGAGCTTGCATACATGCTCCATCATCTTAACCAAAAAAGCAAACGAACCCAGATCCCAAAACTGAGACGGAATCCCATTTTTCCGAGAAAGTGTGAATCCTTCCATCGATTCGAGGAAAAATTGCTGAAGGAACTCAAGAAGAATCTTTTCACCACATTCGAAGAAAAAAAAATTGATGAAGGAGCTCAAGAAACAGAGCCCAAGATCAGAGACGAAGCTTCCTTGTTTTTTTTTTTTTTTTTCGAAAGTGACTGGAGAAGAAGTACTTTTGGGTTTTGTAGAATTTGTGGGCAAGAACAAGATATGGGTCCCTAATCCAAAACCTCTCCGTCTTTCTTGGGGAAGAAAAGATTTAGATTTTAGACTTTTGGTTTGAGCAGAAAGGTCTATCTCTCCATCTCGAGTGGTGCTTGAAGACAAGAAGTGAAGCTCAAGTGTTTGATGAAATGCTCAGCTCAGAATTTTCATGTGAAGGTTAAGTTTTTTAGCCACTTCTTCTGAATTTCAATGTTTGTGATATTTGGGATATTTGGATTCAAGAATATTGGTCATTGCTGGATAGTGCAATTTGTATGGTGGTGTCCAGTTCTTTCTCTGCTTCACTGATATTCTGCAAGTTTATTGCGTTTGATCCTTTTGGAACTCTTGATATATTTGGAGAAATGGGTGTGAAGTCTTGCATTCTGGCATGTCTAATTTTGTGGTTATTCAGATTATGGTCTATTCTTGGTGTTGTTCACATATTAGTTCTCTGTGCTCTATATCTGCCACTTTGATCCATGTTCTGTTCTCTGTTGTGGAGAAAATGTCTTAACTTCGTGCAGTCCACATGTTTGAAGAAATGCACAGCTCAAAGTTGTTTTGTGAAGTTGGTGAAGACACATGATTCGTGTTCTATTCTCTTGTGTGGAGTGATCTTGCTGATATGGGTTTATGTTGAAAATTGGGTTTTTTATTTGTTGTTTTTTGGATGAATTGTCTAAGATAAACTACTGTTTCATCTAGTGATTTGGTTGCATTACGAAATTTCAAGAAAGTGTCTTTCTGTCTTGATGGTTAAGAAAGTATCATTCTTTCTTTGATTCCATAAGAATTTGCCAAGAGTATCATTCTCTTATTGCCTTAGAATTTTCCAAGAGTATCAGTCTCTTGTTGCTTTAGAATTTGGCAAGAGTGTCATTCTCTTGTTGCCTTAGCATTTGTGTCAAGAGTGTCATTCTCTTGCTGCCTAGAAGAATTCATCTGTTTTGATTTCTGGATTGTACTTGTGTCTTTCATCATGGCTTCACCAATGGCTAAAGTTGTAGCCTTGTGTGATGATAATGGAGTGAGCAGAGGTTTGGTTTGTGTCTCAACTTTTCAAGAAGCTGCAAAAGCTCTTAGTAATCTTTTGGTCACCAGTTACAAATGTGTCATGGGGTGCACTTATTTGATTCAGGGCTTTGGGAAAGCTAGAAGATTTGGTGATAGGTGATAGGTTTTGTGGGTGCTTACTTGTTTGCAGCATCAACATCAAAAGTGGAACTTGTATCAAAGATGTGGGACTGAACATTCAATTGTGGATCACTTTTTATTTTCAAGATAGCGGCTTAGGTTGAGCTTTCCTGATCTTGTTCTGGTTCTTAAGAGGAGACACAATGTTCACGGGCATGTTCTTCCATGCTTTTAAGCTTGCTACTCTCCTGAGAGAAGGTTTGGGGGATAATGATGCTCTTAAGGACGACAATACTTTCTTCAATGTCACTACAAAAGCTCCAGCCCTCTTGCCTATCTTGCCATTACTTTTAGATTTGCCTTTAAAACCTTCTGCAGATTCAAGAGAAGCCACTTGCTTCAAAGTTGAAGATTTTATCTTGAAAGAGGTCCCGGTCCTTCGGACTATCAATAAATCACGGTTTCTCAGAGCGGTTAAACCTCCTGAAATATCAGGAGATGGACATTTCTTCCTTGCCAAAGATTTGGGCTTCGAAGAAGTGACATGCTTTACAAAGAAGTTCTTTTCCTTAGGTCCTATTAAACCCTTCTTTGAAGAGACTTTCGGTTTATCAGGAGATGGTGAAACTTCATGCTTCATGGTTTTAGGTGCAGCGTTGACATGGGGTTTCTGCAGTCTTTAGCTTCATAACAGTAATCGCAGATGTATTTACAAAATGATTGCACAATCTGTAACACCCCACCCCCTAATTTCAAAAATAGCTGAGTTTCAATTTAAAAAAAAAAATATTTTTGGGACATAGTGGTAAGCCACGTGGGGCTCACCTTATAACCTTTGTCCCCCAGTCCCTCTCTCTCCTCTCTTCCCTCCCTATAACCTTTTTCTCCTTTGTTCTCTTCCTCTGCACTCTCTTCTCTCTGTCAAACTATTTCACCTCTCTCCCTCTCTTCACCGAGACACACCCACACACCCAGCTGCACTCCCTGCTCGAGGAAGACACAATCACCATCTAAACCTCATCCCTTTCATCTTCCTCTCATCTCTGCGTAACTCGGTGAACCCAGGAAAAGAACCTCCGGTGAGTTTTCTTAAATTTTCCGGTTGGGTAAGCTTTAGATCTCCTCTTAATCATTGTTGAGGATACATGCATGATGTTTGATGGGTTTCATCTTGTTTTTATCAAGGTTTTGAAGACAGGAACAGCGCGGGGGAAAACTCACCCATTTTTCCGACGAACCCGTGATTTTCAAGGAGCTTTCCGATCACATCTGACTGTTTCACGGCGAAACGAGGGTATATTATTACTCCTCTCTCTCCCCTCTTCATTTTGATATGTAGTTTAAAACTTTATCAATTAAGTTACGTAGTGCATGGATGTTTAACAAGAAACACAAAGTATAACACTTGGTTTCATGATGCGATAACATACCGCTTTCCAATATAATTTGACAATAACTCTTCAAGAAAAAGTCTAGGAATTTGGTTGCAGACAAACACTAGACTTTAAAAAAATAAAAACAAAAATCATTATGTGAAATTTTTTTTGAAGCTATATAACCCTATAGTTTTGTGCACGCCTAGTGCTTTACTCGACTGTATATACATATACAAATATATATATATATACACACACACATATACACACACACACACACACACACACACACACACACACACACACACACACACACACACACACACATATATATATATGCTTTTTGGTAAACATTCAAGAGCTTCTTCGCTCTAGCTACCATATTTCTTTTTTCTGATTTGCAATAATCTTTTGGCATGTAGTGGCCAGTAAATTCTAATGGTTTATTAGGAGACTATCTTGTCTGCTACTAATTAAAGATATATCTGTGAAGTCTAGTTTTATTATTTGACTTCCCTTGTTAAATGATGTAAATTGTACAACATATGCTCTAGTTAGTTTTAGGGTTTTAATTGCTTCTCTGGTATCATGTTGTTGGAAATATCACTTCAAAAGCTTAATTTGTCTCATCAAAGGTTTGTTCATACATATGCATTACATGCCATTATTTCTAGTTCATTTTGTCTAGTGGTTTTGTTGAAGTTCCTTTCGAGTGCAAATATAAGGATAATATAGTGGCACAAGTAAGGGTGTCAAACCACAGGGACTGACAAACAACTTAGTAAAACCTTTGAATCTTACATATTAGCATCAGTTAATGACTCTTATGATTTAAAATTGGGGGGTTTAAGTAATTTTGGAAAAGAAATAAAGACAGAAAGAAAAGGGAAAAATTAGAACTATCTAAAAATAAACCTAAGACATGAAATAGGTTAATATTTTTAGGACATAAATCTGACTTAAAATGAGCTAACACCTTCCCCTAAACGTTCATGAATCATTGAGATGATCTTTTAACTTATCCATTTCAAATGCACAACTAAGATGTTTCACATATCTAGCATGGCATATAACTAGATTGTATGAATCCTCACTTTCTTTGCACGTGAGATGTGTGGCATGTTCATCAAACTTATATTTGTAGGTGCAACCTAGTATGGCATATACTCATATTTAGCACCTAGAAACTCTTTAAGAACGAAGAGGATTATGACCATCACATGAACCTTAGAACATGACATTTATGCTAGATTTTCATAGAATTAGTTTACATGATTAGTTCTGAACCTAACCACATGTTGCTAATAAATGAAAGAAGATATAGCAGTCATCCTTGTCATTCTCAACAAAAAGCAAACATAAATAAGGTAGTTAAGGTTGAAAATTTTGATGCGAAATAGATAAGCACACAAATTAAACCCTCTTTTTGTCAAATTGTAGTAAAGATGTAAGTAGGGATCGTTCTAGACCGGGGATTAGGAGGGATTGCTAAACACTTGGAAACTGACTTAAAAACTCTAAAACAAGGTTTAAAACACTAAACTAGACTCAAAGAATGCAAAACTAAACTTTAAAACACTTAAACAAACCTAAAACTCAAAACAGCAACCTAATGACTCAAAACTGCCTAAAAACCATTTTCTGGGCAGTTTTGAGAACCTAACAAGAACTTGGACGAAATTGAGTGAAAACTTGAATCAAAACACTTAGAAACACAAATCAAAACACTTTCTAACTAATCTAAGACTTCAAAATAAAGGGGGATTTGTTTTGGACGAAAATTGAAAACAAAACAGAGACTTAAAACTAAACAGATTGTAAAACGTTTTTGGATGAAAAGGATGGATAAAAGGCTAGTTAGGAGGTTCTTCTCCACACATGTCACACTTGCACACAAAACGATTTTCAGTTGTTCTTCCAATAAATTATGAATACTCAACGCCCCAAATTAACCGTGAATTGCACTAATTAACCCTCAGTTTTTCCACAAGTTATTAGGTTGGATGATTGCATACGACAACCCAAAACATTCCCTACAAGTTCCCTACATGAATTGCATAATAGAGATACAAGCACGAATCATTACGTTCTATGAAAAACATAAGCATTGACGAAGCATTTGTTACTATGAATTGCATGAAACTTATGCTAAGAATTCATTCAACCCGATCGTTTTCAAGCGACCTTCACTACTTGTGATTATAAGATTGTAACTATTAGGTGAAACTCCCTCATAATCTAGCATCATATTCATGCATGAAAACTAAGCGTGCACTCTCAATCAACATACACAAATAAGTTATCAATCAAATAGATGAACGAATTGAATCCACAACTTATGAAATAACAACTGAATGTAATCAAATCATATTGCAAGCATGTACATGGTTTCGAATTACCCCCCAACTAAGGGGGTTTAGTTCCTCATACTCACAACACAAAGTTTATTGAATTGAAACATCGAAGACATAAGAAAGATTACACCTAAAACGCCCAAGAATTCCACTTTGAATTTCTGCACGTCAAGCTCCTCTTCTTCTTCTCCTTGCTGCGGCAGAGATGGTTAAAGGGATTTTTGGATGTGGTTTTGGTTTAGGAATGGAGTTAGGATGATATGGTGGTGCGGCAAGGGGTATGGATGGTGTATGGAGGTGTATAATGGTGGCTGGAGTAAAGGATGGTTGCAGCAAGGAGGGATTAAGGTGATGGTGGCTGCGGCAAGGTGGGGAAAAGGGTTGGATGATTTTCTGATTTGTGGAGAGGGATCCCCTTTGCGGCATGGTGGTAAAACACATATATATAGGCAGCCAAACCCTAAAGAAATCAGGTTAGGCAAATAGGCTAGGGTTTGGGTGCAGCAAGGGTTGGAAATCCACCAGAAAATAAGGTTTCTAGAACATTAGGTGCGGCATGGGCTTAGGGTAGATAGATTAGGGTTTAACTTGGCAGAAATTAAATGATTAGGCCCTAGGGTGTGGCTGATTAAGTGGGCTAGGATTAGGGTTTAGGTGCGGCATAGGCTGAGGGTCCACAAGGAGTTTAGGGTTTATGTCATCTAAAAGCCCAAAGCCAAGAATAGAAACTCACGAAAATGGAAACCTCCAAGAATAGAAACTTCCAACTTTAGAAACTTTGGTTGCCAATTCCGAATTCTTTGTTCTTCACTTCCATTTCTTCATGTCTTAAGCTCCTATGACCTCCAAGCTCGTCCATTCCTCGCGCACCATTAGCCTACACAACATTCCGGCTCAATTTTTCTCTAAAATGCTCCATTTCGCACCATTTCATGTAATATGTCCTTTAAACCTGAAAACACATGAAAGTAGCTTAAAAGACTACTTTAACGAAGAGAACATAACGAAAATGCATAAAAACTAGCTAACATAGGAGCATAAATATGCTCCTATCAAATATGTGCTTGAAATAATTGAGACAGAAAACTAATTCTAGTTTGCAAATGAAATTGATAAACTAAAATTGCATCATAACATTAATTCAATCATGTCTAGGGCTTCAAAGCAGCCCTAAGTATCCATAACCTAAATTAAAAACATAAAAAAATACATAAAAACAAAATACATAAAAAGTTAGGAAAGCTAGAACCTAGAAACAGCTCAAGGTGCAGGACTCCTCATCCTCTTTGATGTTGTGTATCTCCTTTTTTTATCTCCTTCAGATTCTGTGTATTTCTCTCTTATTAAAAGGCTTAGAAGTTTTCTAACATTTGACACATTTACATCCTTGAATTAACTCTCATTTATAGCTCATTACAATCAGGTTTTGTATAGGAGTAGTTGAAAACTAGCTGTTATCAGAATTTGTAACTAAACAGCTCCTCTTTATTCTGTCATAATTTCTTGTAGAGACCTCCAAATCACAAGCTGTAAAGATCCTCAGAAAGAAGACTTCTAGGAATTTCTAACCATATATGGCCCATTTTCTAATTCGTTCTGAGCACTTTGGGGCAAAGCTCATAAGTTGGCTGCTCTATGAGGGACTTTTCTGGCGGATCTTGGGCCACTTGTGGGCTATGGTCTGGTCTTGGGTGAGTTGGTCTTCAAACTATCTATTCTAGGCTCTTAAAATATTCAAAATAAGATAATTTCTTCAAGCCCTTACTTTCATCCTGAAATACAATACAAACAACAAAATATCTTGTTATACATAGAAATTTTAAGTAAAAAACCTAAGCAAAAGTATAACTTTATGCACTCAACAAGTTCTTGAACGAAATTTTGTGAAAAACATGTTCATTTGAGCAACATCTATGGCATGCAATTAACAATTAAAGGCAGAATCATGCTTGTATGCACTCAAAAACAAAACAATACCCATGAAATTCAAAGCCTAGTAGAAGGGTGAACCAAGACTCAACTCAAAACAAAGTGAGTTGAGAAACTTTATACTTTGTTGATTCCTCTTTGCATAAGCAAAAGCTAATCACCCAAGGAGAGGGCCTTCATTCTTGCTTCTTAGCACCATGGATTTCTTGGATAAGGATGGTTGAAAGGTTTCTCCAAGTTCCCAAAGTTGAGAACCTCTAAGTCTCCACACTAAGGTAGGACTTGAAGAAGAGATGAGTGACCTAGAGGAAGTAAGATTGCTAGCTAAAATCCTCTAGGGTGGCCGACCTCTTAGAGAGAAAAATGGAGCTTGTGTTCTCATCTTTTCTCCAAAAGAAACTCTAAGGATGAAATGATTATAAAGTTGCCTTTATACCATCTCATAATGGAGTGGCAAACTTGCAGTTAAAGTAAGTTCACTATCCTCCTCTATTTGGCCGGCCTTAAGGGTTTATTGGGCTTTCAAGCCCTTTGTTTATTCAAGTTGTCATACAACTTGAGTTAATGGGCTTGACATTCAAATCCCATTGG
Source organism: Malus sylvestris (assembly GCF_916048215.2). NCBI lineage: Eukaryota > Viridiplantae > Streptophyta > Magnoliopsida > Rosales > Rosaceae > Malus > Malus sylvestris. Next base: position 11,942,765 of record NC_062273.1, read on the forward strand.
GCCTTTGCGGCCCAAAACTAACCCTATGTCTATAACGAACTTATTCGTTTGATTAATTAACATATTAATTAATCCTAACCATAAATAATTAAACCATTTAATTATCCTTAATCATCTCCGTTGTTTCTTCAATCTCTACCTTACACGGTGTACGATCCATTAGGTTCCTTTTAGCAAGGCAGTTGGCGATTGTTACTCTTAACGATCAATTGTGAATTGAAACTTACTTTCAATTCTCCCTTTAGTGATTATACACGTTTATGGCTTCCACAAACCATGAGTGACACCTAGCAATATACCATGGTTACCCAAGCTAATCAGAAGAGGTGGATAACCTATTCAGTTTAGGATTACAATGCAATACGGTCTTTCTCTAATACAATACTCTTGACCACATTGTTTGGTTTGATAGTTTAATCATGTCTACTATCCAATGTGATTCATTTACTTATATGATTACCTTGAATGTGATTTGGAACGACTTCCCAAATTTCATTCATACTCTGGCCAGAGATTCTTAATCATATCAAAGAGCATTCTCCCTCAAACGGTTTGAAGGTTAGAGATCCCTTGTTGCACATTCACTTGCCTCCATGGCTAAGTGGCTTAACCCCAACTATGTCGTGGACACCCTCTGACAGAGTGATTTTGTCATAGTCAAAGATCAAGGACGTAACCACAAGACAACTATGATGCCTCAGGTCAAATGACTACTTTGCATTATCCCAACCATGAGTTCTCATGTGACATGAGTATGAGAACTCCTCGTTGATCGTGTTTAGTGGACTCATTCTCTATTGAGCACCTACATGCTTGTCTTGGTGTCAATCACACCAATGACTCGAGACCAGTCACTCTTCCTGAGAGAAGACACAACACGTACTGATCTTAACGGACTGTCAATGCCCAATTGGCAATCCTATGATCAGGAACGTTTACGATATGTATACGAAAGAGAATGGTCTCATGAATCTAACTTCTTTAAATTACGTTCTCGTAATTACATATTCCTTTGACTTATCGTTTAAGCATATAACATTTATATGTGACGGCTTAAAACAATAATCTTTGCCCTTAATATTAAACTAGATTAGTTTAACATGTGAAATGTCCGTAAAGTATCATCATATGATTGGTTTTAGGGTACATTTCCAACAGTTCTGTCTAGTCAAATATTCTCGCTGCTATCACCTGAGCTGGGCACACACTTTAAGACAACCCACATGGGTTATTTGACAGCTTTTTCTTGAAAATGGTTTTTCAGCCCTAGATCTTTCCAAATTGTTTTTGCACATGACACATGGCTTTTCTTGTCCCGATTCTTATCTGAATCAAGCCCTCTATAAAAGCTTCATCTAGGGTTTCATTTCAACTTGGCTAGGAGAGTTTATTTTCTGAAGAAAAAAAAAGGTTGATTTTAGCTTGGCACTGCCCTTTGGTTCTTACTTAAAAACCCTAGCCACAAAATCACATTCATGCACTCAACACCCACATCATTACATATTAGTGTAGCATTGCTTTTGTGATTTTGAGCTTTGTTTCAAGTCAAGTTTTTATAAGTTTCAAATATTTGAACTGACCTTTTTTTGGATTCGCTTCAGTTTCTTCTTTCAAGTGTTTGACCGATGAAATTGACTAGACGACGAATCCAAATTTGCATAAACTTCATCATAATATCATTTGTATAAATTGATTGATTCTCGGTGCCACAAGATGAAGAGCTCATGAGGAGCTGCCACTTCATGAAGATCGAAGAAGTCCATCTTGTGAAAGGCAAGGTTGCACAAAGGTCTAAGCTGTTCCTAGATAGAGATCTAAGAATTGAGCTTGTGTGGTTACTTTGTAAGAATCTTGATTTCACTATTGGATTAGACTGAGTGGAGAGTCCTAGGTTTTTTTTAACCCAGAGGTAGGTTTTTCCGGCCAAAAACATCCTGTGCAATTTATCGCTTTACTAGTTTACTTATCTTCCTTTTGATTGTGATATATGCTCTTCATTATCCACAAATAGATAAGTCCTTGCAACTAAGTTTGTCAATATTAAAATGTACACTAAATTGGACCTTAGTTAACTAGGAACATTTTAATAAATTGAACTTTAATTTGACTTCTTCCGTTGCAAGTAAACTAACATATCTGAGCTTAGTTGATGAGTGTTGCTGACTAGTCAGACAAACACGTACATAGTTTTTAAATTGCAACTTATTCCACCTAGTATCAATTTCAATATCAAATGAGATACAAAAAAAGGCTGGAAAAAGTGTGAGATATGCAGTTCAATTGCTTACAGGCAAAAAAGATGATACTTAAGACTAGTTTGGTATTGCTGTGCTTTGAAAAAAAAAATTGTTTCTATTGTGCTGTGAGAATAAATGGCTATGAAATAAAGCAATAGAGTGTTTGGTAAACCATTTTGTAAAAGTGCTTTTAACAAAAAAAGTAGTGTTAAAGTGTTCGGTAAATTTTTATGTAAAACCGCTGCGACTATGTAAAATGACTAAACAAGATATGATGTTGAATATTATATAATAATTTTTTTATCTTTTCTTTTAGTATGACATTTATAAGATTATATAAACTATTTATAAACAATTGTAAGCTTTGAAGAATGTACTTTTACCTTTTTTTTATTAAGACTAGCATATGGGCACATACAAAGTGTGTGAGAAATTTTTTTATTTTTGTTTTTGAAATAGAAGGAGAGAGGAAGAGAGTGAAAGAGAATGTGGGAGTGGGAAGTTCTATTTTTTTTTAACTTTTTTTTATTAGAGATATGTTAGGATTACATGTAGGTGAGGCTTTGAAAAAAACAACAGCAAAATTTGGTTGTGTGAAATTACATTTCTACCCCATATTTCTTATTCATGTTCTGTTTTAATTAGAAGGTTAAACTGGTAATTTCATAAGATTTTGGTTGACAATGAGTGTTCTATTAATTAGTAGAGATATTTATAATTTTATTTATTCTATTCTTTTCTTTAAGAGTCATTTCTTCTTTACCTTGTCCTTATTTTATTTGTGCAAAACCTATTAATAGGAGTGTTTTAAGCTATTTTCGTGTGTTTGTAGGTCCTAATAACAAAGTTGGAAAAAAAGTGCATTTTGGTGCAATTTGGAGCAATTTTGGGCCAAAATGGATTGCATGCATATGGAGCAAGTGGGATGGACGTTTTTGGTGTTTTAAAAAGGGTTTCAACACATGCAAAAATCCGAATAATGAAGTTGAAGTGTGGAAGTGTGCAGATACATACACTTAAGGAACAATTTGAAAGGAAAAGAAGTGAAAAATGCCATTTGTTGGATTGCTTTACAAGTTGTATTCACATTTTCAGCAACTACAAACATAATTACAAGCTGAAATGATGCATAGCATGTGTGTAGAGGTGTAAAGTGGCCGAAAGTTGATGTTTGCAAGATGAAATGATGCAAAACATGTGTGTGAAAGTTGTCTAACATCTAGTACATGTGGAAAAGGGATGGAATACAAGGCAAATGCATCAGAAATTGAAGAATGAAGGCACATGGACAGCTACAAAGGAGTTGAATTAGCAAGAGAGGAATGATTGCCTTTTGTTAAAGGCAAGACACAATCATAAAAGAGCATGTAAAGTAGCTGTTTTTGCATCATTTTGGTCTTTGTTTGTATTGTTTATTGAAGCCACTTGAGTGATTCTTTGCTTTGGAGCTTCTATAAATAGGGAGTGAAGGGAAGAACATAGGGGGACATCAAAAACACATCAACCACCCCTCCATATTCAGAATTTTCGCCAGAAATCATTCCCTCTCTTTGCCGCAGCCTTCCTTCACCATTCTTTCATATTTTTCTGATTCTTTTTACCCTAGCCGTACCCCCTATCAATCCTAAACCCTTCCATACCATTCCCTACCCATTCTCCCATACAAATACCACCCTAGAACCTGACTTTAGACCAAGTGCCGCAGTAAGGAGGAAAGAAGACTTGTGGATGCACCTGCTGTCCAAGTTGGATCATCTAGGTGTTTTCTTTCTTTGGATTTTAATGTCTAAATTTATGTATCTTTGCTTTGTGAGTATGAGGAACTAAACCCCCCTTGGCTAGGGGGAATTCGAAACCATGTTTATGCTTGCTATATGATTTGATTACTTCTAATTGCGTTTCATAAGTTGTGAATTCAATTTACTTATCTACATGAATTAAAACTGATTTGTGTATGTTGGTTGAGAGTGCACGCTTAATTTTCATGCATAAGTTTGATGCTAGGATATAAGGGAGTTTCACCTAATCGTTATGAACTTATATTCACAAGTAGTAAAGGTTGTTGATCACAATCGTGTTAAGTAAATTATTGGCATGAGTTTCATGCAATTCATAGTAACGAGTGCTTTGCCAATGCTTATGATTTTCATAGAACTTAATGATTCTTGCTTGTATCTCTATTATGCAATTCATGTAGGGAACTTGTGGGGAATGCTTTGGGTTGTCGTATGCAATTCATCTAATTCAATAACTTAAGGAAAATCTGAGGGTTAATTAGTGCAATTCACGGTTAATCTGGGGTGTTGGGAATTCATGGTTTATCGAAAAGCAATTGGAAATCGTTTTGTATGCAAGTGTGACATGTGTGGAGAAGAACCCCTTAGCTAGCTTTCCATCCATTAACTTTTATCAAATTCGTTTTAGAATCTGTTCAATTTACAAAGTTTGTTCTTGTTTTCAATTTTCGTCAAAACTCAATCCCCATTTATTTTGAAGTGTTGGATTAGTTAGAAATCAATTTAGTTTGTGTTTTTAAGTGTCTTGAGTCAAGTCATAACCCAATTTCGTCCAATTTAGTGTTAGGTGTTCAAAACTGCCCAGAAAGTGTTTTTAAGGCAGTTTTGAGTGTTTATTTGTTGTTTTGAGTCTTTTGGTTTGTTTTGGTGTTTTATAGTTTAGTTTTGCATTCTTTGAGTCTAGTTTAGTGTTTTAAACTTTGTTTTTACGTTTTGAGTTAGTTTCAAGTGATTTGGCAATCCCTCCTAATCCCCGGCCTAGAACGATCCCTACTTACATACTTTGCTACAATTGATAAAAAGAGGGTTTAATTTGTGTGCTTATATATTTCGCATCACATATGTATATTTTATCTTCTGCCGCTAACTCCCTCTCTTCCCCTTCTCTCTCTGCCTCTCTTTGTCTCTCTCGACCTAATCCTAAAGAAAGCTAGGTCATGGGGAAAGGAAGGCTCGGTCGCATTAACCGATTCGTAGACGATGGATGAATTTCGATTTTAGGACTTACCATCGGTGATAGGAGCATATTTATGCGACTTAGTTTGTTTTCTTGCATTTATGTTATTAGTTCATAGTTATTTTAGTATTTTAAGCTATTTTCGTGTGTTTGTAGGTCCAAAGGGCTAAAGTAGCAAGAAAGTGTATTTTGGTGCATTTTGGAGCAGTTTTGGGCTTGGAATGGATAACACATGCATGGAGCAAGGTGGATGGACGAAATTGAAGACTAAAGAGGCTAGGAATGTGTTAAAGAGAAAGAAGAATTAATTTAAAGAAGATAAGGAACTCAGCAAGAAAAGAAGAAACATGAGTCAAGTTACCTTATTTTGATTTAACCTTTCTTAATCCTAATCTAACTAAGTTCCAGCCACAAGGAGAGTTCCCAAAGATATTAGGACACTAAATAAAGGATTCTAGAAACCCTAATCTCAGCCACAAAGGGGTGTCACACCACTTTTCCCCTTTCATTGCCTTGCACACCACCCTTGTCCCCTTCATTGTCTCCTTGCTGCACCATTCCACCACCCTTCCCCTTCCTTGTCGTGCATTCATCCTTTGTCTCCTTGCAGCTTTAACCTTTTACCTTTCCTTCCCTTTTCCTTGTCACACCACTCCCTTTCTTTTCCTTAGCTGTGCACTCCTTCCCCTTTTTTCTAGATTTCTGCCACAACTTTCACTTTCACTTTCACTTTCACTATTGTGTCATAACCTTTCCCTTTCCCTTGCCTTGTGTCCCCTTCCTTGTCCCCTTAACCTTTTCCTTGGATTCTGATTTGATTTAAAGTTAAAAATCCTTCTACAATCATTAGTTTCTTTCCCTTGGTTTTTCTGCAGCACCCTAGCTGTATTTCATTAGTGTTTTGACATATTTTGCTATTTAAGTAAGTGTGTGTAACAGCCATGGGGCATTCATCATTCATCCACTTCCATACACACCATTCACCACCATTCACACAACTAGAAAGCCATACACAAACATCTTTGTTGGAGCCATCATCTCACACATTCACCACCATACATACTTGGTGCGAGAATTACTTGACACACAAATTTAACCCTCTTTTTGACAATTGTAGTATAGATGTAAGTAGGGTATCGTTCTAGGCCGGGGATTAGGAGGGATTGCTAATCTATTCTAAATTAATTTAGAAATATTAAACAAGACTCAAGGACACAAAACTAAGCTAAAAACTCTAATAACTCGAAACACACTTAGAATGACTCAAAATAATGAAAACAATCAAATTAGACACTAGGAACTGAAATGGACGGAAATTGAATTAAAAGACTAACAACAATGAAAACTAACTAAATAATATAATTTAATAATGGGGGGTTTGGTTTTGATGAAAAGTAAATTAAACTTAAATAAATTACAGAATTGACAAAAACATGAAATTAAGGTGAAAGGATAGGTGACGGACTATCTAGAGGGTTCTTCTCCACACATGACACATATGCAACCTAAATTGATTTTCAGTTGTTCTTTCAATAAATTGTAAATCACAATACTTCAGATTAACCGTGAACAACACTTTTTTAATCTTCAAGTTTTCCTTAAGTTATTGGGTTGGATGATTGCATACAACAACCCAAAACATTCCCTACACGTTCCCTACATGAATTGCATAATAGAGATACAAGCAAGAATCATTAAGTTCTATGAAAAACATAAGCATTGACGAGGCACTCGTTACTATGATTTGCATGAAACTTATGCCAAGAATTTACTTAACGTGATTGTGACTAGCAACCTTCACTACTTGTGAATATAAGTTCATAACGATTAGGTGAAATTCACTTATATTCTAGCATCAAATTCATGCATGTAAATTAAGTATGCATTCTTAATCGACATACAAAAATAAGTTATCAATCAAGCAGTTAAGCAAATTAAATCACAACTCAGAAATCACAACTGAAGGTAATCAATTCATATTACAAATATATTCATGGCTTTGAATTAACCTCTAGCCAAAATAAATTTAGTTACACATTATTATCAAATTAATCCAAAAGTAAAATATGAGTTTGAGAAGATAAAACCAAGAAGAATGGAGTGAAGCCTCTGCTTTGTGCTCTGCGCAGTCCTCTTCGTTCCTCACCAGTCTGCCCGTTTCCTGCGCTCAAAGCAGCCTGCTCTCCTCTGCGTGCTGCAAGTCTTTTTCAAAGCTGCAAGGGCAGCTAAGCTCTTCTCTCTCCGCACGTCTCTCTATTTTATTCTTTCTGTTTTCTTTTCTTCACACGCTGCCAAGGCAGCCCTCTCTCCTTCCACCTGTCTCTCCCGCTGCCCCCTCGGTTTCTGCTTCTCCTCCCCGGTTTCTATCCCCTCTCCCCGTCTGACTTCTTTTCCTTTTTTTTTTTTATTATTTTCTTTCCTATGAGCTGCCAAAGGCAGCTACCCCCCCTGTCTCCCGTCTCCTCCCCCCTTATTATTCTTCTTCTATCTCACCTAACTCTGTCCACTTCCTCTTATTTTCTGCCATTCTTTTTGTTCCACTACCTTCCCACTGTCTTCTTTCCTCGTCTATGCTATTATTCCCCCTTTTGTTTGTCCCTTGCTGACCTGCTTTCCTCCAGCTGCAAAGGCAGCTCCTTTTAATTTTTATTCATTCTTTCTGTTTATTATTTAAAACTCATTTGTGCCATTTTTATTTTCTTTGCATAACAAATCCTATAAACACAAAAATAACGTAAATAGCTCAAAAATATAAGGAACTAACTAAGAAAAGACGAGTGAATTTGAAGTAAAAATATATATAAATATGATCCGATCAATACTTTCAGCCATTCTCCCATACAAACCACCACTCACACCTTTGTGCCACATATTTGCAAGGAAGGAGGATTGCTTGGAGTTGTGCTAGTCATTCAATTTGGATTGCTGGAGCATTCTAGGTGTATTCTACTTTGGTTTTCAATGTTTAATTTCAATTGTTTCTGTTTAATTGCAAGTACGAGGAACTAAACCCCTACTTAGCTAGAGGGAAGTTCGAAGCCATGAACATCCTTGAGATATGAATTGATTTCTTCCAATTGTGATTTGATAAGTTGTGAATGCAATTCAGTTAACTATTTTCTTCAAAATTGATTCTTGTATGTTGATTAAGGATGCATACTTAGTTTTCATGCATGAATTTGATGCTAGAATATAAATGAGTTTCACCTAATTGTTACAATTTTATATTCATGAGTAGTGAAGTTTGCTAGTCACAATCGCCTTAATTGAATTCTTGGCCAATGTATCATGCATTCATAGTTACAAATGTCTCGTCAACACTTATGATTTTCATGGAACGTAATGATCTCTGATTGTATCTCTATTATGCATTCATGTAGGGGACTTTTGGAGAATAATTTGGGTTGTTGCATGCATTCATCCAATTCAATGAGTAAAGGAAAATCTAAGGGTTAATTAGTGCATCACAGTTAATCTGGGGTGTTGAGCTTCATAATTTATTGAAAAGCAATTGGAAATCGATTCATGTACAAGTGTGTCATGTGTGAAGAATGGACCTCTAGCTAGCCCATCACCCATATTTTCCCCCAATTTTGTGCAAATCTGTCTAATTCTAGTTTCTGTTTTGTTGTTACTTTATTTTCGTTCAAAATCCAATCCCCCTTTACTTTAGTGTGTCTAATTAGTTAGAATCCGTTTTAGTTTGTGTTTTTAAGTGTTTTGAGTCAAGTAAAAGTCAATTTTCGTCCAAAGTCATTCCTAGTGTCTAATTTGAGTCTATTTGGTTGTTTTAAGTTGTTTTGAGTATTTTAAGTTTGTTTTAAGTTCTTTGAGTCTAGTTAAGTGTTTTTAAAACCTAGTTTTATGTTTTAAGGTCAGTTTTAATAGATTAGCAATCCCTCATAATCTCCGGTCCAGAACGATCTCTACTTACATCTTTACTACAATTGTCAAAAAGAGGGTTTAATATGTGTGTTAAGTTAATTTTCGCATCAGTCGGTGTTAGCGGTGAAGGCGTCGTGGCTTTCCCATTGAGATTTTAGGTGTCAAGCAGAAGGGTGCAAATCTAGCATTCTTTGTGCAACCCAGATTTTGACAAAGCCTAGAAATTTGGCCAAGAGGCCCCGAATTTTGACAAAACCTAGAAATCCGACGAACCTCCCGACGCTCCTGTCCCAGAAATCCGAAGAACCTTAGAGTAAAAAAGGACAGAAGAGAGACGTGGCGGGGTCGGCGACGAAGTCGACAGGTATAATGTATAATTTATTTAATTGCTAAAGGCCATTTTGGGTATTGGAAATTTTCATTAAAGGCCTCAACGCCTCTTGCTAAATCAATTTACGCATAAGCTGGGCAAGCAAAAAAAAGAAGATTTTTCAAAGCTGGGTTATGCAGCTTTGTGTTTTTGGTTTTTTTTTCATCAAAAACTGTGAAAAAAAGCTAAAGTTGAATGTTTACCAAACATAAAAAACTCCCAGCTTTTTTTTATACCCTTTTTTTTTTTCAAAAACACCTCAGTACCAAACCAGGACCTAAACTAGTAAAAAAAGTCACCTCTAGTAAAATTATGCGAATGTGAAACTAGCCTTTAATTCTTAAAAGGGTTGTCAAACATCTAAAAATGATCACACAACCAAAATATTTGCTCATAAACTAAATAGTTAAGCAGTAACTAGCCTAAAAAAAATTAAAAAAATAAACATATGCGGAAACAAACAAACCATGAGCCTCAGATTCTTCATGACTTCATGCATTGAAGCTTTCTGCCATGGAAAAATTCTCATTGTTTGGGTTAATATTTGAACATTGGGCTGCAAATATATGGAAGCCCAGAGATACCAACTAAAGGGAAACTTGCCCGAAGCCCAAGCATCAAGCCCATAGACAAATTGGTACCTTCCCATTAATGCAAAAGCCATGTGCCTATGATTTAAATGTCAAGTGATGGGGACTAACTCACAATCAACCAAAAAGCACTTTTTGGTGGCAATACAAGTAAAAAGCTAATGACTCACTACCCTCCAAATGCTTTCGGGCAAGAGCAAAGTCACTGCAATCAGGCTAATTGTAACTATTAGGTGAAACTCCCTCATAATCTAGCATCATATTTATGCATGAAAACTAAGCGTGCACTCTCAATCAACATACACAAATAAGTTATCAATCAAATAGATGAACGAATTGAATCCACAATTTATGAAATAACAACTGAATGTAATCAAATCATATTGCAAGCATGTACATGGTTTCGAATTACCCCCCAACTAAGGGGGTTTAGTTCCTCATACTCACAACACAAAGTTTATTGAATTGAAACATCGAAGACATAAGAAAGATTACACCTAAAACGCCCAACAATTCCACTTTGAATTTCTGCACGTCAAGCTCCTCTTTTCTTCTTCTCCTTGCTGCGGCAGAGAAGGTTTAGGGGATTTTTGGATGTGATTTTGGTTTAGGAAGGGAGTTAGGATGCTATGGTGGTGCGGCAAGAGGTATGGGTAGTGTATGGAGGTGTAGAATGGTGTATGGAGGTGTAGAGTGGTGGCTGGTGATAGGAGCATATTTATGCGCCTTAGTTTAGCTTGTTCTTGTGCATTTATAGTGTTTTTACTTAGTAAAGTAGTCTTTTAAGCTAGTTTTATGTGTTTTCAGGTTCTAAGGGCAAAGTATGCAAAGAGGTGCGAAATGGAGCATTTTAGAGCAAAATTGAGCTGGAATGGAGTGTATGCTAATGGAGCACAAGGAATGGACGAGTTTGAAGGTCAAAGGAGCTTAAGAAATGAATAAATGGAAGTGAAGAACAAAGAAGTCGGAATTGGCAACCAAAGTTTCTAAAGTTGGAAGTTTCTATTCTTGGAGGTTTCCATTTTCGTGAGTTTCTATTCTTGGCTTTGGGCTTTTAGATGACATAAACCCTAAACTCCTTGTGGACCCTAAGCCTATGCCGCACCTAAACCCTAATCCTAGCCCACTTAATCAGCCACACCCTAGGGCCTAATCATTTAATTTCTGCCAAGTTAAACCCTAATCTATCTACCCTAAGCCCATGCCGCACCTAATGTTCTAGAAACCCTATTTTCTGGTGGATTTCCAACCCCTTGCCGCACCCAAACCCTAGCCTATTTGCCTAACCTGATTTCTTTAGGGTTTGGCTGCCTATATATATGTGTTTTACCACCATGCCGCAGGGATCCACCCTCTCAAAATCAGAAAATCATCCAACCCTTTTCCCCACCTTGCCGCAGCCACCATCACCTTAATCCCTCATTGCCGCAACCATCCTTTACTCCAGCCACCATTATACACCTCCATACACCATCCATACCCCTTGCCGCACCACCATATCATCCTAACTCCATTCCTAAACCAAAACCACATCCAAAAATCCCTTTAACCATCTCTGCCGCAGCAAGGAGAAGAAGAAGAGGAGCTTGACGTGCAGAAATTCAAAGTGGAATTCTTGGGCGTTTTAGGTGTAATCTTTCTTATGTCTTCGATGTTTCAATTCAATAAACTTTGTGTTGTGAGTATGAGGAACTAAACCCCCTTAGTTGGGGGGTAATTCGAAACCATGTACATGCTTGCAATATGATTTGATTACATTCAGTTGTTATTTCATAAGTTGTGGATTCAATTTGTTCATCTATTTGATTGATAACTTATTTGTGTATGTTGATTGAGAGTGCACGCTTAGTTTTCATGCATGAATATGATGCTAGATTATGAGGGAGTTTCACCTAATAGTTACAATCTTATAATCACAAGTAGTGAAGGTCGCTTGAAAACGATCGCGTTGAATGAATTCTTAGCATAAGTTTCATGCAATTCATAGTAACGAATGCTTCGTCAATGCTTATGTTTTTCATAGAACTTAATGATTCTTGCTTGTATCTCTATTATGCAATTCATGTAGGGAACTTGTAGGGAATGTTTCGGGTTGTCGCATGCAATCATCCAACTTAATAACTTGTGGAAAAACTGAGGGTTAATTAGTGCAATTCACGGTTAATTTGGGGCGTTGAGTATTTATAATTTATTGGAAGAACAACTGAAAATCGTTTTGTTTGTAAGTGTGACATGTGTGGAGAAGAACCTCCTAACTAGCCTTTTATCCATCCTTTTTATCCAAAAACGTTCTACAATCTGTTTAGTTTAAAGTTTCTGTTTTGTTTTCAATTTTCGTCCAAAACAAATCCCCCTTTATTTTGAAGTCTTAGATTAGTTAGAAAGTGTTTTGATTTGTGTTTCTAAGTGTTTTGATTCAAGTTTTCACTCAAATTCGTCCAAGTTCTTGTTAGGTTCTCAAAACTGCCCAGAAAGTGGTTTTTAGGCAGTTTTGAGTCATTAGGTTGCTGTTTTGAGTTTTAGGTTTGTTTAAGTGTTTTAAAGTTTAGTTTTGCATTCTTTGAGTCTAGTTTAGTGTTTTAAACCTTGTTTTAGAGTTTTTAAGTCAGTTTCCAAGTGTTTAGCAATCCCTCCTAATCCCCGGTCTAGAACGATCCCTACTTACATCTTTACTACAATTTGACAAAAAGAGGGTTTAATTTGTGTGCTTATCTATTTCGCATTAGCTGGATTAGAGGAATGGCTGCGGCAAGGAGGGGGAAGTGGCTGGTGTGATGGAGAAGTGGTGGCTAAGAGATATTAGGGTGATGGTGGCTGCGGCAAGGTAGGGAAATAGGGTTGGATGAATTTCTGAATTGTGTATGCATGATGAGTGCGGCTAGGTGTAGAAATATATATATAGGCACTTAAAAACCCTAGCAAATCAGATTAGGGTTTCTAGAAATCCAAATCCACCAGAAAAATAGGTTAAACAATCAGAAATTTGGTGAGAAAAGGGCCTAGGGTGCGGCAATTAAGTGGGCTAGGGTTAGGGCTTCTAGAAAGCCTTGCAAGGCAAGGAAATATGTGTTCTAGAAGGGGAAAGGTGCGGCTGGTTAGTGGGAAAGTGGATAGGGCTTCTAAAAAGCCCAAAACCAAGAGAAATTAAGCCCTAACCCACGACAAGGATGAGAAAATATTCTAACACCTTTCTTTGTGTCTTCCAACGCTTCGGAACCTTCTAATGTTGCTCAAACGCAAGGCCATTCCGGTTTAGGAAAGATCAACCCAAAATGGAAACTTTTAGGCTTAGCTTTCCTACTTCAAGTAGGGAACCTCAAATCTTCAACTCTTCAATTTCATCCCAACCTTGTGTTCCAAGCATGTCCTTTTCATTCCAAGCTCACTTTTTGCTCCAAAAGCTCCAAATTGCATCATTTCATGTAATATGTCCTTTAAACCTGAAAACACATGAAAGTAGCTTAAAAGACTACTTTAACAAAGAAAACATAACGAAAATGCATAAGAACTAGCTAACTAAGGCGCATAAATATGCTCCTATCAGGGACTAACTCACAATCAACCAAAAAGCACTTTTTGGTGGCAATACAAGTAAAAAGCTAATGACTCACTACCCTCCAAATGCTTTCGGGCAAGAGCAAAGTCACTGCAATCAGGCTAATTTGAATAAAAGAAGGAAGAGGCCCCAGAAACAAGGACACTCAACCAATTAAACAAACAAACATACAAACTCTGCTCTTAAGCCAGATTTGCATCTAAAAGCTGTAATCAACCCAGATCTTAGTCATTTTTAGGATAACTCCCTCACAAAAGCTATCTTTTATCTTGATTAGAAGCTCTGCTATCACCCCTAGTGGCATAGTATCAATTTCTTTGTGTAAATTGGTTTACCATCCATCCCTTTCTAGCATAGAAACCACTATAAACTCAAAGATAAGTGACTGCAAGAGGTTCAACCTTGCCAAATAAGGTGAAATCTTGCCCAAAGCTCTTTGTTTGCTTTATGAATTTGTAGATCTATTACTTAATGCATTCTCCAGTATGTATTAGTCATATCTGCCTGTTTTCTACTTTAAAAGTCTTATTTGCATCTGGATTAGGTCAATTTAATAGATATGTTTTCATTTAAAACCAATCAAGAACCAAACAAATGACTTAAGGGATCTGGACTCCCCTTATTCGAATATACAAGACTATGAACTGAAAGTACTTGGTCACAAGGCAAGAAAAAAAACTTAATGTGGACTTAATCTATCTACGAAAATCCTTTGATAACAAAAAGTCTGAGTAACTTGGGGCGCAAGTAATCAACTAAACATAATCTTGCTCTACATCTGCTATATTAAGATAGCAGTGGCACGCCTAACACTTAGTTAGTTTTGATTGTGAGCCTCAAGGCCTACACCTAAAGCTCCACAAAGGCACCTTTCAAAACTAACTTTGTCCTTTTCTTGCAGCACATCAGCAGGCAAGAGCGACTACATATCTAAGGTGACAATCCCTTGGGGAGTTGTGTTGAGAGCCGAGGAGCCCTCTTTAGAGAAATCTTCACCCGAACCTAGTTTTGGCACACTTGATGTGATTCATTTAGTCTTGTATGCCAAGAAGAAGAAGGAAGGAGAAAACATTCAACTGGAATACAGAATATGGGTCACCCCAGTATTTACCAAAAGCAAGCATGACAAATCATCCAAAGGATTTTCCTTCCCTGTAAGGACTAGCTATTCTAGAAAGCCCGACTTCATATGAGAAATCAGGAAGGAAGGTGACCAATGAGGACTTGAAAGCCACCATGGTATAAGTATTAAGAAGTATGGAGAATATCACTTTGGAAACCAGATGAGAAGTAAGCAGACTCTGTTCTTTAGTGAGGAATTTGCAAAGAAGACTATATCTGGAGTACTCTACTCCAAAGAATGGTTATGCTAGAGAAATGATGAGAGAAGATAGCCCTGTGAAGCAGCCAGTTATTCCTCTATTTCCTTTGCTTAAGGAAAAAAGGGATAAAGGGAAGAACAATGAGGGATCTGAAATTGATCAGCCAGTGTTGGAAAAGATTTTAGAAGTGGAGTTGCCCGACCCCCTATTATTTTCACTAGATAGTAGGGGCACATTGGGTAAGAAAGAAAGAAGTATGGGATGCCCTAGTCAATTGGAGAGACCAGTGGAAAAGGCAAGCCTACTAAGGTAGACAAGTCTCCCCCTTATAGGCCACTACCATTGGTTACTAAAGGAGGGGAGACCAAGTGAAGGAAGCCCAAAACAAGAAATGAGACTTTCTCGGGCAATGATCATAACCCGAAGTGGGAACTTCCTCAGGGCAATGATCGTAGCCCGAAGTGGGAACTTCCTCATACCCCGCCGAATAATACAGCTCACCAGCAGCTCAGGGATGAATTAGCCGAGTTAAGAATGATGATAGCCTAGAATGCTCAACCCCAGGCTCGCCCGCTGTTCAGGATCACCTACCAAAAGCCATATCAAGAGTATATTGATGAGCGTAATCCTTTTCCTCTCAATTTCAAGATGTCCGCATTCCCAACTTTCAGTGGAGATGATGGCAGTGTATCATCTAGAGACCACATCTTCAAGTTCTCCAACCATTGCGTGGCATTTGAAGATAATCCTAACTATAAGTTGAGGTTGTTTGGGAACTCGTTGGTTGGTTTAGCATCTCAGTGGTACTCTTTGTTACCCCCCAATTATATTGCTAACTGGGGGCAAATGGAGATGGCCTTCCATGAGCAGTTCTATAAGATGTAGCCCGAGATATCCATTAATGACTGATGTGAAAATTATGTTGACACACAAATTAAACCCTATTTGTGACAATTGTAGTAATGATGTAAGTAGGGATCGTTCTAACCGGGGATTAACTAGGGGTGCTAATCTAATATAAATTGATTTAAAAACACAAAAACTAAACTTAAAGACTCTAACAAGACTACTATAACTCAAAACAGATTTGAAACACTCAAAACTGCCTAAAACAATCAAATTGACTCAAAAAGAAACTAGAACTTGATTGGACGAATTTGAAAGTGTTTATGACTCCAAATGCTTAAAAACACAAAATAAAACAGATTTGAATGACTAAGACTCAACAAAATATGGGGGGGGGATTGTGTTTGGACGAAATTAAATTAAATGGGTAGATTGTAAAGAAAACAGATTGTAAGACAAAATTGTGATGAATCAACGTAAATCAATTTCCAGTTATCAATTTAATAAGTTATGAACCTCGACACTCCAAGTTAATTAGGTCCGCTTAAATTAACCTTCAGATTTCCCTAGAATCATTGAATTGGATGAATATGCATCGCAAACAAATTATTCCTAACAAGTTCTCTATATGAACAGCATGATAAAGACACAAGTTAGAATCATTACGTTCTTTGGAAATCATAAGCATCGACAAGGCATTTGTAACTATGAAAAGCATGATACTCTTGCCAGGAATCTACTTAACACGATCGTGACTAGCGACCTTCATTACTTGCGAATATAAATTCATAACGATTAGATGAAACAAACTTATATCCTAGCACCAAATTCAAGCATGCAAATTAAGCGTGCACTCTCAATCAACATACAAGAATAAGTTCTAAATCAAACGGTTAAGCAAATTGTATTCACGACTTATGCAACGATAACTGGAAGTAATCAACTTATTTCACATATATAATCATGGTTTTGAATACACCCTTAGCCAAAACGAATTTAGCCAATCATACTTAAAGCAAAACAAAGATTACATGAATTAGACATTGAAATATAAGATAGAATACACCTAAAATTGTTCAACAACTCAGAATAAAGAGCCAAACAATTGAGTGAATCTGTCCCTTTTCCTTGCTTGCGGCAGATTGGGTGTTGATGGTTTCTGGGCTGTTTTGATGATGTAGACTGGATTTTGGGGGGTGTAGAGGCACAGCAAGGGGTGTAGGGTGAGTGTGGAAGAGTGTTTGATGGTTGGAAGGTGGTGGAGAACTCGGCAAAGAGGGTGGAAGAAGGTGGAGCCGCTGCTTGTATTTTCTGGGCACTAGAATGGTGTTTTTGGGGTGTTTTGCTGCCTAGGGTGTGTATGGACAAATTTCTATGATGAATGATGAATGGCTGCTTAGGTTCTGTGTCGGGGGGTGAGGCAACATAAGGTCCATATATATATAGCATGGTAAAAACCCTAGGATCAGAATTACGGTTAAACCTAGCAGATACAAGTGATTAGGGCCCTTAGGGCTTGCGGCAAAGGTTGGGAACTTAAGTCCTAGCCCAATTGGTTTCAGATATGGACTTAAATAATCCAAATCCAAGAGAAAAAGGGCCAAATAAAATCAAAATCCAATTAGAAATAGGTTTAAGAATTTTCGTCCAAAATTGGGCCTTCTAGAAACTAAGTGTCTTATGGCTGATTTTGGGTATTCTAGAAGGCATAAAAGGGGGGGGGGGAAGGTGTGGCACCCTTTTAGGGTCAAATAGGGCCTCTAGAAATTAGGTTTTTAGGTCCACTTGTAGCTAGGATTAAGGTGGAACAAGTTAGGTTAGGATAAGATAGGATAAGGTTTGGACAAGATAAGGTTGGATAAGGTTTTGGATAATGTTTCCTCTTTTCTTGCACTTTCCTTATCTTCTTTGTCATGAACTTTCCTTTTCTGATTTGTAGCATGTTTCTAACCTCTTTTGACTCCAAATTCGTCCATCCACCTTGCTCCATATACAAGCTATCCATAATAAGCCCAAAACTGCTCTAAAAGGCTCCAAAATGCATCCTTTCGCTAAATACGTCTTATGAACCTGAAAACACACAAAAGAAGCTTAAAGAACTAAAATAACTAAGAACTAATAACATAAAAGCACTAAAACAAGCAACTAAGTTGCATAAATATGCTCTTATCAATGACTTTGTAGAGGTGAAACAATATGAACATGAGCCTACAGATGACTTAATGATGAGGTTTAGAAGGACAAGAATGAGGTGCTAGTTCTCTATCACTCATGCCCAACTTATATCCATTGCTTAAAAGGCCTTGAGGCTGCCAGGCTGCCTTTGAGGAAGAAGTTTTATGATGTGCAGTTCAATAAGTTACAATAGTTGGTGATTGCTACCACAAAGTATGAGAAGTTGTTGCTTGAAGAACAGCAAGTGAATCACTCGTCTAACGTGCCTCTTTTCTAAAAAAGCAAAGCTGCCATCCACCAAATGGAGTTTGAAGGAGAGCTAGAAGAAAATGATGGAAGAGAGAGAATGGACATCTGTGCAGCAGAGATGACTACCCCCTTTAAACTTTTAATAGTAAATGGGTTAGTCCTGCCAGTCAAAGACTAGAAAATGGTAATGAATGATGGTGGTTTTGTCCCCATGAAACCCCCTAAATATCAAAGTTACTCTTTTGATTTAACCAAGGTCGTGGAAATCTATGAGGAGTTAGTGCGAGCAAGGGTAATTGTGCCCGACAGCACCAAAAAATGCCTAAGCCAGAACAGTTGAAAGGAAATAAGTACTGCAAGCTGCACTATACCTTCAATCACTTCATAGCCAACTATGTCCAGTTTAGGGATTGGATACAATACCTTATAGTGAGAGGAAAGTTGCTGCTGGAGAAACCATAGGTTAACATGATGATTGACACAGATCATTTCCCAGAGGCCCCAATAAACATGATCAACCTAACATGGGCTGAGAAAGGGAAAGGGAAGTCCACTTAAGAAGTAAAATCAGAAGGGAGACAAGTAGTTGACAGGTCAACAGAATGAGCCATCAAGTTGCCTGGAAAGGCCAAAGCAACCATAGTTAAAGGAATGGTATTATGTATCAGGTGTCAGTGTGAATGTGAGTTAGAAGTGCCAGCAACAGAAGCTATCATTGATCAGGAGTTGACCAAAAGAAGAGAAAAAGAAGAACAAGAAGCCCGTAGAAGTTTCTTGCGAACAGCTGAGAAAGAGACCTCAAGAAATGTTTTCCAAAGGTTAGGAGGAGATTCTCAACCAAAGAGCTTGTCAGAAGTATTCAGAAATTATGAAGCCTCTGAAGAAGTGAAAGACAAAGAATCCAAAACACCAAGATGGGTGGACGTGAACCCAACCCAACCAAGCTATGCTGGTGGAGATGTCAGAAGAAAGGAAATGATAGTGAAATCCAGTCATAAAGAAGAATCCTACCCGACTCGGGCAGAAATGGTATGTGGTTGGAAATGATGGGAAACCCGTCAAGGAAATCGAAGCCTCTATGATCAGGAGAGTTCGGAGGCAGCACAAAGCCCACATGAACTCATTAAAAGTCCCAATTATCTCATACACCTCCGAGAATGTGAAGTTTGAGAAAGTACCTCATTGGGGAAGAAATCAACTTCAGTGGAAAAGCAAAAAAGAAGTAGAGAAAGCTAATAGCAAGACCGAAGGGGAATGAGATCATGTGTCGCAAAGCCCCCATCTTAGGAAGTACAGAATCTTGAAGAGAGCTCAAGAGGATATGGTAATGATGCCAACCTCAAGATGGAGTTCAGAACCAATATGCTTTGGAACTATCGCACCTGAAAGGGGGTTGCCCGCACCATTGCTAGTTGATACTTTCTGTGAAAACTCAACATGGACACAGAACTTTGGCATAACTCAGGAATAAAGGTTGCCCGAGCTAATGTAACCCGAAGAAGCAGAAGCCTGGTTAAATGAATTCATGAGCCACATGAAGGGCAAGAATGAGGACTTACCTGGACATAGCAATTTCCACATAAACATGGCATATGTTTTATCTGCCATGTTTTGTCCCAAGCATGACCAACCTGCCACAATAGAGGGTGATTACTTGGCAACAGAACCTATGATAGCACATGTTAGTGTTGAAGAAGTAGGAAGAGAAGGGTCGGGCATAATAGGTTTGCCCGAGCTTACAAGGAAAGAGCCTGAGAAAGTGTACTCAGACAAAATGGTCTTCAGTCGCCCGAGTTTAACCCTAGCTAACTATCTCAAGCCTATTTATGTAACTGCTCATCTGAAGGGAATACCCTTCAAGAGGGTTTTGATTAATGAAGGAGCTGCAGTCAATGTTTTGCCGTACAAGCAAATGAAAAAAATGTATAAAAGTGAGGAATATCTCATCCCCACGGATCTAACAGTTTCCAATTTCTCCAGAGCTATTACTAGAACTCATGGGATATTGCCCCTAGAGGTTGACTTGGGTTCCAAGCAAATCATGCAAGCCTTCTTCGTTGTGGATAGTTGATGCGAAAATTAACTTAACACACAAATTTAACCCTCTTTTGACAATTGTAGTATAAGTATAAGTAGGGATCGTTCTGGACCGGGGATTAAGAGGGCTTGCTAATAACCTCTAAACTGACTCAAAAACATAAAACTAAACTTAAAAATACTTAACAAGACTCACAAGACTCAAAGCAAACTTAAAATACTCAAAACAGCTTAAAACAACTAAATAAACTTAAACTAGACACTAGGAATGACTTTGAACGAAAATTGACTTTTACTTGAATCAAAACATTTAAAAACACAAATTAAAATAGATTCTAGCTAATTAGACACTCTAAAGTAAAGGGGGATTGAGTTTTGGACGAAGTTGAAACAAACAAACAAGTATGAAAAACTAGACAGATTGTAAAACAAATTTGAGAAATAAGATGATGGATGTGATAGCTAGAGGTTTTTTCTCCACACATGACATGTATGCAAATAACTTAATTTCCAGTTACTGCTTCATTGAATTATGAATGACAATGCTCCAAATTAACCGTGACATCACTAATTAACTCTCAGATTTTCCTTGTTTTATTGGATTGGATGACATCATTCGACAACCCAAAACATTCTTCAAAAGTTCCCTACATGACATCATAATAGAGATACAATCAAAGATCATTACGTTTAATGAAAATCATAAGCATTGACAAAGCACTTGCAACTATGACATCATGTCACTCATGCTAGGAATTGAACTTAACGCGATCGTTTATAAGCGACCTTCACTACATGTGAATATAAGTTTGTAACGATTATGTGAAACTTCTTTATATTCTAGCAACGAATTTATGCATGCCAATTAAGTGTCGACCCTTAATTAACAAATACAAATAAGTTATCAATCAAATAGTTAAGCTAATTGCATTCACGATTCAAGAGTTCATAACTGGAATTTATCAAATTATATTGCACACATAATCATGGCTTTGAAATCACCCCTAGCCAAGAGGGGTTTAGCCACTCATATTTACAACAAAACGAAAGGAAATGAATTTAAACATTAGAAACAAAAGAAAGAAAACACCTAAATGCTCCAACGATCCAAGTTGGACAGTAAGCACGTCCAAGCACTTTCCTTCCCTTCCTTTGCTACGGCACAAGATGTTGGTGAGTGTTTGAAGGTTTGTTTGTATAGAGGAATGGATGTGAAGATCAATGGATGTGTTTGGATGAAGGTTGTGTTGAAAATGGGAGTGAATGATCTAACAAAGTATGAACTAAATTTATGTTACACACACTTCCTTTTATAGAGGAAGTGCATGGCAATGGAGGGGAACATGGAGTGGTGTAGCAATTGAGTGCAATGAGTGGTGTTCGAAATGATTCAAAGGTGAAAGTGAAGTGATTATGCAAAGCATGGGGGTAAAATGGAGTGGTGTTGCAGCTAGGGAACATGAATGATTGTGCACATGGTAGAGAAAGGAAAGGGAGGTGGAATGATGCAACAAATGAGTCAATGGAGGGAACATGGATGATGATGCACGGCATAGGAATCCAAAGGGAGTGCAATGGTGGTGCACGACAATGATGGAAAGATGAATGGTGGAGTGACACCCCTTTGTGGCTGAGCTCTTTGTCCTTTTTACATTAATTCTTCTTTCTCTTTATTACATTCCTAGCCTCTTTAGTCTTCAATTTCGTCCATCCACCTTGCTCCATGCATGTGCTATTCATTCCAAGCCCAAAACTGCTCCAAAATGCACCAAAATGCATCTTATTGCTTCATAAGGCCTATGGACCTACAAACACACGAAAATGGCTTAAAATACATAATTAACTAAGGAATAACAACATAAATGCATGAGAACAAGCTAACTCCGGCGCATAAATATGCTCCTATCAATAGTACTTCCACATATGGAGCTTTACTGGGCCGAGATTGCATAAACCGAATGGCATGCGGCGGTAAGCAAAAGTACCAAATGGGCACATGAAAGTGGTCTTTTCTTGGTCTTCCGGAGCTATGACAATTTGATTATATCCCGAATAACCGTCAAGAAAACAATAAAAAGAATGACCGGCTAACCTTTCTAGCATTTGATCGATGAATGGTAGTGGGAAGTGGTCATTCCTTGTGGTGTTGTTGAGCTTCCTATAGTCAATGCATACTCTCCAACCTGTTTGAATACGGGTTGGCACAACCTCGTCCTCGGCATTCTTCACCACAGTGACTCCGGACTTCTTTGGGACAACTTGAACCGGTGAGACCCAACGGCTATCCGAAATTGGATAAATCACCCCACAATCGAGAAGCTTTATAATCTCATTTTTCACGACTTCCATCATTGGAGGGTTGAGTCGGCGTTGAGCCTCTCGAGTTGGTTTAGCCCCCTCCTCTAGAAAGATGCGATGCATGCACGTTGTAGGGCTAATTCCCTTAATATCGGCCAATGTCCATCCGATGGCTGTTTTGTGCTCTTTCAACACCCGAATCAACTTTTCTTCCTCTAATGCCGTGAGTGATGAAGAGACAATGATGGGCAACGTCTCTTCCTCTCCCAAGAATGCATACTTTAAATGATCCGGCAACGGTTTAAGCTCAAGAACGGGGGCCTGAATCACAGAAGGTAACAACGTATTAGTGGAAACGGGAATTGGAATTGGGTTAGACGGCTTACCATGATGTTTTGGCAATGATTCCAAGGCAGCCACAAGCTCGGCATGTTCATCATTTGGTACGGCCATGTTGGGTTTTGTGCCAAATCCTTGTGCAATTGTCGTTTCGAGTGGATCGTCTTCCAACATATCAAGATAATCCTGCGCCAATTCATCCAATATATCAATAGAAAAACAAGAATGATCATCTTTAGGAAATTTCATAGCTTCAGAAATGTTAAAGTTAATAATCTCCCCATCAAATTCCATTGTCAACGTCCCTTTGAACACATCGATCTTGGTGCATGCTGTTTTCATGAATGGCCTCCCAAGTAGAATCGGCAATGGGGTGACATTTAGTGAGTCCTCCATCTCTAAAACGTAGAAATCCGCTGGAAATATCAAGTTATCCACCTGCACCAATACATCCTCCAAAACTGCTTTCGGATATGCATTAGAACGATCGGCTAATTGAATTATAACACCATCGTTTTTAAGTTCTCCTAAGTTCATTGATGCATAAATTGAGTATGGCATGACGTTAATTGAGGCTCCTAGATCTAACATAGCATGTTCAAATTTGGTATTGCCTATAACACATGGAATTGTAAAACTTCCCGGATCTTTGCATTTAGGAGGTAATTTCCTTTGTAACACAGCAGAGACATTTTCACTTACTTGAACCACCTCTTTGTTCGAAATCCTCTTTCTTGTGGTGCAAAGTTCCTTTAAGAACTTGGCGTACCTCGGGACTTGCTTGATGGCGTCCAAAAGGGGAATGTTGACTTGAACTTTTCAAAACGTCTCTAGAATGTCCTTTTCAGCTTCTTCTTTCTTTGTTTGCTTAAACCTACTAGGAAAGGGGACATTCAAAGGAAAATCATTAGTAGGAATGGAATTCGACTCGGTTGTACCTTTATTTGGCAGATTGGATGGCTTAGGAGCCATGGAGACTTGCAGCAAAGGAACCTCTTTCCTTGCCGTGGCCAACCCTTGTTCCTCCTCTTCAATTATCACTTCCTCCACCTTGTTTGGGGCTGATTTAGATGGTGGTGGGGCTGGTCCAACTTGTTTCCCGCTTCTTAACATGATTGCCTTGGCAGATTCAAAGCCTCCTTTTGGATTTGCAATGGTTGAGCTAGGCAACCTGCCTTGCTCTCGAAACTGCCCCATGAACTCGGCAATTTGCCCTACTTGTTTCTCCAACTCGTCCACCTTTTTGTCCCTATTTTGCATTCCCTGCGCCATAGAAGTTAGTAAATTAAAAATTTGATCATTATCAATAGACGAACCTGATTTTTGGGCAGGTTGTGCTTGGGGTTGAGTTGGTGCAAACGGCTTTTGATAGAAACCCGGGGGTTGTTGCCTAAATCCTCTTTGTTGTTGGCCTTGTAGGGGTTCTCGCCATTTGAAATTTGGATGATCACGCCAACCGGGATTGTAAGTATTGGCAAAGGGGTCATTCCTTGGTTGGTATTGGTTGCCAAATCCCACGGCATTGAGGGTCTCCCACCCTCCATTTTCTATCAACTGTGGGCACTTGTCCGTAAGGTGGCCTTGCATGGAACACACGCCACAAGCTGCCACGTTTTGCACTTTTGGACCTTCCACTACCTGAGAAAGCAAAGTAGTAAGGTTAGCCATTTGATTTTGAAGTTCGGTTATGGCACTTACCTCATTGACTTGATGTGGTCGTGGGTTACTCATTTGTCCAACGCCTTCGTATTGTTGAGCATTCAACGCACGATTGGAAATTAAAGTCTTTGCTGCCGTGGGGGTCTTGTCCACCAAGGCTCCTCCCGCCGAGGCATCTAGCATTTGACGTTCGATAGGTAGTAGCCCCTTGTAGAAGTATTGCAAAAGAAGTTCCTCCTTCATCTGATGCTGTGGACAAGAAGCAACAAGAGATTTAAAACATTCATAATAAGTAGGAAAAGATTCACCTTCCTCTTGTTGAATTCCACTTATCCTTTTCCGTAGGAGGATGACTCGAGAAGTTGGGAAAAACTTCTCCAAGAAGGCCCGTTTCATGCTTTCCCATGATGTGACGGTTCCGGGCGCCAATTCGTACAACCAATCCTTCGCCTTTTCCAAGAGAGAAAAAGGGAAGGCTTTCATCTTCAAAATACTCCCATCGACATTGACGGGGGTCATGCTCGAACACACCACCTCGAATTCTTTCAAGTGTTTGTTAGGATCTTCCATGGACAACCCATGGTACTTCGGAATGTGGTGTAACAAGCTTGACTTCAATTCAAATTCTTCTGTCTTTCCTCGGGCTGCTGCGGGGTATTGGATGCATAGAGGTGCGGCATTGTCCAATCCCGAAGCTGAAAGTTCTTTGATTGTTCGATTGTCCACCTCCATGTCTTTTTCTGCCTCCTCCTTTTCTTCAAATTCAGATTCAGAACTAGAACTAGGTGGACTAGGTTCTGGTACTTTCCTTTTCCTTCTCAAAGTTCGTTCAAAATTGTCGTCAAACTCCGATATATGTGCACGAACTGGTTGAGAACTACGAGTCATAAACTAGTACCTGAAATAAACAAAATCAAATAAAATTAAAACTAAAATTAAAACACACAAAAAAAAGAAATAAAAAGAAACAATGGGGATTTAGCAAAGTTGCTAATCCCTGGCAACGGCGCCAAAATTTGATGCGAATAATATAAGCACACAAATTAAACCCTCATTTGACAATTGCCTCGTCAACACTTATGATTTTCATTGAACGTAATGATCTCTGATTGTATCTCTATTATGCAGTCATAAACTAGTAGATGACGTGTGGCTTTTTGTCCTTCCTTTGTCCCAAAACAGCCCCTAAAGCGTAGTCGGACGCATCGCACATAAGCTCGAAAGGTAGGCTCCAATCTGGTGGAACAATGATGGGTGCCGTGGTTAACAACTCCTTGAGTTGATTGAATGATGCCGTGCACTCCTTGGTGAATTCAAACGCCACTTCTTTTTGTAGGAGACGGCAAAGAGGTTGTGCTATCTTCGAAAAATCTTTGATAAACCTACGATAAAATCCTGCATGACCAAGAAACGAATGAACCTCTCTAACCGAAGTCGGAGAGGGTAAGTGACGTACTAGATCTATTTTGGATTTATCCACCTCAATGCCGTTTTCAGAGATAATATGCCCTAAAACTATGCCTTGTTTTACCATAAAGTGACACTTTTCCCAATTTAAAACGAGGTTAGTTTCCATGCATCGTTTTAAGATTAATGTGAGATTTTCCAAGCAACTATCAAACGAATCGCCAAAGACACTAAAATCATCCATGAATACCTCAATAATCTTCTCAATAAAATCTGAAAAAATACTTACCATGCATCGTTGGAACGTGGCCGGTGCATTGCATAAACCGAATGGCATGCGGCGGTAAGCAAAAGTACCAAATGGGCACGTGAAGGTGGTCTTTTCTTGGTCTTCCGGAGCTATGACAATTTGATTATATCCTGAATAACCGTCAAGAAAACAATAAAAAGAATTACCGGCTAACCTTTCGAGCATTTGATCGATGAATGGTAGTGGGAAGTGGTCATTCCTTGTGGTGTTGTTGAGCTTCCTATAGTCAATGCATACTCTCCAACCTGTTTGAATACGGGTTGGCACAACCTCGTCCTCGGCATTCTTCACCACAGTGACTCCGGACTTCTTTGGGACAACTTGAACCGGTGAGACCCAACGGCTATCCGAAATTGGATAAATCACCCCACAATCGAGAAGCTTTATAATCTCCTTTTTCACGACTTCCATCATTGGAGGGTTGAGTCGGCGTTGAGCCTCTCGAGTTGGTTTAGCCCCCTCCTCTAGAAAGATGCGATGCATGCACGTTGTAGGGCTAATTCCCTTAATATCGGCCAATGTCCATCCGATGGCTGTTTTGTGCTCTTTCAACACCCGAATCAACTTTTCTTCCTCTAAT
This sequence comes from Malus sylvestris, assembly GCF_916048215.2. Classification (NCBI taxonomy): domain Eukaryota; kingdom Viridiplantae; phylum Streptophyta; class Magnoliopsida; order Rosales; family Rosaceae; genus Malus; species Malus sylvestris. The sequence continues at coordinate 11,969,598 of NC_062273.1, forward strand.
GCCGTGAGTGATGAAGAGACAATGATGGGCAACGTCTCTTCCTCTCCCAAGAATGCATACTTTAAATGATCCGGCAACGGTTTAAGCTCAAGAACGAGGGCCTGAATCACAGAAGGTAACAACGTATTAGTGGAAACGGGAATTGGAATTGGGTTAGACGGCTTACCATGATGTTTTGGCAATGATTCCAAGGCAGCCACAAGCTCGGCATGTTCATCATTTGGTACAGCCATGTTGGGTTTTGTGCCAAATCCTTGTGCAATTGTCGTTTCGAGTGGATCGTCTTCCAACATATCAAGATAATCCTGCGCCAATTCATCCAATATATCAATAGAAAATCAAGAATGATCATCTTTAGGAAATTTCATAGCTTCAGAAATGTTAAAGTTAATAATCTCCCCATCAAATTCCATTGTCAACGTCCCTTTGAACACATCGATCTTGGTGCATGCTGTTTTCATGAATGGCTTCCCAAGTAGAATCGGCAATGGGGTGACATTTGGTGAGTCCTCCATCTCTAAAACGTAGAAATCCGCTGGAAATATCAAGTTATCCACCTGCACCAATACATCCTCCAAAACTGCTTTCGGATATGCATTAGAACGATCGGCTAATTGAATTATAACACCATCGTTTTTAAGTTCTCCTAAGTTCATTGATGCATAAATTGAGTATGGCATGACGTTAATTGAGGCTCCTAGATCTAACATAGCATGTTCAAATTTGGTATTGCCTATAACACATGGAATTGTAAAACTTCCCGGATCTTTGCATTTAGGAGGTAATTTCCTTTGTAACACAGCAGAGACATTTTCACTTACTTGAACCACCTCTTTGTTTGAAATCCTCTTTCTTGTGGTGCAAAGTTCCTTTAAGAACTTGGCGTACCTCGGGACTTGCTTGATGGCGTCCAAAAGGGGAATGTTGACTTGAACTTTCCGGAACGTCTCTAGAATGTCCTTTTCAGCTTCTTCTTTCTTTGTTTGCTTGAACCTACTAGGAAAGGGGACATTCAAAGGAAAATCATTAGTAGGAATGGAATTGGACTCGGTTGTACCTTTATTTGGCAGATTGGATGGCTTAGGAGCCATGGAGACTTGCGGCAAAGGAACCTCTTTCCTTGCCGTGGCCAACCCTTGTTCCTCCTCTTCAATTATCACTTCCTCCACCTTGTTTGGGGCTGATTTGGATGGTGGTGGGGCTGTTCCAACTTGTTTCCCGCTTCTTAACATGATTGCCTTGGCAGATTCAAAGCCTCCTTTTGGATTTGCAATGGTTGAGCTAGGCAACCTGCCTTGCTCTCGAAACTACCCCATGAACTCGGCAATTTGCCCTACTTGTTTCTCCAACTCGTCCACCTTTTTGTCCCTATTTTGCATTCCCTGCGCCATAGAAGTTAGTAAATTAAAAATTTGATCATTATCAATAGACGAACCTGATTTTTGGGCAGGTTGTGCTTGGGGTTGAGTTGGTGCAAACGGCTTTTGATAGAAACCCGGGGGTTGTTGCCTAAATCCTCTTTGTTGTTGGCCTTGTTGGGGTTCTCGCCATTTGAAATTTGGATGATCACGCCAACCGGGATTGTAAGTATTGGCAAAGGGGTCATTCCTTGGTTGGTATTGGTTGCCAAATCCCACGGCATTGAGGGTCTCCCACCCTCCATTTTCTATCAAATGTGGGCACTTGTCCGTAAGGTGGCCTTGCATGGAACACACGCCACAAGCTGCCACGTTTTGCACTTTTGGACCTTCCACTACCTGAGAAAGCAAAGTAGTAAGGTTAGCCATTTGATTTTGAAGTTCGGTTATGGCACTTACCTCATTGACTTGATGTGGTCGTGGGTTACTCATTTGTCCAACGCCTTCGTATTGTTGAGCATTCAACGCACGGTTTGAAATTAAAGTCTTTGCTGCCGTGGGGGTCTTGTCCACCAAGGCTCCTCCCGCCGAGGCATCTAGCATTTGACGTTCGATAGGTAGTAGCCCCTCGTAGAAGTATTGCAAAAGAAGTTCCTCCTTCATCTGATGCTGTGGACAAGAAGCAACAAGAGATTTAAAACGTTCATAATAAGTAGGAAAAGATTCACCTTCCTCTTGTTGAATTCCACTTATCCTTTTCCGTAGGAGGATGACTCGAGAAGTTGGGAAAAACTTCTCCAAGAAGGCCCGTTTCATGCTTTCCCATGATGTGACGGTTCCGGGCGCCAATTCGTACAACCAATCCTTCGCCTTTTCCAAGAGAGAAAAAGGGAAGGCTTTCATCTTCAAAATACTCCCATCGACATTGACGGGGGTCATGCTCGAACACACCACCTCGAATTCTTTCAAGTGTTTGTTAGGATCTTCCATGGACAACCCATGGTACTTCGGAATGTGGTGTAACAAGCTTGACTTCAATTCAAATTCTTCTGTCTTTCCTCGGGCTGCTGCGGGGTATTGGATGCATAGAGGTGCGGCATTGTCCAATCCCGAAGCTGAAAATTCTTTGATTGTTCGATTGTCCACCTCCATGTCTTTTTCTGCCTCCTCCTTTTCTTCAAATTCAGATTCAGAACTAGAACTAGGTGGACTAGGTTCTGGTACTTTCCTTTTCCTTCTCAAAGTTCGTTCAAAATTGTCGTCAAACTCCGATATATGTGCACGAACTGGTTGAGAACTACGAGTCATAAACTAGTACCTGAAATAAACAAAATCAAATAAAATTAAAACTAAAATTAAAACACACAAAAAAAAGAAATAAAAAGAAACAATGGGGATTTAGCAAAGTTGCTAATCCCCGGCAACGGCGCCAAAATTTGATGCGAATAATATAAGCACACAAATTAAACCCTCATTTGACAATTGTAGCAAAGTATGTAAGTAGGGATCGTTCTAAACCGGGGATTAGGAGGGCTTGCTAAAACCTCTAAACTGACTCAAAAACAAAAAGAAACAAAGTTAAAAATGTAAACAAAAGACTTTTTAAAACAAGAAAGTAAAAGGGGGATTTGGGTTTGGTGAAGTTGAAAGTAAAACAAATAAACTAAAACTTAAATAGATTTCTAGCTAGGAAAATTATAAAACGAATTTGAGAAATAAGATGACGGATGGATTAGTTAGAGGTCCGTTCTTCACACATGACACACTTGTACATGAATTGATTTCCAATTGCTTTTCAATAAACTATGATGCTCAACACCCCAGATTGACCGTGATGCACAAATTAACCCTCAGATTTTCCTTTACTTATTGAATTGGATGAATGCATGCGACAATCCAAATTATTCTCTAAAAGTCCCCTATATGAATGCATAATAGAGATACAATCAGAGATCATTACGTTCAATGAAAATCATAAGTGTTGACGAGGCAATTGTAACTATGAATGCATGATACGTTTGCCAAGAATTCAATTAACGCGATTGTGACAAGCAACCTTCACTACTCATGAATATAAACTTGTAACAATTAGGTGAAACTCATTTATATTCTAGCATCTAATTTATGTATGAAAACTAAGTATGCATCCTTAATAAACATACAAGAATCAGTTATGAAGAAAATAGATAATTGAATTGCAATCACAACTTATCAGATCACAATTGGAAGAAATCAATTCATATCACAAGCATGTTCATGGCTTCAAACTTCCCCCTAACTAAATAGGGGTTTAGTTCCTCATGTGCACAAAACAAAGATAAACAGAATTATACATTGAAAACAAAAGAAAGAAAACACTTAAACGTTCCAACGATCCATGTTGGATAGCAAGCACGTACAAGAACTTTCCTCTTCTTCTTTGTTGCAACACAAGGTTGGAGTGATGTTTTGAAGGGTTGGTTATGTGGAGGAATGGATGGGAAGGAGTTTAGATATGTAGGGAGAGGCAAGGCAAGCTTTGGAGAATGGTTAATTTCTGGATGATTTCAATGAGGCTGCTGCCATGGGTATTTATAGGGAGAGGACGGACTTGTTTAATTCAATTTTCTGGTGGAAAATAGGTAGGTGACACACGGCATTGAGTGGAGAATATTGGTGGGTTAGGTCTTGAATCATACACTCAATTCTTGTGCACAATCTACTCATTTTCTGTTGAGTTGGGGATGAATCATCCACTCAAATGTCATGGTGAGTTAGGCATTGCATCATCTCAAATGTCATGGTGAGTTAGGCATTGCATCATTACTCAAATTTCTGGTGGAAAGCAACAAGGATGCACGGCAAGGATGTGATTTTCTGTAATTTTAGGGATGAATCATCTACTCAATTTCCTAGTGGGTTAGGTATTGAACCAACACTCAAATTTCTGGTGGGAGTGAGTCAATACCCACGGCATTGATGAATTTCTAGGGTAGGCATGGTTTTGAGTGAAATTTTGGTCAATCCTTCTAGAAACCTATCCCTTCTTGCAACTTGTATTTGTTTCACCAGATTTTTAGCATGTTCCTAGCCTCATTTGATCTTCAATTTCGTCCAAACTCCTTGGTCCATGCATATGCACTTCATTCCAAGCCCAATTTCGCTCCTAAAAGCTCCAAAATGCTCCTTTTTGCATACTTTGATAATAAAACCTGAAATTGCACGAAAATGACTTTAAACACTAAACTAACTAAGGAAAAACAACATAAATGTATGAGAACAAGCCAATTAAGTCGCATAAACATGCTCCTATCAGCTTCTTAGGAGGCAACCCATGTATTCAACAAAAAGGAAGATCTTTGAATCGTTCCACAATCAGTTTTGCATTTCTAAAAACCTTCCATTTTCTACATTTTTATTTTGCCATGATTGTCATTTTTATTTGTTGCTTGTTTAATTGTTTTTGGTGTGGGTTTATTTTTGAAACATTGATAGATATGCAAGGTATTTTTACATTAAAATTCGTTGAAAATGAACAGGAGGTAGAAAAAATACAAGAGGGAGCCTTCACAAAGGCTGCTTAGGAGAAGTCTCCGTAGTCGGCGAAGCCTCAACAGTCGACGGAACCCCAGAAGGAGAAGATATCGGAGGTTGATCATTTGGAGCTTCATTACGCGGGACAGCCCCAGAAGACGAAAGCAAATGCTGTTGGAACAAACCCATAAACCTTTGATGATCAAGTAAAATCTAACCATCAGATTCCTGCATCTGGCTAATCTTCCTCTTCATGTTTGTAGCATAGTTGTGTACAAGCCTGCGCAACTGTTTATTCTCATGCTTGAGCCCACTAATCTCCTGTTTGAGACTCATCACTTCAGCCGCCAATGATTCAACTTGTCGGGTTCGAGCAAATAGACGTTGGGTCATATTGGACATTGAGAGCCAGAGAATCCTTAACAGCCAACTCATCAGATCGTTTGGAAAGTAGTCTGTTATCTTTGGGAGTGACAACATTCCGGGCCACCACCGCAGCGGTCATATCATTCTTCATCACCGAATCCCCAACGGTAAGAGGACCAGTAGGGGATATGAAGGATGGGCGCCATATGTTGTCTGGATAAGGCATGGATGCCTTTTCACCAAGGTTCAAATCAAAACGACGGTCGGAGGGGCCAGACATTTTCAAAGGTGTTGAAGAAAGAAGAGGTCGAACAAATCGAGATCTTAGAAGTGCAATGAAGGGAGTTTCTACAGGCAGAAATTCAAGTGTGCTTTGAAACGAACTACGTGCCTCTATAAAAATCAGCACTCGACGGGATTTTAGAGATCGAAGAGGCGAGCTCAGAAATCGAAGAGGCCAATTTAGAAATCGAAGAGGCCAATTCAAAAATCGAAGAGGCGCTAGCTTTCTCAAAAGCTGGGCTTGCTCAGAAACCACGAGCCATCCTCTTTTCCAGATTTTCCGCACTTGTCACACACAACCTCTGCACTCGACGGAGCTCAGAAATCGAAGAGGCAAGCTCAGAAATCGGAGAGGCATTTTCTTTTCCAGACGTGTCAGCATCTGTCATATGCACACTCAGTTTTGCAAAAATCACGGGCAATTTGTCGAAGCGTCAATTTTAGATGTCGAAGAGGCACCCGCTTTTCCAGATGTGTCAGCACCTGTCACATGCACACTCAGCCTTACGGAAGTTACGGGCAATCTGTCGAAGATTTCTGATGACGTAGAAAGCACATGAAGTTTATTGTTCAATCATCCAATGGTTGCCGACAAGAGTGAAATAATAGTACCGGTTATTAATTCATATAATTGTCAACCTTCACCTTCCATTGCAAGGCAGACATACATAACCCTTCTTCATCTCCGAGAATGCATTCCCAACAAAGCCTCTCGAGTCACTCAGTGTTCCTTATTCCCTGGGATACCTCAGCAAACAACCCATCAAAGCAAAAGTATTTCATATCATGAAGGTTGAAAGCAAGAGTATCTCATATCATGCTTTCTCCCTGTCCTTCTCCTTGTCGTTGTTTTCACCTGCAGTATAAGGAGAAAGAGAGCAATCAGCCAGCATTTGGTATCAATCTTCCGATGTAGAACCGACTACCTGCAACCCCTTCCGAATTGCTTACCTAGCCTTGCTCTCGAGTACTCATTTTCAACATTTTATGTTTCCGCAAAAGCTACCACATCTGCCTGGAAAACAGATAAGGGAAGTGAAAATGATACCTCGAAGCATGTGGAGACAATGTGCTAATTCATCCTCAGCTAGGGACAAGGAGAAAGAAAGCAAATGGTTGGCACTTGGAAAGATTGAAAAAAGAAACAGACCATCACCTCTACCTCATGCCTGCCTACCGTGCAGAAGAAACAAGCAGAGAAGAATGCAGACTGCATAACCAAGAAACTCTAATATTCCTTGCTCAGAATTCCAAACCAATTCGAGATCAAAGCTGTGGAAAGTCAACAAGATCATCTATCTCCAAAACCAGATTTGCGTTCTTAAACTCTACTCTGTCTGGTTTTTACTTAGCTATACTTGTCATGTTTATTCGTTGTTTGTTTGTTTGCTTGTTTTTGTGTGAGTTTATGCTTGAAACATTGAGGACAATGTTTGATTTAAGTGTGGGGGGTAACCAAGTTATTTTGCATAAAATTCGTAGAAGTTTATCACCCATTACTTCTAGTGTTGTTCCTTGCCGTTTTTAAGTGTTTTTAAGCTGTTTTGGAATGTTTTAGTGTGTTTTGACATAAAAATCCGAAAATCTCATAAAATTTTGAAAAATTGTTTTGAAAAACCCAAAAAGAGTTGTTTTTGTGTGTTTATTTGTGTCTTAGGGTACCTTCCAACACAATGATGAGGATTTGGTTTTTAATTACATGACTATTAAAGAGAGTTATAAACATGGATGAAAATTTGATTTACTCTTTGGTGTATGCTTGATTGTGGTTATAATTTATGAATTCACATGCAATCATAAAGGAAAAATCAGTTTTTGTAACATGCTTGAAGGAAGGAACTCAAATGAACGCTACAACCTTGTGAGACTTGAGCCTAAACGTTTATTTAGAGAGTTAATAATTTATGCATCATTGTTTTCTAAAGTCGTTGCATGATCTCATTATTCTTTGCTTGGTTGCTACTTAGAAGGCGTTTCATCATTTAGTTCCAAATGCTAGAACTCATGCCTATTTCATTCAAAGCATGCTATTGATTTGCATAACACATATTCAAGATGAAGTTGTGTAGTGACCACTAAAGCCAAATTGTCGTGCCCCTATTTCATTATGTGTTTAAGTTTAACCCTGTTGAGCCTTGTTAAGCCTATGTTCTTTGTTAACCCACATTATCCTTACCATCCATACCCTTATTCTTGAAGCATAGTAAAGCATGACTTAAAATGAACTCCTTTTTTATCAATGTATTGCAGAAAGCAAGTGTGGGGGAAGTGATTCTTGTGTGTGTGTGTGTGTGCCAAAGTCCTTAATAAGGCACGAGTAGAAAAGAAAAAAAAAGAATTGAAAAGAGTATGAAAAAGAGCTCTAAAGTGTTGTTTGTTAAAGAAATGGTTCAAAACATTGAATTCAGCCCTAAGTGTTGCATGAATCTTCCCTTTGCATTTAAAAGTTGATTCTGCATTCTAAAGTGATTTCCAAGTGTCTATTTCATTGCTTTGCT